>NW_027491182.1:0-420057 GCF_021521415.1 Bidens hawaiensis
ACCTTAAGGAATTTAAGACGAGTCTAAAATATCCCAAGGCATAGAATATAATTCACACGTGGTCTCATAAATATACAAATACAAATAAGACTACAACCCATCAACCAAATAACTTCATTAAGCATAGCCTTTAGTATATAATATCGGGAACATATAATTATGACGAGTCTATTATTATCCTCAAACATAGGATATCCATAATATATGGTTTCTAGGAATATGTAATTATAAACGAGTCTGATAATGTCCCCAAATATAGACTATCAATAATAAATAGCTCTAAGAAGTATGTAGTTATAAACGAGTCAAATACTGTCCCCAAGCATAGACTACCAATAATATAAATCTTAGTCAATCGATCAACCAAACAACATCATCACGTGTAAACTATAATAATGACTAGTCTAGGAAATAAAACAAGGCCTAATAACATCTTCAAGCCTAGACTATGAATAATATATAAATTTTTTTGGGAATATATGATCGTAAACAGTTTTAAAAATATCCTAATACATATGATAGAATTTTATACATAATTCTAGAAATATACGATACCAATAAAACTATACGATATAATCCAAATAGTTTAAACAAGTAAAATCGGGTAAAATTGTAATAGGATGTGTATGCCAGGCCAAAACGTAAAAAGAGTCAAAAAGGGCATCTTGAATTACCCCCGAAAGTTGCTAGTTGTATCAAACATGTGCGTTTACGAGTTGTTTATGTACATAGCAACCAACTCAACGCCGTGTGGGCCAAATTCAACATAATCACAGCCAACAAGTCCACACGACAACTCACGAGTTGAATGGGTCGGTAACTCGCATGCACAACGCACAAACTACCAATCAAACACGATTTTGCGTTGCACCGACCCGTTTGAGCAACCGACAACCAATTCAGCCCCAATACTTAAAAAATAGTTTCTCATAGCTCGTAAATCATACCGCGGCTACGAAATCCGAATTGGTTGTTAATTCCCTCAAACAACGCGCTAGACACAACAATTAGCAAACTAGACAACCGAAATCCTAGTTTTCAATCTATCGACAATTGATCAATCAAACGAGCTTCATAGCTCACGATACTAAAGTATAATACATATGGCATACCTAGGAAGACAACGAAGCAAAACCTCACTTTAAACAGCTCCGACAAGAACACAATTGGACAGCCACCGGTTAAGCTTAAAACGAACATATCGATCAATAACGAGTATAACATGCAGATTTTAGTATGGAAAAATGTATTTTATTACATAGGAAAACCATAAAATTAAACTATGAAACTTTTACCAGAGTTTAATAAATGTCTTAGGTTTATAAAAATAGTTTTATTATATTTTTCTAGTGGACATAAAAATCATAAAAATTCCTTCAACACAGAAAGGTACGTGCAGCTATTTCAGTGCGCAGCAAAAGTGTTTTATTTGTTTAAAAATCATTACCAAACCAAATTAAACTATTCCAAGTGGGCTGTAATATTAACTCAAAATTTGAACTTTAAAAAGTGGAATCAACCAATTTGGACTTGTCAAAAAAGAGTTATGATGTCGGGAAGATAGACCAGAATCCGTCACCCCGCATCAGCTTTGACATACGTTTTGATGAAATCATAAAAACCATTCAAATCTCATCCAAAAATTACAAATTATACCTTTCTGGAAACTAGACTCAAAGTATAACATTATGGAAACAAGAATCGATAAAAAACAATCAATTTTCATCGCGTTACAGACCAAACAATAAACTAGTACGAATCTGTCAGCAACTGTTATCAACAAAACTCAAACCCTAACATGTTTATGACATCTCTAGGGTTCAATAAAGGGTTTAATGGTGAAAAATACCTTCATTGACATAATACTAACCTTAAATTAGTCGAGAGATGGCTGGAGAATGGTTGAAGTGGCTCAAAATTCTAGGTCGGGGTTGCTGGGAATGCATCGATCGGACAGAACAAGGGAGGAGGGAAAGAGTTAGGGTTTTGATGTTATAATAAAATAATTACACTCTAGCCCCTCAAACTTGTAAAACGTGATGTCTTGCACCAAAAGTTAGATAACACGGCTTTCGGGAATGGCTAGGAGGTCCCTTAAGGGCGCCAACTCGGTCTCGGTTAAAAATACAAAATCTACGAGGCTTGATTCTTCTTTAACGAAAATTACGAAATTTAACGGGCGTTACAATCTTCACCATTAAACTCATTTTTTAACCAATTAAATTATATTAAAATATATAATCGTCAATATCATATCTTAACAAACTAAGTAATTACGTTTTAACACCGTGATTAGTGGCCATAATGGACGCCGGAATTTTTGGAAAAATCAACTAATGGATTTGACGCGTAGACGCTCTAGGTAGTATAAATAAGACGTCCTCCTTCTCTTTCTCTCTAAATCACTCTATAATTGCCATAATTTTTCTTCAAAGCTTCGGCTCCGGTGACTTGTCGTTCTCCGTCAATCCAAAACCCTATAAGGTAATTGATATATGTTTATTAACGTCGTTGAGTCAATAAACAAAAACCCTAAACTAGTTTAAACAAACAACAAACAGAAACTGAGATTGAAACTCTAGGATTTCATTGAAGAAGATGAAGTTGAATTCCTGTTTAAATATAACTAATTTCATTTCTAAACTGAATAGTTCTCTTGGTTCAACTGGTTAAGCTTGTTATGTTCCAAACAAAAGACCCGGGTTCGAAACCCGGGTCACGCGTTATGTTTCCTTTTTTGTATAACCTGTTACTGTTATTATTACTATTATATATATATATATAGGGAGAGGATCAAGAGAAAACTCACCTTTAGAGAGAAAACTAAAAAACTCCTAAAGAATTATTTTTAATTAAAAATAAAAAAATATTTTTAAAATTCTGTTTTGGCTATTATTCTTATATTTTCTTATATTTCACTCGAAAAATATATAAAAAATAAAAAAAATAAAAAAATAAAAAAAAACCGATGTAATGCACATACGTATTACTGTGCGATACCGTTGTATTACACATGTGTATTACTATGTATTTTTGAGTTTAATAGTGTTTTATTGCATATATTCAATATTTGTGTATTGTATATGTGTAGTAGTGTTGTATTATATGGAAAAAAATAATAATAAAATAAAAGTCGATGTGGTGCACATGTGCGTTAACGTTGTATTAAACATACGTACTAATGTGTATTCGATGTGTGCATTAGTCTTATATTGCATATATACAATAGTGTGTATCAAATATGTGCAATAGTGTTGTATTCTTGCAATACAAACACTTTTGCATATATGTAATGCACACTATTACACATGCGCACTATACAGACGAGGTTACCGACAAGTTTTTCTTTTTTCTTTTCTTAAGAACCAATAACAACATATAAGAATAATGGAAAAAAAAGAAACTTCAAAAAGAATTTTTTTTTTAAGTTAAAAATAGTTTTTTAGAAGTTTTTAGGAGTTTTTAAGTTTTCTCTTTAAGAAAAATTTTAACTAGAACCCACCCCATATATATATATATATAACCAAATCATAAACGAATATACAGTCTAGAGCAGTTGGTTAACACACTGATATTATAACATCAAGACCTGGGTTTGAAACCCGGGTCAGTCACATATTTTTTTTATTTACTATTTAATTTCATTTTATTAATATTAATTAACCATTTTAATCAATTTAAAAATCAAAATAAATTTACAAAAATCTTTTTTAAATTAAATAAAAATTATGTAAATTAACTATAAAGTACATCTCACCATTTTCCATTTAAAAACCAAGTTTCTCGTTTCCATAAACCGTTATTAAAAATCGTTTATTAAACGTAACGTAAAATTTAATTTTTTAAAAATCATTTCGTTAAAGAAACAATTATATTTACGACTTATAAACAATAGTTCAAGCTTTTCGAACGTATAAACTGCATATTCTCTCCATTAAAATACTTATATTGTACATATAACCGATTTGCCGTTAAAGCATAAATAATAATATTATAATAAAAAATATAAAAATAATATAAAATAATTCCTTACAAATTATACAATAAACAATCTCGTACGATTATCGTTAAGTCTCGTTTTTACTCAGTTTAGTTAGTGCGGATCACTTGCTTCGGCTTTCGTGACGTGTTTGATTGTTTACCATTTTCAAACGCTTTCGAGTTCTCCTGTGTACCTCATATCCTAAGGTGAGTCTTTCACAACCCCTTTTTAAACATTTTAATGTTTTGGGGTAGCATATGTATCCATTATAAAATCCAAGTATTATTATTTCGATTACAAAACTACAATTCGTATATGGACTTGTGTGTTACTTGAATTACTTGCGCAAATATTACTTGAACGTGGTAGCTTCATTAAGTATGATCATACGCTCCCCTTTGCACTTTGGTCCATTTGTACCAAGTGGAAAAGGGCCTCATTATCCAAATACGTTGGTTGTTACCAATTGGAAAGGACTTACTTGCTTGTTTATCACATGTCTATGAATTGTATGGTTTTTATTTATGTATATAAAACTGTGGGGACTCACCAGCTATATTTATAGCTGACCTTTATTCTATACATATGTTACAGGTGTAAATATACGAGGATAAAAGTTAGAAGACACATTGTATATAGGATATTCAAAGAGCAACTTATCATTCATTTATTTATTGTTCCAACTTGTATTATTTGATACATTTGTTTTACATGATGATTTAAATGAAATAATGTTATTATGGTCACGTAATAGTGTCACGTGTGTTTGAGCAATCTGTACGTCAAACTCAGGCGTTTTCGCTTTAGCCGGGGTGTTACATAAATCCTAACCTAATCTAATTACATAAAAAATAAGTCTAGATTACATTTTAATATTTGACAATAACTACATACATACATCTTTTATGGCCAACAGAAATCAAGCGTTACGAATTAAATACACGAGAGCATAATTAGATTGAAAATGTGGTTAAAGTACATATAATCTAAGAATTTGGACTTCCAAATGCATGTTAGATCCTGGCTTTTGCCTAACACACTAGAACTAATCTCGTTTTTCCTTAATATTTGACAATAACTACATACGTACATCTTTTACGGCCATCAGAAATCAAGCGTTACGAATTAAATACACGAGAGCATAATTAGATTGAAAATGTGGTTAGAGAACATATATCTAAGATTGGGACTTCTAAATGCATGTTAGATCCTGGCTTTTGCCTAACACACTAGAACTGAGCCCGTTTTTTCTCTTTTCTTCTTCTTGGTGTCGACATAGGACTAACAAATAACCGCGAGCTGGACACGTATAGGCTTCTTGTCATTAAGGGACAATCGCTGCGCAAACAGCGGACTAAGAACAAGAACAAGGTCGCCTGCAATTAATTTGAAGGAGGTCACAGGTAGGGTTGTTTATTAAGATATGAATTTACCCATTTACACTCTAGCTCCTCTAATTTTAATAAAGTATAGCTTGAACCAATAGAAATCTAGTTGGAGTTCACTTAATTACGATTAGCATCAAGTAGTTGGCTCACGGTTTTCTTTTATCGTGTAACATTAAACCTCGTATAATAATGATGACAGAAAATCGAGGTGTTACATGATTATAAAAATAAACCCAAACTAGAATTTAATTAACGTCCAGAATATTATTGGCTCATGATAAAAAACATATTAAAAACGACAAGTAATTGGATGGTAAAACCCATGTGGTGTAGTTGTGAGTCTGCGCAAATTTCCTCGGTATCAGGTTATGACACTCGAACTAAGTGAAAGAAATTAATTTGCTAATGACTAAATACAAAAAATTAACATATTTTGAAGAAAATAATGTGGTTTAAAAAACCACACATTTTTTTTATCTTTTAGTTATACACAAGAAACTCTACACACATATAATCTCATGGATTTAATATCTTACTATTCTAATAAATGAGTACTACTATATGCCACTTGTCAATCTCTTCTTAACTCTCACAATTTTTAACTCATTTTCATAAAATGGTATCTCTTTCGGGTTAACCCGCCCCAATAATACTATCTGGATCCATTTTTGTTATTCTTTCATTATTTTCATTAAACACCAAAGATGCAAACCCTAACTCTTTCAACAGCCATTCATTCTTTTCATTCAACACCAAAGACTACAACCCTAATTCTCGGAACCGCCGTTTATGTCTTCCATCGCCATCACCATCGATACATGTGGTTTCCAATTCGCCTCCGCCATTTCCACCCATGATACAACGCCTCCTACCTTCATCGCCACCGTCGTCGTCTCTGTCATCGCCACCGCCGGCACGTTTGGATTTGGAATTGGAGTCTCGATTGGAATGTTGATGGGATATTATTTCTTCATCTATTTTGAGCCTACTCCTGTTGAGGTAATCGTAATCGTTGTTGTTGTTGATGTTGTTGTTGTTGTTATTATTATTATTATTCGAGTTTTTTTTCTGCTTGCATTTTTTTTAACCAATTCTATTTATTGGGCATCAAATCGCCACCGCCATTGCCTCTGTCATCGCCACCGCTGGCAAGTTTGGATTTGAATTGGAGTCTCGATTGGAATGTTGATGGTATAGTATTTCTTCATCTACTTTGAGCCTACTCCTGTTGAGGTAATCGTAATCGTTGTTGTTGTTGTTATTATTATTATTATTTGAGTTTTTTTCTGCTGATGCTATTTATTGGGCATCAAATCTATTGTGTTCGTAACTCCGTATAAGTATATGTCTGGATTTTTAGTTTTGACTTGAATCTAATTGTTGCAGCAAATCCACTGTGTTCGGAACCAAGGTGTTATGGAGCTTATGATGGGAGTAAGAAGTCAGTTGGGCCAAAGCAAATAACCTTTTGAAGGTCCATATACTTGTGCCGAAAAGTTGAACTTTAATTCAGATTTCAGACATATATAACCCGTGCAACATGATTATGTAAACATGTTGGCAGATTGAAACTGTTTGTTCACAACCTGAACATGATACATTTATAAACAGTTATTCTGTGTCAACCTTTGTCCCTTTTTTCCAAAATACTAATACAAACAGAACTTATTTCGGCTTATGCTGTGTGTAGTATTAGTACCTAATCTAATTGACTGTCTGGTGTTTTGATACGCAGGTTGGTTTTTCGCTGGCTTTTGTGATCCATGAATCAGCAAACCCGCATATTGGTAAGGCTATCATTTACATATTTATTTCTAAGAAAATATGTTTCTGAATGATTAATGATTATAAATTTGTATTATTGTAGCTATGTTGGGACGACTTCCGGGGACCACCGTTTACAGGAACATCCAACAATATCCGGAAGCATACACATACAATGGCATTATAGAATTGATTCACCTATATATTTTGCCAATACAAGTTATATTAAAGATATGTGAGAATTATAAATTCAGCTTAAATGTGGTTATTATTTTTTTTGTGCTAAAAAGACTTTTAAATATTTTCTGTGAAATACTAAGCTCCGGGAGTATGAAATTGTGGTTGATCAGTCTAGCAAACATGGGCCAGAAGTTGAGAGAATATATTTTGTAATCTTGGAGATGGCCCTTAAGCTTATTTTTCGGTTAATAGTTAACAAATAATCGTGGGCGTTATAATGGCTTGTGCTCTACAATTTATGACACCATTATTTGAAGTTATACCTCAGGAATACTCCTTAACTATGGCATCATTGTCAAATTATTATTATTATTTTTTTAAATATGTTTTAATCTCTGCAGTGTGCTTTTGCTGCTATTGTCATTTCTGCTGTCACTAGATTGGTCAGTATTCTTATTATAATTTGATTTCTGTTTTGCCTTCTGGTCTTCTTTTTTATTTGAATATGTATTCCAATTTGTTTACTCAAATAATCTTAATTTTTAATTATGTGTTTGTAACGGTGGATTATGATGAGGCTATATTTCTATGGAAAGCAGACAAGAAATATTTCTTTCTTTAGCCAGTTACTGGTGTAACCACTTTGTTCCTCGGTATTGAAATCGGTGTCCTTGTTGGGGTAAGCTACACCCAACCAATACGCGGGCACACACGCATATTCTAAAAGTTACCAAATCCAATTGACTGCCTGTTATTTTGATATGCAGGTTGGTTTTTCTCTTGCTTTTGTGATCCATGAATCTGCAAACCCGCATATTGGTAAGGCTGTCGTTTACATATTTATTTCTAAGAAAATATATTTCTGAATGATTAATGATTATAATTTGTATTATTGCAGCTGTGTTGGGACGACTTCCGGGGACCACCGTTTACAGGAACATCCAACAATATCCGGAAGCATACACATACAATGGTTTTAATGGTGACGGGATATTATTTCTTCATCTACTTCCAGCCTACTCGTGTTGAGGTAATCATAATCGTTGTTGTTGTTGTTGTTATTATTATTATTATTATTATTATACGTCGCCTTGTCAAGAGTTACAAGCAAGTTTGGCTCAAGATTCTGATTCTTGATAAACAATGTAATCTGACCAATACAACCACAAATGTAGTGTACAAGGAAATTTTTTCTTATTTGTAAACTCATTGCGTAATGTTTTGCTTTGTAATTCCTGTAATTTTAATTAAAGATGTAATTGTATTAACAATATATGATAATTGTGTTATTGATTGTATTTTGTTTAACATTTAAATATTGTAATTTTCATTAATTCCCCGTGTAATACATGGGTCTCAAACTAGTATGAAATAAATAACTAAAAATATTATCAAGCATTAAATGCAGAAGATATAAATTGTATATTTTACAATTATTTATCTATAAATACATATGCAACTCTCTATGTAACTTATGTGCTCCATTATCGCTTTTCTTTACCACTTAGAGCTTCTTCTTCTACTCTACTAGTAAAATCATTCAAAAACATTTCCATGAAGAACGTAGGGGTTTGTGTCAGGAGCTTAATCGCTACAACACGATGGTGTTCATAGAATTTCATCAATATACATCTAACATTGTGGAAAAGTTAATGAAATCCTATGAACAGTCACCATGTTGTAGAATATTATAACCAATCTTTTGACCGCTCTTTAACTTGTGATGGTTCGTGCCTCTGGATATTTAAAAAAGAGGCTATAACCTGCTCTTGTTAATGGTATTTAGTCAATCTCAACATAGTTTTGAAAGATTGGTTAAATTCTATGAACAATGAGCATGTTGTGGATAACTTTCATCTTTGAAGACAAATTATTTCATTAATAGTATCATATCGCACCTTTTGTTTTCAACCCAAAAATTTCTTTTCATCGTTCTAAGCTATTCCATTTTGGTTTACAGGTATTTTAATTTGAGTTTTCTTTTATAAAAGATTGGAAACTATGTTTGATAACACTAAAGGTTACATGGCCTTCATGATGATCTAAATATCTATGAATACAAATGAATTCTAAAGTCAATTTAAAATCACAATAGTTTGTGGTTTTCGATGATGACCATTGCATTCATTGTTTAATTATTTTTATTATTTTGACCCAAATTAAATAGCTCACTTTATAAATAGAAAATTACATGGTAAACTTTGAAGATTGGAAATACCGTTTAATTGTGTAAATATATAAAAAAAAAGAAAAAAAGACATCTCAAGTGCATTAATTATATATTATCTCTACCATGAAAAGAAGCAAATTGATAAATTTTCTTAGATAAAATATACCAATTTAAAATAGAGGCATTAACTTCAAGGGATACCAATTAAACATCGTATGCATTCTTTATGACTTGTTGTCACAACATGTTGCAGATATAACTTATCGAATATTTCACCAAGAAGACGAGCATTGACTCGTAATAATAATTTTAAAAAAAAAAGAAAGACATTTATTGCGTAATATATCATGAGGTTTTCAATAACATGAATTTCAAGATTCTGAAATTAAGTCACCTTCATATTAATAAATGGTACAAATTGAACTTTCATGTTCAACTACAATTTTTAAACTAATGTAAACCATGCTATATTTCACCTTCATATTAATAAATGGTACAAATTGAACTTTCATGTTCAACTACAATTTTTAAACTAATGTAAACCATGCTATATTTTTTATTTAATGCATAGTAGAATAAACAAATTAACTTAACAGATTGTAGGGGAGGTGGTGGTGGTGGTTTTGGGGGGGGGGGGGGGGGGGGGGGGGGGGGATGTTGTTGCTTTGTAAAAACCGAGTCATCTTTAAGAGGGCATATAATAGGAAAAAAATTTTACAGACTTTGTAACTAGACCACTTTCGCCTTGATTGCTTACCTAAAACCAATTTTGTTTTCTTGTCAAGTTTTATGGAAAAAGTTGTTTTATTTAGAAACAAGGTTATATTTGAGAGAACATATACATAGAAATAAATTATTTTCATAATAAGAGTTGATATGCTAAAAAATTAAATGGCCATCATTACGGCGTTAATTGTTAACTAATTTATTACATTCTCTTTGAATTACTAACAATAAAGATACATAAAATAAAGATATAAATCCAACTAAAATATAAAAGCATACACAAATACAAAGAAATTTGAAATAAATTAATTAACTTATAAGTCACAAAATAGTCAAAGATATCATAGAGGATATCATTATATGCTGGAACAACGTAAATCCCTTGAGATAGAGTGTGATGATTATGAGTAACCGGTGTAATAAATCCTAACCAAATCTTATTACATAAAAAATAAGTCTAGCTTACATTTTAATATTTGACAATAACTACATACGTACATCTTTTACAACCATCATAAATCAAGCGTTACGAATTAAATACACGAGAGCATAATTAGATTGAAAATGTTGTTAGAAAACATATAGTCTAAGAATTTGGACTTCTAAACGCATGTTAGATCCTGGCTTTTGCCTAACACACTAGAACTAATCCCTTTTTTCCTCTTTTCTTCTTCTTGGTGTCGACATAGGACTAACAAGGAACCGCGAGGTGGGCACGTATAGGCTCCTTGTCATTGAGAGACAATCGCTAGGCAAACGGCGGACTAAGAATAAGATGAAGGTCGCCCGCAATTAATGTGAAGGAGGTCACATGTAGGGTTGTTTAATAAGATATGAAATTTATCCATTTACACTCTAGCCCCTCTAATTTTAATAAAGTGTAGCTTGACCCAAAAGAAATCTAGTTGGAGTTCACTTAATTATGATTAGCATCAAGAAGTAGTTGGCTCACGGTTTTCTTTAATCGTGTAACATGAAACCTTGTATAACAATGATGACACAAAATCGAGGTGTTACATGATTACAAAAATAAACCCAAAATAGAACTTAATAAACGTCGAGAATATTATTGGATCATGATAAAAAAACATATTAAAAACGACAAGTAATTGGATGGTAAAACCCATGCGGTGTAGTTGCGAGTCTGCGCGAATTCCCTCGATATCAGGATTTGACACTCGAACTAAACAAAAGAAATTAATTTGCAAATGACTAAATACAAAAAATTAACATATTTTGAAGAAAATAACATGGTTTAAAAAAACCACACAATTTTTTTTTATCTTTAAGTTACACATAAGAAACTCCACACACATAAAATCTCACGTATTTAATATATAAAGTAAATAACTCAAAGTATTTTCAAACATTAAATGCAAAAGATATCAGTATATTTTATAATTATATATCTATAAGTACATATGAAACTCTATGTAAACTTGTGTGCTCCATTATCACTTTTTTTTAAAACTTAAAGCTTCTTCTTCTCTACTATTAAAATCATTCAAAAACCTTTCCATGAAGAACTTAGTGGTTTGTGTCAGGAGCTTAATTGCTACAACACAATGGTGTTCATAGAATTTTATCAATATACATCTAACATTGTGGGAAAGTTGATGAAATCCTATAAACAGTCACCATGTTGTAGAATATTATAACCAATCTTTTGACTGCTCTTTAATTTGTGATGGTTCTGCCTCTGATATTTAGAAAAGTGGCTATAACCTGCTCTTGTTCATAGTATTTAGTCAATCTCAACATAGTTTTAAAAGATTGGTTAAATTCTATGAACAATGACCATGTTGAGGATAACTTTCATATTTGAAGACAAATTACTTCATTAATAGTATCACATCACACCTTTTGTTTTCAACCCAAAAATTTGTTTTAATCATTCTATACTATTCCATTTTGGTTTCCAGGTATTATAACTTAGGTTATATTTTATACAACACTGGAAACTATGTTTGTTAACACTAAAGGTTACATGGCCTTCATTATGATCTAAATATCTTTGAATACAAATGAATTCTAAACTCAACTTAAACTCACAATAGTTTGTGGTGTTCGATGTTGACCATTGCATTCATTGTTTAATTACTTTTATTATTTTGAACCGAAGTAAATAACTAACTTTACAAATAGAAAATTACATAGTTAACTTTGAAGATTGGAAACCGTTTAATTGTTTAAATATATATAAAAAAAAAGATATCTTAAGTGCATTAATTATATATTATCTTTTCCATGAAAAGAAGCAAATTGATAAATCCTCTTAGATAAAATATACCAATTTAAAATAGAGGCATTAACTTCAAGGGATATCAATTAAACATGATATGCATTTTTTATGGCTTGTTGTCACAACATGTTACAGATACAATTTCAATTAATATTTCACCAAGAAGACGATCATTGACTCGTAACTATAATTTAAAAAAAAGAAAGACACTTTTTGCGTAATATATAATGAGGTTTTCATTAACATGAATTTCAAGACCTTCATATTAATAAATGGCACAAATTGAACTTTACATGTTCAACTACAATTTTTTAAACTAATGTTAAACATGTTATATTTATTATTTAATGCATAGTAGAATAAACAAATTAACTTAACAGATTGTAGGGGAGGTGGTGGTGGTTTGGGGGGGGGGGGGGGGGGGAGAATGTTGTTGCTTTGTAAAAACCGAGTCATCTTTAAGAGGGCATATAATAGGAAAAATGTTTTACAGACTTTGTAACTAGACCACTTTTGCCTTGATTGCTTACCTAAAACCAATTTTTTTTTCTTGTCAAGTTTTATGGAAAAAGTTGTTTTATTTAGAAACGAGGTTATATTTGAGAGAACATATACATAGAAATAAATTATTTTCATAATAAGAGTTGATATGCTAAAAAATTAAATGGCCATCATTACGGCGTTAATTGTTAACTAATTCATTACATTTTCTTTGAATTACTAACAATAAAGATACATAAAATAAAGATATAACTCCAACTAAGACATAAATGCATACACAAATACAAAGAAATTTGAAATAAATTAACTAACTTATAAGTCACAAAATAGTCAAAGATATCATAGAGGATATCATTATATGCTGGAACAACGTAAATCCCTTGAGATAGAGTGTGATGATTATGAGTAACCGGTGTAATAAATCCTAACCAAATCTAATTACATAAAAAATAAGTCTAGCTTACATTTTAATATTTGACAATAACTACATACGTACATCTTTTACAACCATCATAAATCAAGCGTTACGAATTAAATACACGAGAGCATAATTAGATTGAAAATGTTGTTAGAAAACATATAGTCTAAGAATTTGGACTTCTAAATGCATGTTAGATCCTGGCTTTTGCCTAACACACTAGAACTAATCCCGTTTTTCTTGTTTTCTTTTTTTTGGCGTCCACATAGGACTAACAAAGACCACGAGCTGGACACGTATAGCCTCCTTGTCATTGAGAGACAATCGCTGGGCAAACGGCGGACTAAGAACAAGAACAAGGTCGCCCGTAATTAATTTGAAGGAGGTCACAGGTAGGGTTGTTAATAAGATATGAAAGTTATCCATTTACACTCTAGCTCCTCTAATTTTAATAAAGTGTTGCTTGACCCAAAAGAAATCTAGTTAGAGTTCACTTAGTTACGATTAGCATCAAGAAGTAGTTGGCTCACGGTTTTCTTTAATCGTGTAACATGAAACCTCGTATAACAATCATGACACAAAATCGAGGTGTTACATGATTATAAAAATAAACCCAAAATAGAACTTAATAAACGCGGGAATATTATTGGCTCATGATAAAAAAACATATTAAAAACGACAAGTAATTGGATGGTAAAACCCATGCGGTGTAGTTGCGAGTCTGCGCGAATTCCCTCAATATCAGGTTATGACACTCGAACTAAACCAAAGAAATTAATTTGCAAATGACTAAATACAAAAAATTAACATATTTTGAAGAAAATAACATGGTTTAAAAAAACCACACAATTTTTTTTGATCTTTAAGTTACACACAAGAAACTCCACACACGTAAAATCTCACGTATTTAATATATGAAATAAATAACTCAAAGTATTATCAAACATTAAATGCAAAAGATATCACTAGTATATTTTATAATTATATATCTATAAATACATATGAAACTCTCTATGTAAACTTGTGTGCTCCATTATCACTTTTCTTTAAAACTTAGAGCTTCTTCTTCTCTACTATTAAAATCATTCAAAAACCTTTCCATGAAAAACTTAGTGGTTTGTGTCAGGAGCTTAATTGCTACAACACAATGGTGTTCATAGAACTTCATCAATATATATCTAACATTGTGGGAAAGTTGATGAAATCCTATAAACAGTCACCATGTTGTAGAATATTATAACCAATCTTTTGACTGCTCTTTAACTTGTGATGGTTCGTGCCTCTAAATATTTAGAAAACTTGCTATAACTAGCTCTTGTTCATGGTATTTAGTCAATCTCAACATAGTATTGAAAGATTGGTTAAATTCTATTAACAATAAGCATGTTGTGGATAACTTTCAGCTTTGAAGACAAATTACTTTATTAATAGTATCACATCACACCTTTTGTTTTCAACCCAAAAATTTGTTTTAATCGTTCTAAGCTATTCCATTTTGGTTTCCAGGTATTATAACTTAGGTTATCTTTTATACAACACTGGAAACTATGTTTGTTAACACTAAAGGTTACATGGCCTTCATTATGATCTAAATATCTATGAATACAAATGAATTCTAAACTCAACTTAAAATCACAATAGTTTGTGGTGTTCGATGTTGACCATTGCATTCATTGTTTAATTATTTTTATTATTTTGACCCAAAGTAAATAACTCACTTTATAACTTGAAAATTACATAGTATACTTTGAAGATTGGAAATACCGTTTAATTGTGTAAATATATAAAAAAAAAGACATCTCAAGTGCATTAATTATATATTATCTCTTCCATAAAAAGAAAAGAAGCAAATTGATAAATCTTCTTAGATAAAATATACCAATTTAAAATAGAGCCATTAACTTCAAAGGATACCAATTAAACATGGTATGCATTCTTTATGACTTGTTGTCACAACATGTTGCAGATATAACTTCATCGAATATTTCACCAAGAAGACGAGCATTGACTCGTAATAATAATTTAAAAAAAAAAAAAGAAAGACATTTAATGCATAATATATCATGAGGTTTTCAATAACATGAATTTCAAGATACTGAAATTAAGTCACCTTCATATTAATAAATGGTACAAATTGAACTTTCATGTTCAACTACAATTTTTAAACTAATGTAAACTATGCTATATATTTTAGTTAATGCATAGTAGAATAAACAAATTAACTTAACAGATTGTAGGGGAGGTGGTGGTGGTTTGGGGGGGGGGGGGGGGGGGGATGTTGTTGCTTTGTAAAAACCGAGTCATCTTTAAGAGGGCATATAATAGGAAAAATGTTTTACAGACTTTGTAACTAGACCACTTTTGCCTTGATTGCTTACCTAAAACCAATTTTTTTTTCTTGTCAAGTTTTATGGAAAAAGTTGTTTTATTTAGAAACGAGGTTATATTTGAGAGAACATATACATAGAAATAAATTATTTTCATAATAAGAGTTGATATGCTAAAAAATTAAATGGCCGTCATTAAGGCGTTAATTGTTAACTAATTCATTACATTCTCTTTGAATTACTAACAATAAAGATACATAAAATAAAGATATAACTCCAACTAAGACATAAATGCATACACAAATACAAAGAAATTTGAAATAAATTAATTAACTTATAAGTCACAAAATAGTCAAAGATATCATTATATGCTGGAACAACGTAAATCCCTTGAGATAGAGTGTGATGATTATGAGTAACCGGTGTAATAAATCCTAACCTAAACTAATTACATAAAAAATAAGTCTAGCTTACATTTTAATATTTGACAATAACTACATACGTACATCTTTTACAACCATCATAAATCAAGCGTTACGAATTAAATACACGAGAGCATAATTAGATTGAAAATGTGGTTAGAAAACATATAGTCTAAGAATTTGGACTTCTAAATGCATGTTAGATCCTGGCTTTTGCCTAACACACTAGAACTAATCCCGTTTTTCTTGTTTTCTTTTTCTTGGCGTCCACATAGGACTAACAAAGACCGCGAGCTGGACACGTATAGCCTCCTTGTCATTGAGAGACAATCGCTGGGCAAACGGCGGACTAAGAACAAGAACAAGGTCGCCCGCAATTAATTTGAAGGAGGTCACTGGTAGGGTTGTTAATAAGATATGAAAGTTATCCATTTACACTCAAGCCCCTCTAATTTTAATAAAGTGTAGCTTGACCCAAAAGAAATCTAGTTAGAGTTCACTTAGTTACAATTAGCATCAAGAAGTAGTTGGCTCACGGTTTTCTTTAATCCTGTAACATGAAACCTCGTATAACAATCATGACACAAAATCGAGGTGTTACATGATTATAAAAATAAACCCAAAATAGAACTTAATAAACGCGAGAATATTTTTGGCTCATGATAAAAAAACATATTAAAAACGACAAGTAATTGGATGGTAAAACCCATGCGGTGTAGTTGCGAGTCTGCGCGAATTCCCTCGATATCAGGTTATGACACTCGAACTAAACAAAAGAAATTAATTTGCAAATGACTAAATACAAAAAATTAACATATTTTGAAGAAAATAACATGGTTTATGAAGAGGTAGGTCCCAGCAGAGACCAGTTGGTCCCGCAAGACTCACCTTGAACAGGGACGTCTGCGCAAAGGCCATCTGCTCCCACAGGACCCACCATGCTCATAGAATCTTACGCGCAGTACACAAGCTGTACACGCAGGAAAAGCCTCCCAATGGTGAAGTACCCCGCCTGTTCCCGCAGTTGCGGATACAAGCCATCAGGGAAGGCTACCCGCAGACAGCAGGGCTACACGCACAAGACACTAGCTACTTCAGTAGTCACATGAAGGAATGAGCAAGGCGGGAACAATCCCGCCTAAATGAGCCAGTCTGATTCTGAAAGATCTTTTGTACTATACTCACCAAGGTATGGATAGGACAGACGATCTGACCAGAACAGCCCATGAGCCAATCACAGGGTGACAGCTCACCGACAACAGTGCGAGGAGGAACACCCTCTAGTACTGTTTGTCACTATTAGCCGCTGCCTACTCACCAACCCTTACTGTGGGGCATGCGCAGCCTACAGTTGGTGGAATAGTGTTACTGTTGGCCGTAACCTATTCACCAACCAGCATGGCCTGCGTACAATCCACAGTAAGTGAGACGTGCATAATCTACAGTTGGTGGAATAGTGCAGCCGACTTTGTTACTGTTGGCCGTAACCTACCCACCAACCAGTATGGCCTGTGCATAGTCTACTGGTGATTGAACAGGAATACTGTTCAGCCGGCTGTACCTTCTAGGGAACCTACCTTCGGCTATAAATACTCCAACATCTTGGAATGGTAAGATCATCGGCTATCCAGTTATCTAGCAATCTCTTAATATACACTTATATTCAGAGCAACCTAGTCTGATTCTCACGCCGGAGGGTGGTCACAAGGAGGAACCCCCCCCCCTTCTCAGTGACGAGCTTACGGTGTTTGTTTTGCAGGTCTCCTGAAGAACAGCCTTCTCAGCTGGATCTCATTCGTGGGAAACATTACTTAACCCCCAGATTATCTATAATCTGTACCGGGTCACTTAGTGTTTCTTCAGTTTAAAAAAACCACACAATTTTTTTTATCTTTAAGTTACACACAAGAAACTCCACACACGTAAAATCTCACGTATTTAATAGATGAAATAAATAACTCAAAGTATTATCAAACATTAAATGCAAAAGATATCACTAGTATATTTTATAATTATATATCTATAAATACATATGAAACTCTATGTAAACTTGTGTGCTCCATTATCGCTTTTCTTTACCACTTAGAGCTTCTTCTTCTCTACTATTAAAATCATTTAAAAACCTTTCCATGTAGAACTTTGTGGTTTGTGTCAGGAGCTTAATTGCTACAACACGATGGTGTTCATAGAATTTCATCAATATACATATAACATTGTGGAAAAGTTGATGAAATCCTTTGAACAGTCACCATGTTGTAGAATATTATAACCAATCTTTTGACTGCTCTTTAACTTGTGATGGTTCTTGCCTCTGGATATTTAGAAAATTTGCTATAACCTGCTCTTGTTCATGGTATTTAGTCAGTCTCAACATGTAAGACCCCGAATCCCGGAAATCCTACAGTTGGTAATCATATCCGAAAATTCACAAAAATTTGAAACCAAAGCAATTCGTTTTATTAAAACCAGTCAGAGTAATAAACAGCGGAAATTAATAAGTATCAAAAACCCCAAAACCGAAGACATGTGCCCAAAATCAAATATAAATAAATTGTTTGTTTTATTTGAATTCCTCGACTAGAAATGCCTTCAACCGTCCGAGTAGTCTCCAGCACGTCCAGGCGATAATCTCAAATCCTTAACCTGAAATTCAAACTAACATACACACAAAGTCAGCTTGAGCTGAGTGAGTTCAAGTTTTAAATAAGCAATATTCATAAATCAATTTAATTTCATAAATATAAAAATGTAGGAAAGAATCATAGGTGATTAAATAAATGCTTTTTCCTTGGTCAAACACACGACACGGGCCTCCTCACCGCAGGTCATCCCCAAGTAATATATTTGACCCGGTCGCGGTTTAACAAAAACCAAAAATCACGCAACACGAGCCTCCTCACCCGGGGTCATCCCCAAGTAATATATTTGACTCGGCCACATTTTAACAAACCTAAACACGTGATATGGCCCTCCTCACCCTGGGTCTTCCCCAAGTAATATATTTAACCCGACCACAGTTTAGCAGAACGGCGGACCTCCTCGCCCCAAGTCACGAGACATGAAGTCAAGGACTCAAGTAATATATTTGACCAGGCGGGACATAAACATGCAACACGGGCCTCCTCTCCCCGGGTCTTCCCCAAGTAATATATTTGACCCGGTCACAGTTTACCAACACATACACATCCACATACACACTTCAATACATCTAAATCAATTAACCAACAAAGCAATATCATCACGTATAATCCATAAATAATGGATAACCACAAAATTACTATTGGGCCTAATAGCATCCTCGAGCCTAGACCATAAATAATATGTGCAACCTTAAGGAATATATGATCATAAACGAGTCTAAAATATCCTAAGGCATAGAATATAAATCACACATAGTTTCATAAATGCACAAATACGAATAAGGATATGTAATACCATCCAAAGAGTTTAAAAGAGTAAAATCGAGTAAAATTGTAATAGGGTGTGTATGCTAGCCCAAAACGTAAAAAGGTAAAAAGGGGCATCATGAACTCACCTGACATGAGGCACACAAATAGCAACGGGCTAGAGAACCCCTGAGTACTCCCACAATTCAAACGCCTGTCGGATTTCACAAAATGATTACAAAGGGAACCGTACCGACTCGCTTACCCTACGAGGCGTTCTAACATGGTTTGATTGAACTAAAGCCTCAACCTTACCAAATTCAATTACATCAGCCCCCGAGGCCATGTATTTACCAAAACCACCCTTAGTTAATTCCGGAGACAAAGGATTTCCAAACTACACCTGAAAGTTGTTAATTGCATCGAATATGCTCGTTAACAAGTTGTTTATGCACTCAGCAACCAACTCAGCCCCGTGTGGACCAAAATTAATATAACTACAGCCAACAAGTCGACACGACACTACACGAGTTGAATGGGTCGGTAATTCGCATGAACAACGCACAAACTACCAATTAAACGCGAATTTACGTTGTACCGACCCGTTTGTGCAACCGACAACCAATTCAGCACCATTAACATAAAAATTAAGTTTTCACAGCCCGTATAACACCGAGGCTACACAATCTGAATTGGTTGTTAATTCCCTCAAACAACGCGCTAAACGCAACAATTAAAATCTAGACAACCGAAATCCTAGTTTTCAATCTATCAACAATTGATCGATCAAACGAGCTTCATTGCTCACGATACTAAAGTATAATACATATGACATACCTACGAAGATGACGGAGCAAAACCTAACTTTAAACAGCCTCAACAAGAACACAATTGGACAGCCACCGGTTAAGCCTAAAACGAACGTATCAATCAATAACGAGTCTAATATGCAGATTTTAGCATGCAAAGATGTATTTTATAACATAGAAAAATCATAGAAATAAATTATGAAATTTTTACCAGAGTTGCATAAATGTCTTAGGTTTATAAAAATATTTTTATTATATTTTTCTAGTAAACACAAAATTCATAAAAATTCCTCCAACACAGAAAGGTACGTGCAGCTATTTCAGTGCGCAACAAAATGGATTTATTTGTTTAAAAATCATTACCAAACCAAATTAAACGATTACAATTGGGTTGTAATATTAACTAAAAATAGGAAGTTTCAAAAGTGGAAACAACCAATTTGTACTTGTCAAAAAAGAGTTATGATATCGGGAAGACAGACCAGAATCCGACTCCCTGCATCAGCTTTGACACATGTTTTTATAAAATCATAAAAAACATTCAAATCTTGTCCAAAGATTACAAATTATACCTTTCTGGAAACTAGATTCAGAGTAGAATATGATGGAGACAAGAATTGATCAAAAACAATCAATTTTTATCGAATTACAGACCAAAAAACAAACTTGTACGAATCTGTCAGCAACTATTATAATCAAAACACAAACCCTAACGTGTTTATGACATCTCTAGGGTTCAATAAAAGGTTTTAATGGTGAAAAATACTTGTATTGATATAATACCAACCTTGAATTAGTCAGGGGAGGGCTGGAGCTTGGCTGGAGTGGCGCAAAAAACGAGACGGAGGATGCAATATGGGCGCCGATCAGAACAGGAAGGAGGGAGAAGTAGGCTAGGGTTTTAATATTATAAAGTTACACTTTGGCCCTCCATCTTGTAAATTATGAGGTCTTGGATTAAACATTAAATAAATAGGCTTACAAGAAAGAAAAGGAGGACCCCGAGGAAGGCCAGATCGAGTCTCGGTAAAATACAAATTCTACAACACATAGATCATTTTAACGAAAATTTGCGGACGTTACACAATATAGTTTTGAAAGATTGGTTAAATTCTATGAACAATGAGCATGTTGTGGATAACTTTCATCTTTGAAGACAAATTACTTCATTAATAGTATCACACCACACCTTTTGTTTTCAACCCAAAAATTTGTTTTAATCGTTCTAAGCTATTCCATTTTGGTTTCCAGGTATTTTAACTTAGGTTATCATTTATACAACACTGGAAACTATGTTTGTTAACTCTAAAGGTTACGTGGCCTTCATTATGATCTAAATATCTATGAATACAAATGAATTCTAAACTCAACTTAAAATCACAATAGAAATCAAGCGTTACGAATTAAATACACGAGAGCATAATTAGATTGAAAATGTGGTTAGAGAACATATAATCTAAGAATTTGGACATCTAAAATGCATGTTAGATCCTGGCTTTTGCCTAACACTCTAGAACTAATCCCGTTTTTCCTCTTTTCTTCTTCTTGGTGTCAACATAGGACTAACAAAGAACCGCGAGCTGGACACGTATAGGATCGCTTGGCAAACGACGGACTAAGAACAAGAACAAGGTCACCATCAATTAATTTGAAGGAGATCACAGGTAGGGTTGTTTAATAAGATATGAAATTTACCCATTTACACTCTAGCCCCTCTAATTTTAATATAGTGTAGCTTGATCCAAGAGAAATCTAGTTGGAGTTCACTTAACTACAATTAGCATCAAGAAGTAGTTGGCTCACGGTTTTCTTTAATCGTGTAACATAAAACCTCGTATAATAATTGATGTGGTCTAAATTATATATAAAATATATAAATATTTCCTATACTTTTCGATGCTTTTAAGCCAAGTTTTTATTGAATATTATTATTATTTGGTTCATATGTGAGTTTATGGTTTCTAGAGACAATAAGCCTAACTGGAGTACTTTTACTAAACTTGAGACAGTGAAACTTGTTTAATACGCTCAAATTTGTATGTAACTAACTCCTAGGTTACAAGCTAGTTAATTCTTATGAGATCAATGTTAAAAAAATATACATGTGCTAAAAGAAAATGTGGCAAAACTTCGTAAATGTCAAACTTGAGCGTATTTGACTTGTAAATATAAATGTTCATAAACTTGATTTATTATTATTACTACTTGATGTAGAAGCTCAAAAGTCAACAGGAACACAAGTAATAATTTGGTGTTAAGGTACTCTGCTGTGCATTCAACGAGTATAAAAGTTGAACTTGGGCTGTGGCATTTGTTTTGGGCTACAATTATGTTAAGTGGGCTGTCTTAGGCTTCTATTGTGCTATGGAAAGTAACCAGGGACTTAGAAAGAGGACCGACACCAAAGGAGGCCACGGATTGAGAGGCAGAAGGCCTACGAGGGTTGGTAGCAGCCGCCAGTTTATTTTGCTGGTGGGGACAGCCATCAAGCAAGCAAGAGAGGAGCACGCCCGGGTGTTCGAGTATAGAGAACGTTCAAGATTAATATCTACTCATCCAAATATTATTATTCGGTTTGAATTTATTGTTTTCTTTATGAATTCAGTTTCTAGACCTATTTATTTTATCTGGTTCTTGAGTATGATTTTTGGTTACACCCCCTAGCTATCTAGGTTTTTGATGACTACTTTGTGATTTGAGGTTTTTTCTTGGCTTTTGGATTTTAATGTTGGATTAATATTAAAGTATAGAATCTTTTTATAATTGATTTGATGTGTTTGCATATATAATTTGATTTATTATTGATCTTTGTTTCGTATGTGTCTTGTTGAAAGTCTTTCAGTTATAGACGCATATTTAGGTCGCTTGCTGTGTGTTTGTGATTATTTTATGGTTTTACTAGACGTAGTAATCCATAGGAACATTGGTTGGTGATTTATTAAGATTTTGTATTCTGCCTATCTAGAGACTGAGAGGTAATAGATAGTCGGATTGTCCTTGGGATTAGGCGTTTAGGCTAGAATGCTCTGACAGGAGGTTTCCTAGATTTCCCTAGTTTCATTGTAATTCCATGTCTTATTGATTGTTCTTAGGTTACCCCTTGCACTTTAGGGTGTATTGAGATAGTGAGACTGATAGGTAATCTATCTTTCAGGGTACTTTAGTGTTGTTGGAGAGACTGAGAGGTAATCCTACCAACCGGTAAGTTTACACGCCCCCTAGGTTTCCTTTTAGGTGACACCCGAAGAATGATTAGGGATCCACTAGGTTGTCTAAGGGTGTCGTATTTTAAGATCCCGGTTCCATCAAAGTTTCCATAGCCGAGAGAGATCCAAGACTCATAAGTATGATTCTAAACCTAGGTAGTGCTTCTCCGATCTTTGAGCTTGTCTAGATAATCGAGTTAAAGTCTATTAGTGTCGATATCATTTTAGTTTAAGTATTTTTTTAGTTTATAGTTAATAGATAAAAAACACAAAAACAATTAAATCTATTTAATTAAGTTATTAGTCAGAGTCTAGTTTAGGTGTCGCTAGTGTCCTTTGGGTTCGATATCCGGACTTCGTTAGGCTTTACTACATTCGATAGGTACACTTGCCTGTCTAATGATCTAGCATTAGGAGAGTCTAGGTTTATAAATTTAAAACTAGAGTGTCTAGGTTAGGTTAATATTTTATAAACCGCTTTTACCACATCAACAATGATGACACAAAATCGAGGTGTTACATGATTATAAAAATAAACCCAAAATAGAATTTAATAAACGTCCATAATATTATGGGCTCATGATAAAAAAAACATATTAAAAACGGCAAGTAATTGGTTGGTAAAACCCATGCAGTGTAGTTGCGAGTCTGCGCGAATTTCCTCGGTATCAGGTCATGACACTCGAACTAAACATGAAAAATTAATTTGCAAATGATCTAATACAAAAAAATTAACATATTTTGAAGAAAATAACATGGTTTAAAAAAACCACACAATAATTATTATCTTTTACTTACACACAAGAAACTCCACACATATATAATCTCATTCATTTAATACTAGCATAAGTGCCCGCGCGTTGCTGCGGGGGTGGGGGGGTCACACAATTTATCCCATCATATCGTATTGGTGCGAGCCCGTTGCCGGTTGTGATATGGATTGTTGGATTTTTTTTGTATAGGGGCGCACACTAAAATATCATGTGCATAGATTGGGTGCATTATGTTTTGTGAAATATTAGTTAATAAAGTCCGTTATAGTAAAACTAATTGAAATTATCATTATCAGCGCATTGCGACGGAACATTAATGTTACTTATAACACAATACCAATCATAATTTCATTACATATAACACTCGGCTCTAGTAGAATAGCCCGCGCATTGCGGGGGGAACGCAACGGGAATTTGGTTGGCAGTGGTTCAGTTCATTATTGTATTGCATAAAGGAGTCGATTATTATTTTATGGTTTGTTCTTGTAATTGAAGACTTGCCAAATTCGCTAACCACTCTATTTCGGTTTTAGTAATATCAATATTTCTATTTGGAGTATATATCAATTTATCAAGGCAATGAGGAGATGAGAGACCTCAATGAAAATTAATAAATTATGTATGGTAATCTATAGCATTAGACTTTAGAGGCAAGATTAAATACAAAATAGTGATCCTTACCAATATTAAGTATATCGCGAAGACGGAATCTAGATTGAACACTGACGGTTAAGGTGGATTAGATTTTTTTATTTGGCATATGACTGTAAAACTAAGAGATTACGTTATGGCTTACCACATTGATACAAACATGAAGAATCCACTGAAAGATAACAAATATACATATACAAAATTATGGGGTTAGATTATGGTCTACAGTTTTTTAAATGAAACTTATGGATCTAGGAAAATACTTCTTAATAAACTTATCACACAAATTTACTCTAATAGTCTAATTAAACATAATAAAAAATATAAACTTAAAAATAATGTCACTTAATTTTGGAGGCCTCTATATATTTATATTATGTGAAAAGAATGTGTATAAAATTTTCTTATCTTGCTTTCTATTTAAAAGTAAACTACACATCTTTACTTGTAGACATTTACAAATGAATGGATGTCAGAGTCTTATAGTTCTACCCTGTCTTCGATTTCTTAAACACGTACCTTATTTTTTTGCCAATTTGTACATACAATAAAATATGCTCTATGGAGATACTATCAGCAAATACAACATTTTTGCAACATGTTTCCAACCCGATAATCATAATCATATAAGGTTTTACAGGAGATGGTGTTTAGATGAGATTTTTCTCCAATATGATCACATTCAAAACACATATCCAAAGTTCCTGTAACGCCCGCTAATTTTTTTTTCCGGTTTAAAGATTTCCTGCATGTAGAGTATGTATATTTCTTGGGAGTTATTCGGCATCTTTCGTTGACCCGATCATCTTCCCGGTACGTTAAGTTATCTAACATTTCCTTCCAAGTTGCCATATCCCTTAAACTTTGAGGACTAGTGTGTAACATTTTGTTATATCATAAAAAAATAAAAATCCTAACCCTAGCACGATTAGGTGCAGCCGATCGGCCAAGAGAACCCCCCCCCCCCTGCGATTTTTCTTTTTCCGGCAAAGTCGTGAGCGTAAAACTTCAATTAAAGGGTCTGCAACGCGATGATAATCCATTGTTTTTGATCGATTCTTGATTCCATGATATTCTACTTTGAGTCTAGTTTCCCGAAAGGTTCGTTTTAGGCTTAACCGGTGGACGTTCAATTGTGTTCTTGTCGAGGCTGTTTGAAGTGAGTTTTTGCACCACAATCTTCCTAGGTGTTTGAGTTTTGGGATTACTTAGGGATTCTCTAGCTCGTGGTGAATCCGTGTCTTGTGTCAGGTGAGTTCATGATGCCCCTTTTTACTCTTTTAAGTTTTGGGCTAGCATGCACACCTAAACGTTTTTTCCTGATGAAACGTTTAAACTATTTTATATAGGCATGCTAGTATATAGTTGGTCTTGGGATTTTATAGTATGTATATATATATATACATATATATATATATATATATATAAATTAGTGTATGGCCTATATTTGGCGATATTGTAGTCGTATCGACTACTGATGTTACGTATGCCTACTTTGTGTTTGCATGTGTTGATGAGATGTTACGTGTACGTTTGCTTGACCCTGATGTTACGTGTTTGGGTTGTACGTTTGCTCGACCCTGATGTTATTACTTGGGTGTTATATATATATATATATATATATATATATATATATATATATATATATATATATATATATATATATATATATTTTTATATATATAGGGATGTACTTATAAGGATGTTTATATATATATATATGTATGTATGTATATATATATTTGTATGAGAATGATTATTTATCATTGATGATGGCTTAACTGATGTATTCTTTTTACTTTAAAACTTTTGAAATGACTATCATGATTATTATTTACTAATGTTATTTATTCAAAACTTGAACTCACTCAGCTCAAGCTGACTTTTTGTGCATGTTAGTGTGAGTTTCAGGTTAGGGGATGGATGCATTACCGCTTGGACGTGCACGAAGCTACTTGGACGGTGGAGGGCATGCTTAGTCGGAAGTTTTAATAATAATAAACACTTTTCTTTTAAAGTTTTATCAAATACATTGAAGTTTGGTTTTGGGCATAATTCCCGGGTTTTGAGAACTTGGTTTTAGTACTTGTGATTTTTCGCTGTTTATTACTCTGAAACGATTTTTAATAAGATGAATTTGCTTGACTTTAAATTTTTGAGAATTTTTGGACATGATTACCAACTGTAGGATTCCCAGTATTCGGGGTCTTACAAGTTGGTATCAGAGCCATGGTTCGAGGTATCAGAGCATCCTCGAATGCTTGGACTCGAACTGTAAGAAAAGAGACTAGTATGCCCACCGCGAGTAGCTGCACGCCAAGAAGTAACCTTAAATTGTTTAGTCATTCCTTCGAATTTTAAAGTTTCCAGTATGTGATTAACTGTTTAAGTGTTAGATAAAATGCTAATGTGGTTAGGGGCAGAGGGTACTTAAGACGGGCCGGTGAAGTAAATGACTAATAACACTTGATCAACGTTATTAACAGTTTACCCTTACCTTCCATGTTCTAAATACCACTTGTGTCTGACTATGTTAGGGTTCCGTCTTTGTAGGGATAGGATTTGGCTAACTCTCGAGTCATTAGCGTTAAAGTTCATCGTATTCCCTAATTTCTCCTGTTCGTTTCCCATCCTCTCGAACGCTTTGCGCGTAATTGTTTAGCTGAGGCATAGCATGCTGTCACTCTGGGTTCCTTGGTACTTGACCGCTTAAATTCCTCGCTCCTTCAAGAATGTATGTGCAACTGTTTAGCTAAGTAGGAGCGTAATGTTATCCCAGATACCTTTCTACTTGATGAATTACAGGCGTCAGTCTTATTTGATTCGGGCGCCAGTAGAAGTTTTGTGTCTACTGCTTTATGTTCCTCGTTGAATAAATCACCCGAGCGCGTAGTCGATGTGTTTGAGGTTGAGGTCGCCGTAGAAAATTCTGTTTCCGTGTCTAGGGCTACAGTCGGTGATGTTCCGATCGTTCGGGATTTCCCGGATGTATTTCCAGATGATTTGTCATATGTGCCGCCGGACCGCAAGGTCGAGTTCCAGATAGATCTTGTGCCGGCAAAACCCGTTGCTCGAGCCTCTTATCGTCTAGCACCGAATGAGATGAATGAACTTATGACCCAGTTGGAAGACTTGCTCGACAAGGGCTTCATTCGACCGAGCATCTCACCTTCGGGTGCCCCTGTCCTATTCGTTAAGAAGAAGGACGGTAGCATGCGAATGTGCATTGACTACTATGAATTGAATAAGCTCACAGTTAAAAATCGGTACCCTCTCCCAAGGATCGACGACTTATTTGATCGGCTCCAAGGAGCTAGTTGGTTCTCGAAGATCGACCTTAGGTCCAGGTATCATCAATTGAAAATTCGGGAGGAGGATATTCCTAAGACTACCTTCCGCACTCGTTATGGGCACTACGAATTTCTCGTGATGTCTTTCGGTTTGACCAACGCACCGGCTGCGTTCATGGATCTTATGAACCGGGCGTGTAGGCCGATGCTCGATCATTCGGTTATTGTGTTCATCGACGACATTCTTGTGTATTCCAAAAATGAATCCGATCACGCCGGTCATCTTACGGAAGTTTTGGAAGCTCTGCGAAAGAACAAATTGTATGCGAAATTTTCTAAGTGATCCTTTTGGTTATGTGAGGTTCAGTTCTTGGGTCATGTTATTAACCCGAGTGGTATTTTGGTTGACCCTGCAAAGGTGGAAGCCGTAAACGAATGGGAATCTCCTAAGTCTCCATCCGAAATTCGTAGCTTTCTAGGCTTGGCGGGGTATTACCGCCGCTTCATTCCCGACTTTTCAAAAATTGCTTCATCATTGACCAAGTTGATTAAGAAGAGCGTTAAGTTCGTTTGGGGTATTGAGCAGGAGGAGGCTTTTCTCGAATTGAAGAACAAGTTGACGCATGCCCCGATTCTAACCTTACCCGATGGCACCGATGATTTAGTGGTTTATTCTGATGCCTCTTACCAGGGACTTGGGTGTGTTCTAATGCAGCGAGGCCGAGTCATCGCTTATGACTCACGGCAGTTGAAGCCTCATGGGGCGAATTATCCTACTTACGACTTGGAGCTGGCGGCGGGTGTGTTTGCGCTTAAGTAGTGAAGGCATTATTTGTATGGTGTTCCTTGCGTTATCTATACCGATCATAAGAGCTTAAAGTATTTCTTTGAACAAAAGGAACTGAATATGCGATAGCGTCGATGGTTGGAATTGATTAAGGATTATGACCTGGAGATTATGTACCATCCCGGTAAGCCAACGTGGTGGCCGACGCGTTGAGCCGGAAGGAGAGACCGAAACCTATTCGGGTGAAATCTTATCAACTTATTCTTAAACCCGATATTTTAAAGCAAATAGCCAACGTCCAGAATGAAGCTTTGTAGGTGGAATGGATTATGTCAGAACGTATTTGGGGTCAGGAAAAGTTGTTGGAAGATGTCGGTGATGGGGTGAAGTATAAGGATGGGCGTTTATGGGTATCGAGGTATGGGGGATTCAGAGGTAAAATTTTGTATAAAGCACACAAGTCGCGCTATTCCATTCATCCGGGCGTGACCAAGATGTATCAAGACCTGAAAAAGAATTATTGGTGGCCTGCAATGAAGTTTGAGGTGGCTTAGTATGTGAGTAAGTGTTTGACGTGTCTACAAGTTAAGGCCGGGCACCAGAAGCCGTTCGGGAAACTTCAACCATTGAAAATACCTGAATGGAAATGGGAGCATCTTACGATGGATTTTGTAACTAAACTGCCTCGTACTCCTAGGGGTAGTTATGACACTATTTGGGAAATCGTTGATAGATTGACCAAGAGCACTCATTTCTTGCCGATTCGAGAAACATTTAATTTTGAGCAGCTGGCTGATGTGTTTATTCGTGAGATCGTTTCTAGGCACGGGGTGCCAGTATCTATTGTTTCGGATAGGGATACACGTTTTACCTCCAGGTTTTGGAAGAAATATCATGAGGAGATGGGTACCAAACTCCTCATAAGTACCGCTTATCACCCGCAGACGGATGGTAAGTCCAAGAGGCCCATTCAGACTCTTGAGGATATTGAGCTTGACAGTAAGCTGAACTACGTTGAGGAACCTATTGCTATTCTTTACCGTCAGGAAAGGCGTCTGAGAAATAAAGTGGTTAGGCAGGTGAAGGTGCAGTGGAGGCACCGTAGGGGTTCCGAGGCTACTTGGAAGTCCGATGACGAGATGATGAAACTCTATCCGCAGTTGTTCCTGTCGCTTCGGGATTCGGGGACGAATCCCATTGTAAGGGGGGTGGACTTGTAACGCCTGCTAATTTTTTTTTTCCGGTTTAAAGATTTCCTGCATGTAGAGTATGTATATTTCTTGGGAGTTATCCGGCATCTTTCGTTGACCCGACCATCTTCCCGGTATGTTAAGTTATCTAACCTTTCCTTCCAAGTTGCCATATCCCTTAAACTTTGAGGGCTAGTGTGTAACATTTTGTTATATCATAAAAAAATAAAAATCCTAACCCTAGCACGATTAGGTGCAGCCGATCGGCCAAGAGAACCCCCCTCTGCGATTTTTCTTTTTCAGGCAAAGTCGTGAGCGTAAAACTTCAATTAAAGGGTCTGTAACACAATGATAATCCATTGTTTTTGATCGATTCTTGATTCCATGATGTTCTACTTTGAGTCTAATTTCCAGAAAGGTTCGTTTTAGGCTTAACCGGTGGATGTTCAATTGTGTTCTTGTCGAGGCTGTTTGAAGTGAGTTTTTGCACCACAATCTTCCTAGGTGTTTGAGTTTTGGGATTACTTAGGGATTCTCTAGCTCGTGGTGAATCCGTGTCTTGTGTCAGGTGAGTTCATGATGCCCCTTTTTACTCTTTTAAGTTTTGGGCTAGCATGCACACCTAAACGATTTTTCCTGATGAAACGTTTAAACTATTTTATATAGGCTTGCTAGTATATTGTTGGCCTTGGGATGTTATAGTATGTGTGTGTGTATATATATATATATAAATTATTGTATGGCCTATATTTGGCGATGTTGTAGTCGTATCGACTACTGATGTTACGTATGCCTACTTTGTGTTTGCATGCGTTGATGAGATGTTACATGTTTGGGTTGTACGTTTGCTCGACCCTGATGTTATTACTTGGATGTTATATATATATATATTTATATATAGGGATGTACTTATAAAGATGTTTATATATATATATATATATGTATGTATATATATATGTATGAGAATGATTATTTATCAATGATGATGGCTTAACTGATGTATTCTTTTTACTATAAAACTTTTGGAATGACTATCATGATTATTATTTACTGATGTTATTTATTCAAAACTTAAACTCACTCAGCTCAAGCTGACTTTGTGTGCATGTTAGTGTGAGTTTCAGGTTAGGGGATGGATGCATTACCGCTTGGACGTGCACGAAGCTACTTGGACGGTGGAGGGCATGCTTAGTCGGAAGTTTTAATAATAATAAACACTTTTCTTTTAAAGTTTTATTAAATACATTGAAGTTTGGTTTTGAGCATAATTCCCGGGTTTTGAGAACTTGGTTTTAGTACTTGTGATTTTCCACTGTTTATTACTCTGAAACGATTTTTAATAAGATGAATTTGTTTGACTTTAAATTTTTGAGATTTTTTGGACATGATTACCAACTGTAATATTCCTGGGATTCGGGGTCTTACAGTTCCAAACGCCCTATAAAATGCATCACAAATTAAGCTAAGTGACCTTTGGTGGAATATTTGTGCAACAAATGCAAGATTTAGATCTGCTGAGCCTTCATCAATGTCCTTTGGAGTTGGGTATCTTTTGCAGTCCATTTTTTCGGCATTTGAAAGTACCAAATTGGCCCTTTCAACATGATCATTGGCCTCAAGAGTGGCTGGGCTCCCGTGTTCTTGTTTAATAACATTAAGCAGGTATGCATAAGCTTCACCATCCTACATAATGTAACAAATGACATTTTCTAGTTATGAAAATACTATTGTCAAAGCTTGAAGAATATAAAGAAATTACCTTAAGATCAAATGAGAAGTTTGTTACAGGTTTCTTGTAATACCCACCTATAAAAAATTAACTGCAACCTATTTGAATAAAGGGTATGCAAAAAAGTATCCAAAAATATTAAATGTATACATCCTTACATGGAATTTGGCTGGCCATAGGTCCAAAACGCAGTATAAGACCATCCGTTTAAACAACAAAGATTCTTAATCACATTGTCAACAACCATTCCTTTCTGTAAATGATGAATTAGCAAACAGTACTGTAACGATATGATGAATGTTAAACCATGAGATACACATATCATCATAAATTTTACAGGGGCATAATGGGCAAAGCAAGTAATTTTCTCACGGGTTGTAAAGCAAGACCAGCACGGAATTTTCTTATCACGTCAGCTTCGGAAGAAAAGTCTAAATTAACCTATTAATAATCATATACACTCACTTACCTCCATGTTAAAAAGTAAACAAAATGAAGAAATAGTTAAAACAATAGTTGCATTGAGTTAAATATATCAACTCACCTGAACAGTACATGTCCTGAGCATCATGTGGGCTGAGTGGGTCGGATAACAGTCCAAAGCAGGCTGAATTAGGCCTATAAATGAACATTCAGTGAGCCGTTAAATCGTTTATGTTAATAAACAAACAAACATGAGCACATGTCTTGATCGTTCATTTAAATTCTTTTATGTCCATTTGTTTATGTTCATCAAATTTGCAATCTTTTTAAGGTCGTTTGTTTACGTTCGTTAATGTATTCAATTAAATGTTACGGCCCAATACAATTTAGTTTGCTTTTAATAATTATTTTGGCCCAACACATTGTTGTTCGTATTTCCTTTAATTGGTTTTAGCTCAGTTATGTTCGTTCATCTATGTTCGTGAACTGTTCGGTTATATTGTTAACAAACGAACATTTAAGCAAACACGAACACACTAATTTTCTTAAAAAACGTACACAAACAAGAAAACCCGTTCGTTTAATTGTTCATGTACGGGCCAGGCCAGATTGAGTTGCCCCGAAATAATTTGTCCTAAACTCACAAAAAAAATTAAAAATAACAAGTGTTAACTATGATTATTTTAATAATAATCTACTTTTATAAATAAATTGATTCATGAGGTTTTATGCATTTAACCTGCTTTCATTAAGCTATTTTATTTTTACAATAACCCTAATCAACCAATTGATCTGTTAAGAGTTATAATTCACAACCAACACGACACAATAAAAGATAGATGGGTTAAAACCTAAACTGCTGCCCATCTCAAAATTTAGGCTTGATGAAACACATTATATTGGACCGATATTATTTTACTTGTACTTATTTATTTTGGAGCATATTTTTAGCTCACCTATGGAGGAACACTTTCTCATCCGCGCGACGACGAACCGAAAATCAACCATGAGTGCTCGTGTCACTTGCTGTTACCGTTTACAAAAATAATTTGTCAGTTGTTTATTCGGGGCACCCAAATCCATCAGAAGAAACGCCTCCTTTAACTCTTCCTAGATAAACAATATAGTAAATATTAAATTAAACTAAAATGGTTATAGATAAATTTCGACACATTTATTAAATGCTAAAAAGGGAAGAACATACGGAGTTCAATGGTTGTAATGTCATCTGAGCATAAATGTTATCGGTCTCCACATCTGCCTAATACAAAATTTTTACAAAATAATTGTGGGAACCCAAAAATAAATAAACAAACATTATAAAATAATTGTTAACGGGCTGGGTAGGGCTTACATGCATTGTGACATTGTGAAGCAACCTACATGAGATACAATTAGAATCACTACATCAATAGGTTCGGCTGAATATAACGGTAAACCAGACAACTAAAAACCAACTATAAACTCAAACTAATAAAAACTAACTTCATATATGAAAAAATAAATAAATAATTAGAAAAAAAGCAGACCTTCAGGCAACTGCTGACCAGCTAACTTCATTTTCAGATCTTCAAACAACTAAAATTCTAAAAGCAAACAAGAATCTCACAAAATTTCTTAAACCTATGAAAAAGGGACCACTTTTCTTTTCAAGATTAATATTAATGATTCTTCAACCGAAACCGGTGGTCAACAAACTGTAAAATGAGAGAGGGCTACCTGGATAACTGTAACCCCCATATTTTCTGTATTGAATTGGGCCTCAATCTTTGCATAAATCATCAAATTGACAATATTAGGTTATAAATAAGATTACAAAATTGAAGCTGCTACCAACCAAATTCATGAACACTATAACCCATTTGAACAATGATGCTAGAAGCGCCCTCAGAAAGTTCCACCACCAAACTACCACCCTGGAAACAATCGACGACGACGGCGAACTTCCCCACACCAGAGCACTGCCATCAGCAGACGGCCGCCGCCTAGGGTTCTTAAATTGAACCCGACAACAACCGACGATGATGGAGACAACCGGAGGTAAGCCATCGCCGACAGTTCGTAAATTGAACACACCCTACAACCACCAACTAAGATAACTAAATATATAGAGAAGAGATGGGAATTATAACCGATCTGTAATGGGGTCGTTTGGGATGCTTGAAGAAACCATAATCAATGGGTTGCTTGAAAACCTAATTGTGTAATGTGTGGCCTCAGTTGAACGTTATGTAACAATTGAAAACAATCATTAATTGGGGTAGAAGAAACGAACAAGGGGAGGATTCATGGATTAATGGTGCAATTAAGTCGGTCTTGAAGACTCGCCGGAGAATTAATGAGACCGGAGTATAGCTATGCCGGTAGGCAAGAGTAATAAATATTGACTTCAAAAGATATCACTAGTTTGTTTTACAATTATATATCTATAAATACATATGGTACTCTAATTGTAAACTTGTGTGCTCCATTATCACTTTTCTTTACCACTTAGAGCTTCTTCCTCTCTTCTAGTAAAATCATTCAAAAATGTTTCCAAGTACGAGTATTAGTACGAACTGCAGAAATGATTCTAACCCAAAGAGATGACTTACAATTCTTATATCTTATCCACCATTTAGCATGTAGAGCCGTGTTTGTCTTGTTTAAACTTCCAACCCCTAATCCACTCGATATTTAGCATGTATTACTTTGCCACGCCACCCAGCATATCATCTATTTTTTTTTCATTCCCACCCCATAGAAACCTTCTTCATTTAGTGTCTAGTTGCTTTAATACCTTCACTGGGACCTTCAATATTGAGAAATAGTACATTCCTAAACTGCCTAAACGACCTCCAAGGATAGTATTTTTCCTTTACACTTTGATAGCTTAGCATCAAACATGTCAATGGTAGGTTTCCAATTTTGAGAATGACCCATATTTGCTCTAATTGGGAGGCCTAAGTGCAAGAAGGGGAGATTACCATGTTTAAATCTCATCACTAATGTCACACACCATTTAGAAAAATCGTGGAAGCATAAAACGAAAATATAACAGACACCTCTAGTATCAACCACATTGTTTATAAAGAATAATACAAACTAGTTTACAACATTTTACATTGATGTAACTTCTTTTACAACTAGGTGATACAAACTAAATCCAGCCCGTTAAGTGGCTTTACTTCTTACTAGCACACTTGCATCAATTCACCCGCATTGATCGCAAGTCAAACACATTGCACATTGACTTTTTAGTCCAAGTCTGGTATACCTGAAAAACGTGTATAAACGGGTCAACTACAAATAGTTGTTGAGTTTCACGTGTTTCAAGGAAGTAGTTGTGCGTAAAATAACTATAGTTCGTAATTACGCAAGTATGTATGTATGTACGTTCTCAAGTACGTTTGTTTGTATGTTTATGATGTAATTATGCTAAGCTACAGTGAAGCCTTGACTGTTCATGCTACGTCCCTCCATTTCCCACGCTCAATCAACCACTGTGGCCCCCCTTCCGCCCACAACATGCCCCGAGTAGCCATGTCTAACACTACATAGCTGGTTTGTATAATTATGGACATGTGCAAATGGGATAATGTCTCAGCAAACCGTGCTGGCCCCGCCTGGGCTTGTCAAACCAATAGTACTATTCACAAGCCACCGGCTCGAAGTTAATCACCATGTTAGTGGGGACTTTCGTGTGTTAGCACCTAGATAATTCCCATCATCAAACAATTTCAAGTACATAGATATGTATCAACATGTTTTTCACCCCGAAAGTTCATAAAAATAATTTAAAAGTGGGGTCATGAAACTCACAGCTTAGAAGATAATCAGCACAGCGGGACAGCGTAAGTTTGTAGTTGTTTTGACTCATTCACTAGTCCCTGATATAGGCTAAATTATATTTAAATATTATAACTTTTCCCTGCACTTTTGAGTAGCTTTAGTGTAGTTTTTATTAAATTATATTTGGTCTCGGTTCATATTTAAAGTGTAAAGGTTTTAAGAAACAATGAGTTAAAATAGAGTACTTTTGCTAAACCTGAGACTAACGACCCTATATTCATATATATTTTACATGTCAAAGCGTATAAACTAATATTAGTTTTTAATAAAATTTAGTGATGATTTAAATAATCAATTTTCTCTACTATATGTTAAATTATCAGCGCATGCCTTAACAATGTTTTATTGGAGTTGGCAGTGAATGAAGGGATGCTTAGGTGGGCCATACATCATTTGATATTATTTAAAAAGTTCATGGAGAAATCCACTAGTGAAGAACAACCCACGAGTTTACTAAAGAAAATCATAAATTGATTTTTCAACTAATACTGTCATTGAGATTAAAAGGTATAAAGACGGTGGGCTTATTTGAAATCATGGAGTGAATTAATAAGTGAGTTATGTGGGCTCCAACTAGACCGATGGAAGCCTGGAACAGCCCACTACAATGATCCATTAGAAAAAGGTTATGTCGGCTAGTGGGGGAATATAAGGAAGTTTAAAACGGCCAACAATTAAGGAGAACCCCACGGACGAAAGAAGGGTTTCGACAATTTTTAAAGGAGGCCACTCCTGTTGATTTTGGAGAGAAAAGAAAAAGCCGTTGGCTCAACCAGATAGCGTCCGGGTTCAATACCTACTCATCCAAACACCATTATTAGTCGGTTTGAATTTATTATTTTCGTCATGAATTTATTGTTTGAACCTATTTATTATCTTTTGTTATTGACTATGGTTGTTGGCTAAACCTTAGACCGCCTAGGCTTATGATGAACCTACTTTGATGTTTTGATTTGACTTGGGATTATTTATCGTTATGGTTTAGTAAAAGATTTATTTATATTAAATTGATGTGTATGGATGCTTAGGATTGTTTGATGAGTTTTATTCTATAGTTTCCTTGATTATTGTTTGTCGTATAATAGGTTGCTATTAGATCAATTAATTTGTGTTCTTGATTATTATATGATTGATTTCGTGATAAGATCATAGGAATAATATTGTCAAATAAACCTAAGAGTGCTGCTAACCTAAAATCTGTAAAGTGTGCTGCTAACCTAAAACGTCTATCATCTTCCATTATTACTTATGATGTCGCGAGGTCGATGAAGCATCCAATTATTTTATTTTTGATGAGTTGGTTGAGATTTCGGGTTTGCCCCGAGATTATAGAGGTGAATGAGATTAGTTGTGAGAGCGAGGCGGGTTCCATGGAGAAACCCGCTCTGTTGGAGTTGAAAGTACTCCCGTCACACTTGGAGTATGCGTATCTCGATGAGGGCTCGAACTTGCCCGTTATTGTGTCTTCCGACTTAATAGAAAAAGATGGCGGCTGCATTTAATAGACGTTTTGAAGTTGCATAAGGGGGCGATTGCATGGAGACTTTCCGATATTCAAGGTATTAGCCCCGCTTATTGCACGCATCGGATTCTAATGGAAGATGAGTACAAACCGGTGGTACAACCACAAAGGCGCCTTAATCCAAATATGCAAGAGGTGGTGAAGAAGGAGGTATTGAAGTTGATGGATTTCGGGATGATCTACCCGATTTCCGATTCTCCATGGGTAAGTCCGACCCAAGTTGTTCCAAAGAATAGAGGTATAACTGTAGTGATGAACGAGAAGAATGAGCTTATCCCTTCACGTACGGTTACCGGTTGGCGAGTATGTATTGATTATTGGCGATTGAATGATGCCACCCAGAAGGACCACTTCCCGTTGTCGTTTACTGATCAGATGTTGGAACGTTTGGCAGGTCAGCAGTTTTATTGTTTTCTTGACGGTTTTTCGGGTTATTTTCAAATTCCCATTGCACCGGAAGACCAAGATAAGACGACTTTTACATGTCCGTATGGTTTTCATACTGCCGCATGCCGTTTGAAATATGTAATGCTCTGGCCACCTTTCAGCGTTGTATGGTTGCTATCTTTCAAGACATGATAGAGACATCCATGGAGGTGTTTATGGACGATTTTTCGGTTTATGGTAATTCTTTCGATCATTGTTTGGCTAACCTTGAGAAGATGTTAAAGAGATGTATCAAAACAAACTTGATGTTGAATTGGGAAAAGTGCCATTTTATGGTGATGGAAGGGATCGTGTTGGGTTATAAGATCTCGAGAGACTGTATTGAGGTGGATCGGGCAAAGATTGATACTATAAGTAGACTTCCTCCACCGACGAATGTGAGGGCGATTAGGAGTTTCTTGGGTCATGCGGGATTCTATCGGTGGTTTATCAAAGACTTTTCAAAAATTACTCGCCCGATGACCCGACTCCTCAAGAAAGATGTGCCATTTGTTTTTTACGATGAGTGTGTGAAGGCTTTCACGTTTTTGAAAGAGAAACTCGTAAGTGCTCCCATTCTCTGTTATCCCGATTGGAGCTTGCCTTTTGAGCTCATGTGTGATGCTAGTGATTATGCGGTTGGAGCGGTTTTGGGGAAAAGACGAGATAAACATTTTCACCCCATCTATTATGCTAGCAAGACGTTGAACGATGCTCAAGAGAACTACACCACCACCGAGAAGGAGCTTTTAGCTGTTGTGTTTGCATTTGACAAGTTCCACTCGTATCTCATACTTTTGAAGACTACCGTTTTTACCGATCATGCGGCCTTGCGTTTCCTCTTTCAAAAGAAATATGCGAAGCCTCGTCTTATACGGTGGATTCTTCTACTTTCCAAGTTTGACATCGAGATCAAAGATAAGAGGGGTGCGGAAAATGTAGTGGCCGATCATCTATCCCGTCTAGAAGATCCGAAAAGAGAAGAGTTGCGTGAGGAGGAGACTGGAGATACATCCCCTCATGAGTCAATCGATTTTTTTGTGGCTGAGAAGCAAGGTATGCCATGGTTCACTGATTTTACTAATTATTTGGCTAATGGTTTTTTGTTTGAGGGTATGACTACGCAACAAAAGAGGAAGTTCTTCCGGGATGTTAATAGGTATGTGTGGGATGACACGTTTTTGTTTAAGATTGGTGGTGATCGGATTCTGAGGAGATGTGTGACGACAGAGGAAGGTTGGGATATTCTCAAGCATGTTCATGAAGGGTTGACCGGAGGTCATCATGGTGTGCATGCTACCGCACAGAAGGTGTTTGATAGTGGGTTCTATTGGCCAACAGTTGTTAAGGATGCTGAGGAGTTTGTGAAGCTCTGTGTTGCGTGCCAAAGAACAGGTAATATTTCATCCAGCAATGAGATACCCCAAAACCCCATACAAATTCTTGAAATCTTTGATGTTTGGGGCATCGACTTCATGGGACCGTTTCCCACGTCGAATGGTAATAAATATATTTTGATGGCTATTGATTATGTGTCGAAGTGGGTGGAAGCCCAAGCATTGGCTACAAATGATGCACGAGTTGTTGTGAGGTTTCTCAAGAAGTTTTTTACTCATTTCGGTACTCCGAGAGCTATTATTAGTGATCGGGGAACCCATTTTTGTAATACCGTCATGGAGAAAGCGTTAGCTCGTTATGGGGTTATGCATCGTACCTCTACGGCCTCACCCTCAAATGAATGGTCAAGTCGAGAATGCAAATCGAGGGGTGAAAAGGATTTTGGAGAAGACGGTTGGGGCTAGTCGGAAATATTGGTCGGAGAAGTTAGACGATGCATTGTGGGCATTCCGAACCGCTTACAAGACTCCGTTGGGTACTGCACCGTTTATGCTTGTTTACGGTAAGTCTTGTCATCTTCCAGTTGAGTTGGAGCATCGTGCTTATTGGGCATTGAAGACGGTAAATGTCGATCTTACCGAGGCCGTGAGGAAAAGGTACTTTCAGATTCATGAGTTAGAGGAGCTTCGGGATGCGGCATATTCTCGATCGTTGAACATCAAAGAAAAGACGAAAGCTATACATGATCGACGGTTGAAAGGAGGTAAAGAGTTCAAGAAAGGAGATAAGGTATTGTTATTTAACTCTCGTTTGAAGTTGTTTACAGGAAAGTTGAGATCAAAGTGGACGGACCGTACTTGGTGAAAGAAGTTTTCCCGTATGGAGTGGTAGAGTTAGAGAATTCGGATAATGGAACATCTTGGAAGGTGAACGGTCATCGCTAAAAGCACTATCTTGGAGGACCGGATGAATCAATCAAGATGGAGGAAACTCCTCGCGATCCGTCGCACTGAATTGTCACACGTGGTTCTTGAGTGAAAACTCAAGTGTAGAGTTTGTACATTCTTTCTTATTTTTATTTCTGTTTTATTTTTATTTTTCCTTGAGTCACTAACGTAGTTTTTATTTGTTTTTAAGTTTTGAAAGTTTTGAAGGAAGTTAGTGTGAGATAGAAGATCCCCTTGAAGTCTAATGAAACATTTAAGTGTGGGGATGGAGCAGTAGAAGCCGTATACTTTTATGATTATTTATTTGCTGCTTTTATTCATGTTTATTGAATGGGTCGGTTGGTTTGGTACTACTTTGAATGATTAAATCTATCAAATTGATAAGATGAATTTTTAAATATTGTTTGTATTGTTGCCGCTTCCGTTCGTGTACGAGAGAAAGGAGATACTGGTTGTGCAGCACGTTCGAAGATGGAGGGCATTTATGAAAGAAGACTTTAGCGTCATATTTCACTCGCATACTACCAGCTACGTCTTTTCTTTTTTACTTTGCTTTTTATATTTTTAGTTTTTTTAATTTCTAGCTTTGTTTTGTTTTTATTTATTTTTGTAGTTTTAGGTTTTGTTTTGTTTTTAAATTTTTGAGTCGTGTTTCCGTCCCTGCATTGAGGACATTGCAAATTTTAAGTGTGGGGATGGGAATACATATGTTTTTTCCCTTTTAGTTTTTTCGTTTAAGTTTTTAATTATATTAAAAGAAAAAAAAAGATAAAGTCCCTTGAAATTGTTTTTTGCATTTAAATGGGAGATGAGGATACTTATCGGGAATCGGTTTTTCAAACTACTAATAATAAGATATAATTAAAGAACACGCACTTAACTTGGGATGTGTCGGTAGGCTCAGGCTTGAGAATGAAATGGTAGTTTGATAGTTGGTTTTAAATGATAAAATATGATTTTTAATGGGATACATGTTAAGTCTGTATAAAATACGAGATGAAAGGTCGGGCCATACTCAAGCCTCATTTTTAGTTTGATTGTAGAAAATTATGAATTTTATAGAAATCTGAATACGCTATCATACGATGCTTGGGTAGGTTTAACGTTAGAGTATGCCGTGTAGCCGGTGATATAAACTTAAAACTTGCACTTCTAGTTTTAGTGGTTAACACTTCATAGGCGTATAGTTTTATAGCCTTAAATCCTATATTGATGGGATGCTCCGGAGTTCGGAGACCATGGGTCTATATGCAGTTATTCATCTGGTATTCATATTTCCTAAGTGGATTTATGGATATTTCAAAAAGCCTAAAAAGAGCAAACCCGCAGTTTATCTGCCAAATTATAAGTCATTAAACATGATCACAAAGTACTTTAAAAGTACAAATCCACTACTGACTTGATCATACATGTTAGTCATATGGGGTCCCCGTGCTCGCGTCTCATTACCATTAAGACACGGACCACACGGGACACGTCATATGTAAGCCCTACAGATGAATTCGTGCATACTCACCTATGGAGATGGACTTTAGGGTGTTGCTTGATAATGGGGGTATGTCATGTACTAGGGATCACTAGCTAGTTAGTTGAATAATTGAACTTGAATCGTAGCTAATGGCTGCTTGGTAGACTTTGATGCTTAAACTTAGGTGGATAAACAATATCCTTGATCGTCTTAGCTATTCATGAAAAATGTGCAACAATGTTTTAATCTGCTATTTATGAGGTTTAAGTCAAGTTGGGGTGGTTTGATCTGGTAAAATCTAAAATAAAACAGGTCTTACCTGTGGGTTCCACTAGATTATATACAAAATAATAATAATAATAATAACAACAACTATAATAGTTGGATCTTATTTGTCCCGGTAAAGACAAAGGCATGTGTTTAAATGGACAACAATATCGGTGATCGCAGTTTTTGTGTTGTTTTAAAATTTTAAGATAACCTATATGTTTTTAAGACTGTATTTCTCCGATTCTGATCTCACTGCAATGAGACATTTTCAGGGACGAAAAAGGGTTTTAAGTATGGGGATATTTGATATAGGCTAAATTATATTTAAATATTATAACTTTTCCCTGCACTTTTGAGTAGCTTTAGGGTAGATTTTATTAAATTATATTCGGTCTCGGTTCATATTTAAAGTGTAAAGGTTTTAAGAAACAATGAGCTAAAATAGAGTACTTTTGCTAAACCTGAGACTAACGAGCCTATATTCATATATATTTTATGAGTCAAAGCGTATAAACTAATAATAGTTTTTAATAAAATTTAGTGATGATTTAAATAATCAATTCTCTCTACTATATGTTAAATTATCAATGCATGCCTTAACAATGATTTATTGGAGTTGGCAGTGAATGAAGGGATGCTTAGGTGGGCCATACATCATTTGATATTATTTAAAAAGTTCATGGAGAAATCCACTAGTGAAGAACAACCCACGAGTTTACTAAAGAAAATCATAAATTGATTTTTCAACTAATACTGTCATTGAGATTAAAAGGTATAAAGACGGTGGGCTTATTTGAAATCATGGAGTGAATTAATAAGTGAGTTATGTGGGCTCCAACTAGACCGATGGAAGCCTGGAACAGCCCACTACAATGATCCATTAGAAAAAGGTTATGTCGGCTAGTGGGGGAATATAAGGAAGTTTAAAACGGCCAACAATTAAGGAGAACCCCACGGACGAAAGAAGGGTTTCGACAATTTTTAAAGGAGGCCACTCCTGTTGATTTTGGAGAGAAAAGAAAAAGCCGTTGGCTCAACCAGATAGCGTCCGGGTTCAATACCTACTCATCCAAACACCATTATTAGTCGGTTTGAATTTATTATTTTCGTCATGAATTTATTGTTTGAACCTATTTATTATCTTTTGTTATTGACTATGGTTGTTGGCTAAACCTTAGACCACCTAGGCTTATGATGAACCTACTTTGATGTTTTGATTTGACTTGGGATTATTTATTGTTATGGTTTTTATGGTTTAGTAAAAGATTTATTTGTATTCAATTGATGCGTACAGATGCTTAGGATTGTTTGATGAGTTTTATTCCATAGTTTCCTTGATTACTGTTTGTCATATGATAGGTTGCTATTAGATCAATTAATTTGTGTTCTTGATTATTTTATGATTGATTTCGCGATAAGATCATAGGAATAATATTGTCAACTAAACTTAAGTAGAGGTGCACAAATCGGGTTTTTCAAATACCCGGGTTTGGGTATGGAACCGGGTTCGGGTATGACCGGGTATTGGAAAATCGGGTATTGGCAATACCCGGGTCGGGTTCGAGCCCAGGTATTCTCTCTAAAAACCATACCCTATGCATCGGGTTCGGGTCGGGTATAGAACCGGGTTCTAAAACCGGGTATTTTAATACCCTATTTTTGGGTATTGAAAAAACCCTATTTTTGGGTTTTTTTGAGCTTTTTCTGTGTTTTTTTCGGGTATAGATTAGATTTTTTTAAGGGGTTACAATTTTTAGGGTATTTTCGAGTATTTTTTAGGTGTATTTCGGGTATAGATCGGGTATTTGAAAAACCCAATTTCGGGTATTGGAAAAACCCGGTTCCGGGTTTCAGGTATTACCGGGTATAAATCGGGCCCGGTTCCGGGTACTGGTTTTGGTACCGAAATGCATACCCTATCCGTACCCTACGGGTCAGGTTCGGGTATTAAGAACCCGGGTATAAAAAAACCAGTTCCGAGTATTTTTTTCGTGTCCGGTTCCGGATTCGGGTTTTTTGTGCACCTCTAAACTTAAGTGTGCTGCTAACCTAAAATCTGTAAAGTGCTAGGTTATTGATAGATCTTTATTATTTAATTTTGCTAGATTTAGTTCTTCGTAAGGAGTCCGTCTAAGGTTGATTATTAATTATTGTCTATTAAATCAATTAAATATATTAAATTGTCTTTGATTTCCGCACTGTAAGGTAGGATTTTATTATAAAGGAACTAAATCATAATTAATTAGGTGATCGTAAGGGAACTTGATTTTTAATACTGGTGTGCATTAAAACTTATTAGAAACCCATAGGTGTCTTCTTGAGAAGGGTCAGGGGTCCTGTTCGGGTTTTCTTTTAAGTGTCTATTTTACGATTCTAGTCCATAACTAAATATTTTACCGGGTTAATTCATTACTGAAATTTAGGGGATTCTAGCCTAGGTAGTTTTCTTATCATCATCTTATTTTAAATAACAAACTTTTGCTTTTGTTTAAATTACTCGTTTTGTTAATTAGTTTTTAATTATAGTATTAAATTAGTATTTTAAATAAAAACCCCCAAACAAATATAAATTAGTAAGTCGTGTTTGTAGTCGAGTCTAATTAGCTAATAAACGTAATTTAGAGAGTCTCGTTGGTTCAATATCCGGACTTACTTAGCTTTACTAGAATCGATCGGTTCACTTGCCGGTTAGTAGTTTAGTCGAGTTTTAGAGAGTCTAGAGTATTACTTAGTGTTTAATTTTAGTTAAATTAGTTAATAATTATTAAACTACTTTTAGCACATCAGTCCCTATAATGAATATTATAATAATATTAATATTTTAATATTATTATAATCTTAATACTAAACTGTGCGGTATATCTAATCTGGGTATAGCTGTTAGGCCCAGAAAGTGTTAATAGGCTTAGATTGTAATGTTGTTCAATATCTAATACTTAAAACCGAACTTGGCTCAATTTCTCCGTTTTCCCAGCTTGGTCAAGTTGTTCGTTTATGTGTTCAGAAAAGAGTTATGGGGATGTAAGCTTGGGTAAATGTGTTGGTCGATAAAATAATTAAGTTATAAAGAAAGATCACACATTGGGTTTCTATATTTGCTACGGGGCTCGTTTCCATTTATTCAGTTTGTTTTTAGAAGAAACGCGCATAATCTATCCAAATTTTCCGGGTTTCTCATAAAAAGTTTGTTTTTACTTAATTAATCGAAAAATATGATTTTTAACCACTCTTGGTGCTCTGATATTCCAACAGGTTCGTTAATCAAGAACTTGACGGTTTTTATCAAAATCGAATTTGTTTAATTATCAAATTGGCATAATTAATTATCTGTTAATCATTAAAATCTGAAAATTTAGCCACTTATCAATTAAAATATGTAGATTTTTAAAAATATTTCTGGAATTATTTACTGATTTATTAATTTATAAAAAATCATTTTATCTGCTATATTTAGCCCGAAAATTGTCCGTTTATACTAAACGATTTCCTAAAAATCCACCAAATTTTCTAAGTGACCAAAATATATTACAAAACAACCTGGAAAAATTCCAAACTCTAACAATCTTACCAAATATCCTTTTCGAGCCAAAAACGACTATGAAAATTCAACTAAACGCAAATGCACAAAACATACTTAGTGACCCCAAATTTCATATGTGATCATAATATACCAAATATGTGTTTCCCACAAAATTTCATAATTTTTCAAGCATTTTAACTATTTTTCCCAAATAAACGCCTCAATTCGGTAATAAATTCGCCAAATATTCTCGGATGGTCGAAAAATTACCAAATTTGAACAACGACTCAATGATATGATTCCTGATTCTCCTTCAAAATTTCATGGTGTAAAAATATGCACGTCATGACCTTAACCTAAACAGCCCGTAATCGAGTGATTCAGTATTACCTTAGTGGTTTTGGTTCGATTTCGCTTTTCTAATCAAGTTTTCGGGTTCTTGTGCTTATATTCAAGCTAGTTACAGGTCCTATGTCACAAAACAAGCAAGTTTCATCAACATGGCAGCCTCTTAACTTAGAGTTTCGGCTAGGGTATTAAACCGAACTTTTGAACCGTAAAAACGCCGTTTAAACCCTATAATCCGTGTTTATGGCCAAAAAAGAGTATGATTCTGATTCCTAACCATGTGTATGATCAAAAATGCTTTTGGACCATTTTTAGGACTTTTACATGATTAGGAATGATTTTTAGCAATTATACTATGTTTATATGAGATTAATCCTAGGTAAAACATGTTAAAATGGATTAAAAAAAATATGTAATTACCTCGTGTTTTCTTGAGTTTCATTGAATAGCAGAAGCATAACCAGATATTATCAAAGTATGAGTTACAAAAATCATGTAATATTATATAGTAAAAGAAAGGAAAGCTTAAGGGGGGAACCCCTTTGGCGGCCGCAAGCTAGCCCCCCCCCCCCTGGGCTCCAATTTAATTATCTTGCCTCGATTTGCATGCAGATCATGAAATACCGAGTCCCAATTTATTTCGGATTCGGTTTTTGGCGCGAAAAATATACCGGGTACGACAAAAAGTGCGAAAACATTCGTTTTTCGGCCATTTTTGTATAAATTTATAAAAACATACTATTTGTTTGTAAAAATAGAAAATGTTTTCACGCATCGCTTAAAACATTCCCACTAAGTGTTTTGTAAATCTTTTTTCGACTTAACGGATGATACAATGCATGTTTTGTAACTCTCTTTCTTGTATAAACCCATAGCGGGTAATTAAACAAACTTGCTTTCGTTTAACTAGTTTGCCATCGAACTAAGGGCATAATATTGATAAGTTAGCTTATATTAAACGTATATCCCTTATAGATGCCCCTCGAGATATCTGGGTCGTAACCAGACCCGTTTGGTTATCCGTTCGTTCGTTACGCAATAAGCGGTTAAACGCTTATTCGATTTGTAAATACTGAGGTGTATCCGGTTTTGTCACGAATGTCACAACTAAAGCCTTCGAAGCTACTGTATTGTTCAAACACACTTGGCACTATTAAGTGACCATAATATCATTAATTCATTTAAAACACATGTGCACAAGTTTTCAAAGTAAACAAATACATCCAAATCAAAGATAAACAACTATAGCAATTTATTGGTTATTTTAGATAACTTAAAACTAGCGTCTTCCTTTAACGCCATCCTCTAATCACGGTACCTATAGCAGATGTGGTCTAAATATATATATAACATTATATAAATATTCCTATACTTTCAAGTATTTTAAGCCAGGTTTTTATTGTATATACTCCTAATTGATTCGTATGTGGGTTTTTATGGTTCTAAGAGACAATGAGCTAAATTAGAGCGTTTTTTACTAAACTTGAAACCGAGTATTAAAATAGTAATTTTAATTATAATAAACCCAAGTTTACATAATGCCAATAATTCATGCTTTCAAGTAACTAAAATAAAGAATAAATATAAAGAAAGAAAAGAAAGAAACCTAAAGTTAAGTTATTTGAATCAATATGGTTTACTTATTTTCTTATCTGGTTTGACTTGTAGACGGATGGAGCTAACATGAATTACTCTTGGACTGTTAACTAGTTCATGGGCCATAGGATTTATTGTAGGCTAAAAGAAAAAAAAACCCTAAAAGATTAATATGATTATTATAAAAGAAAGAAAAAAAATATAGGAGACGGGAGAGAAACAGCAAAGGCCGCAAGAGGAGGAATCAGAGAAGAAAAAAAAACTCACGGAAGGAAAGTGGGGCAGCAAATTGGTGTACATAACAGGAGGCAGAAGTCAAAGGGTGTTAGCAATCAGGGAGCACACCATCAAAGGGTTATTGGACGTTTGCAATTAGGAGCAAAGGATCGTCTGTGTGTCTCGGTTTGATTCTTTTTTTTTCAACATGAATTCTTTTTGCGAGTTAGCTTTTGATTTTTGTTTCATATTTTTTATGAGTAGCTAAATACTTTCAACTATCTAGGTTTTGGTTGAGCACTATGTTAGATTAATTGTTTGACGAATTTTTATTTGACGTTAGTTGATTTGATGCTAGTTGATTTGATGCTTTGGTAAAGTTTTTAGTTATTTTGGTCATGATATAGATGCGTAATTGAATCCAATTTTTGCTTTAATAATTATTCCAGTTGTATTTGATAGTCATTGGTGATTGTTAAATGCATGATTAGGTTGTCTACTTTGTGTTTTCAACTTGATTGCGATTTATGGTCGAAAGAATTGTAGGAATAATTATAGAAAGCGAATAGAGAGGCGGGGAGGCAATTTAGTGTTGTGTCATCTTTGTCTTTTGCGGGTTTGGGTACTAATTGCACGGGAGTGAGTTAGTCTAGGTTCCTTTAGATTATTGTGATACAAGTCGTGTTTAAATTAATTAAAAATACCCCCCCCCCTTATATTAATATATATTGTATCTAAAGAGACCGGGAGATGATTTGGATTTTGAGGTACCATAGTATTATTAGTAAGGTGAGACCGGGAGGTGATCCAAACCTTTAACAATTGAGCTTCACATGTCATTAGAGTTCTAGAGTTTCGTTGGTGAGGCCGGGAGGCGATCTAGCATACTTTAGTGGTCTTTAGTGTCATAATTTTTAGATATTATTTTTCAACCAAGTCAAGTTCGTTAACCATTAATTTAACTAGTAGGATTCCATTACCTAGATAGTCGTTTCTCGCATTTGAGTAGAACCCGATATTTAAAGTTTTGTTTTTAGTTTAAGTTCTAATTAATTAAGTATTATTAGTTTAATTAATATAAAAAAATCTAAAAATCAAAAGAGAGTCTAGATAAGTAATTAATTAGATTTAATAATTAGAATTTACCCATAGTGTCCTAGGTTCAATATCCGTTCTTACTTGCTAGCTACATAACGACCAGTACACTTGCCGATTGTGTGGTTTTTAGGTGAATTCGGTAAAACTTAGTAGTTAATATTACATACACACTTTTCACACATCCAGTTTTTGTCGCCGTTGCCGGGGACACTAGTAAATTCTTTGTTTAAATCGAGTTGATTATCTGATTTTTTTTTTTTGTTTATTTGCTTTTTAGTTGCCTTTAGGCGCGTTTACTTGCTATTTGTGCCTTTAGGTTTGGTTTCTTTTAAAAATAAAAAAAATTAAAAAAAATAAAAATAAATAAATAATCAATTTTCTTAATAATTTTTAGTTTATGCACCATACTCGTTCACAAGGACCACCTCCGTATTCTGCATCAGAAGAACCCGAGAGAGATCTTAGCTAGAGGCTTAAGGAGCTTAGAGGAAGCGTGAGTTCTATACCCGACATTCAGGTACACGTCCTTGCTCCTAGAATAGATATGGAGGACGCCGTTCCACCACCACCGAGACAGACCGTTCACGCTAAAGCCAACGATGGCATCGTGGGAGCCCGATCTGCAATCGTCCGACCAGCTGCGACTAATAACCAAAACTGGCAAATTCCCTCTCACGTCATGAATTCCATCACTAATTCTGCTCAGTTCCAAGGCTTGGATGACGAAGATGCTCTGAGACACCTGTCCTGATTTGTTCGAATCTGCGAAACTTTTAATATTAATAATATCTCATCCGACATCATTCATCTTAAGTTGTTTCCATTCCCACTTTCCGGTCGTGCTGCTTCATGGTTCGAATCGTTGCCAAACGCCTCAATCGTCACATGGGCTGACCTTCAATCCAAGTTCCTAAGAAAATATTTCCCTCCACCGAAGGCCGGACGTCTCCGGGAGCAAATCCATTCGTTTCACATGGACCCCGATGAGTCCTATTTTTCTGCGTGGGAGCGTTTCCAAACTCTTCTTAACCGTTGTCCTCAGCATGGCCTATCCGATTGGGCTGTGGTTGAAAAATTCTATAATGGTCTTACTCCCGAAACTCAACAGCGGTTCAATACCACCACTGGAGGAAACATGCTCGATAAGCTCACTATAGAAGACGCTGAAGAAATGTTCGAGAGCATAGCATTATCAAACCAGCATACACCGAGTAGAAGGTCCGTTTTGGCTACCAAGATTGTTGCCATCGCAACATCCCGTGGGGTGCATTAGATTGATCAGAATGTGAGAGTGTCGGCCGAGTTGGAGGAGTTGAGGAAGGAGGTTAGAGATTTAAAACTTCAACGAAAGTGTGAGATTTGTCACAAAAATCACGAGACAGCCAATTGTCCCATTGATTCTCAAGAGGAGGTAGATTTTCTTACTAATCAAAACCGTTCCTTCAATTCTGGGTGGCGAAACAATATCTCTAACTGGCGAGCAGGTAACTCTGGTTATCAGCAACGCCAAAAGCTGTTCCAAGAACCCACCCCGAACCTTCTCCTGTGCCACATAATACTTCCAAGATCGAGGAGATATTGGTTAACCAATCTCAATTGTTAAATCAGCTCTTACAGAATCAGGTCAACACAAAGTCCACTCTTTTGCAGCATGAGACGTTTAAAGTGGCAGCAGGTCGCATTTCAAAATCTTGAGGCCAAGTTTGGTGAGTTGTCCGCAAAAATTGATCAACAACCCTTGGGGGTCTCCCTAGTAACACCGTCCCTAATCCCGATCCTACCTATTCTAAACCATTTCCAAATGCTCATGCCAAGGCAGTGACCACCCAAAGTGGGAGAGGGGTTGTTAGTAGTGAACCAAGAGATGAGGAGGAAGTCGATGAGGAGTTGGAGTTAGAGATGCCGCCTGACAAGGTGAACCAGAGGCGAGACCCGGCAAGTACCTCACGGTCAGGTGGTACGTCAGCTGAGAAGGAGAAGCAGGTTGAGCAGGAACTGGTGCGCGTCTATAAGCCTAAACCGCCATACCCCGGTCGTCTTGTGAAGAAGAATGATTTGGAGCAGTACTCTAGATTTCTCGACATGCTTAAGAAGCTCCATGTGAACACTCCGTTTATCGAAGCTCTTGTGAATATGCCAAAACACGCCAAGTTTCTTAAAGATTTGCTCACTAAATAGAAGAAACTTGAGGAGCTTTCGACTGTTACTCTTAGTGAGGAGTGTTCTGCCACCGTACAGAACAAGCTTCCTAGGAAGATGACAGATCCGGGCAGCTTTACCATTCCTTGCTTGATTGGTAATCTTAATGTTAGCAATGCTTTGGCCGACCTCGGTGCAGGCATTAACCTCATGCCCTACTCTGTGTTTGCCAAACTTAACGTGGAAGAGCTGCTTCCCACCCGAATGAGTATCCAGCTAGCAGATCGATCTGTTAAGTTCCCAAGGGGCATTATGGAGAACATGTTGGTGCAGGTGGACAAATTCATCTTCCCGGCCGATTTTGTCATTCTCGATAAGGATGAGGACTCGAACGTTCCGCTCATCCTCGGCCGTCCATTCTTAACCACCGCAGGTGCTCTCATTGATGTTGCCGATGGCAATTTCACTCTTCGAGTTCATGATGACACGGTCCCATTCGACGTGCAGAAATCCATGACCATACTCAGCAGCAGGATGGCACTCTCTACTTCATCGATACTTTCATGACGCATGTAGGCGATTATCTTACAAAGTTCTGTGAGAGAGACGCATCCGACAGTCAGATCATCGATGTGGAGAATCAGTTAGTCGAGATAACAATATTCAGTTTTGATATAGAGCAGCAGGAGGAGCAGCAGTTTCCTGAGTCAGGAGGACACGAGCCGATCATGAGTTCCCAGATTTTTTCCAATGTCCTAGCAGTTGAAGAGAGAGTTTCTGATCAAAAAACCATCTGTTGAGAACCCCCCCATCTTTAGAGCTGAAAGATTTACCATCTCATCTCGAGTATGCGTTTTTAGGGGAGGGGTCTTAACTTCCTGTCATCATCTCTTCGAGTTTGGATACAGAGGAGACGGAGAAGTTGATCGATGGTTGTTTTGAAATCTCATAAGCACGCCATCGCATGGAAGCTTATGGATATCAAAGGTATAAACCCGTCGTTCTGCACGCATAAAATCTTTATGGAGGACGAGTTTAAACCTGTGGTGCAGCCGTGGAGGAGGCTTCACCCGAATATGCAGGAGGTTGTTAAAAAGGAGGTTATTAAGTTGCTCGATGCTGGTTTGATTTTTCCGATCTCCGACTCCGCATGGGTTAGCCCAGTCCAAGTGGTCCCTAAAAAGGGCGGTATGACAGTTATCACGAATGACAAAAATGAGCTCATACCGACACAGACTGTGGCAGGGTGGCGAGTTTGCATCGACTACCTCAGACTTAACGAGGCCACATGAAAGGACCATTTCCCGTTTCCATTCATCAATTAGATGCTTGAGCGTTTGTCAGGGAAGCTGTTCTATTGTTTTCTTGATGGCTTATCCGGTTATTTCCAGATCCCCATCGCCCCGGTGATCAAGAGAAAACCACATTTACATGTCCCTTTGGCACATTCGAGTACCGACACATGTCATTTGGATTGTGTGACGCTCCTGCTACATTTCAGCTGTGCATGGTGGCCATTTTCCATGAGTTGATCAAAGATTCCATGGATGTATTTATGGATGATTTTTCTGTCTTTGGGAATTCCATTGATGACTTTCTGCGTAACTTAAATTGAGTGCTCGCTAGATGTGAAGAGACGAACCTTATGCTTAATTGGGAGAAATGTCATTTTATGGTTCGTGAGGGTATTGTTTTAGGTCATAAGATTTCTAGTGCGGGGATTGAGGTTGATAGAGCTAAGGTAGACACCATTTCAAAACTTCCACCGCCCACTTCCGTGAAGTCTATTCGTAGTTTCTTAGGTCATGCAGGATTCTACCGATGATTCATTAAAGATTTCTCGAAGATTTCCCGTCCGATGACCCAGCTTCTAGAGAAAGATATGCCATTTAATTTTAGTGAGGAGTGTTTGAGGGCGTTTGAGTTGATTAAGGAGAGGTTAGGGAGTGCTCCTATTCTTGTTGCTCCTGATTGGACTCTTTCGTTTGAGATCATGTGCGATGCGAGCGACTTTGCTGTTGGAGCCGTGTTAGGGCAGCGTCGAGAGAAACATTTCCATCCCATCTATTACGCTAACAAGACCCCTTAACGATGCTCAGGAGAATTACACCACGACAGAGAAGGAAATTCTTGCGGTTGTTTTCGCGTGTGATAAATTCCGTTCCTATCTCGTGCTTTCTAAGACTATCATATTCTCTGATCATGCGCTACTTGTTCGCTAAGAAAGATGCGAAGCGCCGACTCCTTCGTTGGATCCTTCTGCTTGAGGAGTTCGATATAGAAATTAAAGATAAAAGAGGGGCTAAAAATGTCGCCGCTGACCAGTTATCGCGGCTAGAGAACCCGACATGGACAAGTCCCAGGAACAGGGGATTGGTGATGATTTCCCGGGTGAGACTCTACTGTATTTAAAAACGAGTGAAGAGGGGTTTCCATGGTTTGCTGATCTAGCTAATTATCTATCCTCTGGTGAGTTAGTTCCTATACTGACATATCAGCAAAAGAAGAAGTTCTTTGCAGATATCAAGTTCTACACTTGGGAGGACCTGTACTTATTTCGTATTGGTGCAGATCAGGTGATAATTTGATGTTTTTTTGGTGATGAGGCTCACAGTATTCTTCGACATTGTCATGAGGGCCCGATCGATGGCCATTTTGGTGCCACTTATACTGCCAAACGCGTGTTTTATGCGGGATTCCATTGGCCGACTATTTTTCGAGATGCGCATGAGTTTGTTCGTTCGTGCGACGCCTGCCAGAGAGCCGGTAACATCTCATCCCGAAATGAGATGCCCCAAAAACCCCATCCAGGTGGTAGAGATCTTCGATATATGGGGCATTGATTTTATGGGTCCATTCCCTATGTCCAGAGGGAATAGATACATCCTCATTGCGGTTGACTACGTGTCCAAATGGGTGAAGGCTCAGGCCGTAGATAGAAATGATTTGCGAGTTGTAGTGGGATTCCTTCGAAAACTCTTTGTTCGATTCGGTACTCCTAAGGCCCTGATTAGTGATCGGGGTACCCACTTTTGTAATGCTCAGATGGATAAGGTCTTGAAACGTTATGAGGTCACCCATCGACTTTCTACAGCCTACCATCCTCAGACTATTAGTCAAGTGGAAAATACTGATCGTGGCATTAAGAGGATCTTAGAGAAAACAGTGGGGAATAGTCGAGCTGACTGGGCTGAAAAGTTAGATGATGCACTTTGGGCCTTCCGTACTGCATTCAAAACGCCTATCGGGACCACTCCCTTTCGGCTCGTTTATGGAAAGACATGCCATCTTCCTGTTGAGTCAGAAAATCGTGCGTATTAGGCTTTAAGAGCCGTAAATCTTGATTTATCAGCGGCGGGAAAGAGTCGTTATCTTCAAATTCATGAGGTTGAGGAGTTATGGAACGAGGCGTACGAAAGAAGTTGGGGGTATAAGGAGCGGACAAAGGAATTTCATGATAAACATATTAAGCGAACCAAAGGGTTTAAGTGTGGGGATAAGGTTCTTCTATATAATTCCCGGTTGAAGTTGTTTCCGGGTAAATTGAAATCCCGATGGGCTGGTCCATACCTTTTGAAGGAGGCATTTCCATATGGAGCAGTTGAGATAGAGGCTGATGATGGACATTCTTGGAAAGTGAATGGGCATAGACTGAAGCATTATGTTGGAGGTCCACTTGGTGATCGCGAGGATGAGGCGATCTACCTTGATCCGCCTGGAGAGTAGAGGAGGAGAGCACACTCGAGACTTTGCCCGAGTGATAGAGTTTGTATAAAACTTAGTTACTTTTTTTTTTAGTTTTATTTTTTCTTTATTGTAATTTATTTTGTTTTATTTTATTTTTCTTTGAATCTGTTTTAGTCCTTAGAGTCTGTTTGATGTCTGCTTTAGGTTGTTTTGAGTTTTATTTTGCAGGATTGGATTTTCTCGTTCGTACTCAATCTCCATTCGGATGAGGATTTTTCTGAGCCTATCATATTGTAGAGGACACCCAAAAGCTACGGCCGCGAATGAAATGCTATACGGTCAACTAGGAACAAGACTTGTGAAGAGAATTGCATCACTATCAGGGGAGTCTGTTTCACTTTACTTGTTTTAGATTTTAATTATATTTTATTTTTGTCATTTTCTATTCCCACATTGGGGACAATGTAGATTTTAAGTGTGAGGATGGGAAACTGATGTTTTTATTGTTTAAAAAAATAATTAAAAAATTAAAAATTAAAAAAAATTAAAATTAAATTTTTTTAAAAAATAATAAGAAAACATCCCTTTAAATTGTTTTTCTGCATTTAACAGGAGATGATATTAATTTACCGATGAATTCTGACAATACTCTTGAAAATTTTTATGAAAAAAAAAAATTTAGATCAACACATATAATAGGATGTAACTGAACAGGTAGACTCTGTGTTTGATGTGTCAGTAGGCTCAGCCCCTTAAGAATGAAAGGACAGTATGCTTTTAGACTTAATTGAACTTAAATTGCTTCATTTATAGTGGGGTACATATTAGACTATAGAAAATGGGATGAAAGGTCGGACCATACTCAAGCCTTATGTTTAGTTTGATCGTAAAAAATTAAAAAATTTATAGAAATCTGAATAGACTAATCATACGATGCTTGGGCAGGTTTAACGTTAGGGTATGCCTAAGTAGCCTGTGATATAAACATAAATTTTATACTTCTAGTTTAAGTGGTTAACGCTTCATAGCCGTATGGTTTTATAACCTTAAATCCTGTATTGATGGGATGCACCGGGGTTCGGAGACCATGGGTCTTTATGCGGTATATCATCTGGGTATTCATATCTCCTAAGTGGATTTATGAATATTAAAAGATCTCAAAGAGCAAACTCGTAGTTTTCTACCATATATAAGTCATTAAACATGATCATCCCGTACTTCAAAGTACAAATACACTACTGACTTGATCATCCACGCTGTTAGTCATATGGGGTCCCCTTGCTCGCGTCCTATTACCATTAAGAAACAGACCACAAGGGACACGCCATATGTAAGCCCTACAGATGAATTCGTGCATATTCACCTATGTAGATGGACTTTGGGGTATTGATTGATAACGGGCGTATGTCATGTAGTGGGGAACACTTACTAGTTAGTTAATTAATACATACCTTTATCGTATCTAATGGCTGTCAGGTAGGCCTTAATGCTTAAGCTTATGTGGATAAACAATATCCTTGATCGTCTTTAGCTGTTCTTATATTGGCATAACATGTTTTAATCAACTAGATACAAGGTTTAAGTCAAGTTGGGGTGTCTCGGGTTCGGTAAAACCGTAAGAAATTGTTTTTAATTGTGGGTCCCACTAAATCATATAAACTAATAAACTTGTCGCATCTTACTTGTCTCGGTAAGTGTTAACGAGCATGAGTTTAGGTGGACAACAATACTGGCAATCAACCAGATTTATCTTATTAGGCGAATTCCGATAAGTGGACAGCTGTGTAGTTGTCAGCGTTTAAAGCGGATAAGTATATGGGGAATCGCGATTAATGTGTTTGACAGTTTTTAAATATTGAAAATAAAAGAAAATTCAAGAGTTGTGGGTTTATATTGTATATCTCGGTTATGATCCTGTGCAGACTACTTTTTCAGAGACGAAAAAGGTTTAAATGTGATGATATTTAATGTTGTCTAAATATATATATAATTATATAAATATTCCTATACTTTTAAATATTTTGAGCCAGGTTTTTATTGTATATACTCCTAATTGGTTCATATGTGGGTTTTTATGGTTCTAAGAGACAATGAGCTAAATTAGAGCGTTTTTTACTAAACTTGAAACCGAGTATTTAAATAGTAATTTTAATAATAATAAACCCAAGTTTACATAATGCCAATAATTCATGCTTTCAATTAACTAAAATAAAGAATAAGTATAAACAAAGAAAGAAAGAAAAGAAAGAAATCTAAAGTTAAGTTATTTGAATTAATATGGTTTACTTATTTTCTTATCTGTTTTGACTTGTAGACGGATGGAGATAACATGAATTACTCTTTGACTGTTAACTAGTTCGTGGGCCGTAGGATTCATTGAGGGCTAAAAGAAAAAAAAACCCTAAAAGATTAATATGATTATTATAAAAGAAAGAAAACAAATATAGGAGACGGGAGAGAAGCAGGAAAGGCCGCAAGAGGAGGAATCAGAGAAGAAAAAAAAAACTCATGGAAGGAAAGTGGGGCCGCAAATTGGTGTCGCTTAACAGGAGGCAGAAGTCAAAGGGTGTTAGCAATCAGGGAGCACACCATCAAAGGGTTATTTGACGTTTGCAATTAGGAGCAAAGGATCATCTGTGTGTCTCGGTTTGATTCATTTTTTTTCAACATGAATTCTTTTTGTGAATTAGCTTTTGATTTTTGTTTCATATTTTTTATGAGTAGCTAAATACTTTCAACTATCTAGGTTTTGGTTGAGCACTATGTTAGATTAATTGTTTGACGAATATTTATTTGACGTTGGTTGATTTGATGCTTTGGTAAAGTTTTTAGTTATTTTGGTCATGATATATATGCGTAATTGAATCCAATTTTTGCTTTAATAATTATTCCACTTGTATTTGATAGTCATTGGTGATTGTTAGATGCATGATTAAGTTGTCTACTTTGTGTTTTCAACTTGTTTGCGATTTATGGTCGAAAAAATTGTAGGAATAATTATAGAGAGCGAAGCAGATTTCATTATTCTATCTCTAGAGAGGCCGGGAGGCAATTTAGTGTTGTGTCATTTTTGTCTTTTGCGGGTTTGGGTACTAATTGGACGGGAGTGAGTTAGTCTAGGTCCCTTTAGATTATTGTGATACAAGTCGTATTCAAATTAATTAAAAAAAACCCCCCTATATTAATATATATTGTATCTAAAGAGACCGGGATATGATTTGGATTTTGGGGTACCATAGTATTATTAGGTAAGGTAAGACCGGGAGGTGATCCAAACCTTTAACAATTGAGCTTCACATGTCATTAGAGTTCTAGAGTTTCGTTGGTGAGGTCGGGAGGCGATCTAGCATACTTTAGTGGTCTTTAGTGTCATAATTTTTAGATATTGTTTTTCAACCAAGTCAAGTTCGTTAACTATTAATTTAACTAGTAGGATTCCATTACCTAGGTAGTCGTTTCTCGCATTTGAGTTATTTAAAGTTTTGTTTTTAGTTTAAGTTTTAATTAATTAAGTATTATTAGTTTAATTAATATAAAAAAATCTAAAAATCAAAAGAGAGTCTAGATAAGTAATTAATTAGGTTTAATAATTAGAGTTTATCCATAGTGTCCTGGGTTCGATATCCGTTCTTACTTGCTAGCTACATAACGACAGGTGCACTTGCCGATTGTGTGGTTTTTAGGTGAATTCGGTAAAACTTGGTAGTTAATCTTACATACACACTTTTCACACATCAGTAGCATATGTATAAAATAAAGTCAAGTATATGAATAGTTGGTGAGTTCACACAGTTTTGCGTAAATACATAAAAATCGTACAATTCCATTAAACTTGTGCAAAGAGCAAATTAGGGTTATTTACACTCGAATCAATGGTCCTGAGAGTAAAGAACAAACGAATGTCCTTTCCAGTTGGGGACAACCAACGTACTTGGATAATGAGGTCCCTTTTTCACTCGAAACAATGGTCCTGAGTGCAAAATGGGGGGGGGGGGGCGTATGATCATACTTATTGAGGCAACCCCTTGAAATCAACGTACGTAAACTAATAAGCTAGTAAACACACAAGTCCATGTAGTGAATTGTAGTTTGTAAAAAAAGTCATAAATACTTGAAGTTGATAGGATACATATACTACCCCCAAAAGTAATAAAAACGTTAAAAAGTGGTTGTGAGAAACTCACATTAGAAATTGAAGCGAAAAAGTAAAGGTAAACCAAAAGCGTCAAAGGAACCGAAGCGAAGATCTGTGCGAACTATAAATAAAAATAAATGCGAAATTTAAAGTCTAATCTAACGGGATTATTAAAGTTATTTATGTCTAATTTTATTGGGAATATATATTATTTTGTTATTTTTTAAGGCATGGTTTAATTTAATATTATTTTCTAAGTTTACGGAATTTTAACAACTATTATTATTTTAATATTATTCAATTAATAAGTTAGCATAAATGTGAAGAAAAATATGATATTACATGGCACGGGTTGACGTCCACGAGTTAAAACTAATTTTAGTGGTTTAATGTAGTACAGTTAAATAGTTAAAGTTAACGAATAAATAAATAAATAGCGGGTTAACAAGTTTGGAAGTTGGTTTTGTATGGGAAATGGTGAAATATAATTTACATTTATATTTCCACCGGTTTCTTTGTCCTTGCGATCCATGATTTCCACCGGTTTCTCAACAAATGGCATAGTTTCATTGATGTGCTCTTCATCAAGAGGTGTGTGGAGATTTCCCTCGGTTAGACATTTCCTAAGATTGGAAACATGAAACGTCGAATGAATATTTGAGAGTTCTTCCGGAAGCTCGAGAGTATATGCCACACTGCCAACAAGTTCGAGAATCTTGAAAGGTCCAACAAATCGAGGGGATAGTTTACCTTTCTTCCCGAAACAAACGACACCCTTCCAAGGGGATACCTTGAGAAGAACACAGTCATCAACATCAAACTCGAGAGGTCGTTGTCGGTTATCAGCATAGCACTTTTGATGGCTATGAGCGGTTAAGAGATTTTGTCAAATTTGAGCGATTCGATCAGTTGTCTCTTGAACAAGTTCAGGGCCGGTGATTTGGGTTTCACCAATTTCGTTCCTATAGACAGGAGAAAGATATTACGACCATAAAGTGCTTCGAAAGGAGCCATACCGATACTTTAATGAAAGCTGTTGTTGTATGAAAACTCAATCAAGTGAAGATGAGAATCCCAGTTTCCACAAAAATCCATACCACATGACCTAAGCATGTCTTCAAGCATTTAAATCGGTTTCTCGGATTGCCCATCGGTTTGAGGATGATAGGCTATGCTAAAAACCAATCGAGTTCCCAATGCGGTTTGAAGGGATGACCAGAAATATGAAGTAAAACGGCTGTCACAATAGGAAATGATATGCAAAGGAACACCATGACGACAAACGATACACTGAACATAGATCTGAGCGAGCTGATCAATCGAGAACTTTCGTTGATCGGATAAAAGTTAGTGGACTTAGTCAATCGGTAAACAATAACCCATATACCATCATGGCGGCTTCGAGTAGTCGAGAGTTTGAACACGAAATCCATGGTTACGTTTTCCCATTTCCAAATAGGAATGTGTGGTTGCACGAGCAGACCAGATGGTCGTTGGTGCTCGGCCTTGACTTTAGCGCAAGTAAGGCATTTTGCAACGTATAGTCAAATGTCTTTCTTCATACCGGGCCACCAGAATGTGGACCGTAGATTGAAATACATCTTATCCGCACCGGGATGAACTAAATATCGTGACATATGAGCTTTGCCATGATGAATGTACGACGTCTTCACGATCAGGAACCCACAAACGATTAAGGTAATACAACAAACCATCATGCTTAGTTTCGAATTTAAGCTTAGCGCCACAGGACATTTCGTCGTGCATGTTACCCACGGTGACAAAGACATGTTAGGCTTCAAAGATACGAAGTTGAAGATCGGTTTGAATGGTCACGCTATGAGGCAAAATTGATTTCACATGGGTCTTTCGACTAAAAGCATCGGCTACAGCATTCGCTTTACCAAGGTGGTAACGAATTTCACTGTCGTACTCACTAAGTAATTCGGCCCATCTTCGATGCCGCATTTTTAGATCTTTTTGGTCAAAAATATGTTGAAGACTCTTGTGGTCGGTGAATACCACACATTTGGTGCCATAGAGGTAATGTCTCCAAATTTTCAACACAAACACGACATCACTGAGTTCAAGATCGTGCGTCGTATAATTCCTTTCATGAATCTTAAGTTGCCATAAAGCGTAAGCGATAACTTTGCCTCGTTGCATAAGGACACAACCAAGGCTTTGATTAGAAGCATCGCAATAGACAACAAAATCTTCATTGCCCTCAGGGAGTGCAAGGATCGGTGCATCGCAAAGCATACGTTTAAGAGTTTGGAAGGCTTCATCTTGCTTTGCCCCACGCTCGTAAGGCTTATCCTTGTGAGTCAAGGCGGTTAGGGGCAAAGAAATCTTGGAAAAATTAAGGATGAAGAGACGTCAATAACCTATGAGACCAAGAAATGAACGGACTTGGCTGAGTCAACGTGAATAACCTTTTCGTTTACTATGTGCCCTAAGAATGGAATTTCTTTCAACCAGAATTCGCACTTTGAAAACTTTGCATTGAGTTGTTCCTTCCTCAAAAGATCAAGGATGGAATGAAGATGTTTCTCGTGCTCGGCTTTGGACTTCGAATAAATGAGAATGTCATCAATAAAGACAATCAGGAATTTATCTAATTAAGGCTTGCATACGCGGTTCATGAGGTTCATAAACACCCCGGGTGCATTGGTTAACCCAAAAGGCATAACCCTAAATTTGTAATGTCCGTATCGAGTCCGAAAGGTAATCTTGGGCATATCATCTTCATGCATGCGTAGTTGATGATAACCCGCACAAAGATCAATCTTGGAGAAGCAAGAAGCTCCTTGAAGTTGATCAAAGAGGTCGTTAATAAGAGGAAAACGATAACGATTCTTGACCGTAGGCTTGTTGAGCTTTTGGTAGTCGATGCACAAATGGAAGGAATCATCTTTCTTCTTGACGAACAGAACATGTTCACCCCATGGAGATGAACTAGGGCGAATGAACCCTTTGTCCGAAATTTCTTGGTGTTGGGTAGACAAGTCTTGCATCTCGGAGGGTGCGTGACAGTAGTGTTGGTGCATGATGTCAGTAGTTCAGTGTCGAGTGTCTGTAATCGTGTTGGTTAGATTTGAGTTTTGTATGTAAGCTAAGTTATCACAAGTTCGCTAGTTATAGGCGAACATGTGGAACAAGCGAAGTTAGGAACAACTTCGCCTGAACTTACCAGGCGAAGTTGTCGCCTATATATTCAGCTAGGTTACGGCTGAGAGTTAGAAGTAATTCAGTTAGTTTTTCGTGTATTCGAGTCAGAGAGTTTGTATTCAGTGATCATAGTATCACGTGTTTACGGTTGGAATACAACGTGTGTTTGATTATCGTATCGTGTGTTAGCTCGTATCGTTTTCTATACTCGTAACGTCTTACGTAGGGATTCCGCACCTACGTAGAACGCGATATCTCGTGTAGATCCGGCTGGGAACCTACAATTGGTATCAGAGCTTTTGCTCGATTGTGTGGTTCGGGATTATCACGCGGGTGTAGAAATCGTTCCGTTCGACTATTCGCGGGACGAGTTTTCTGAGTTTTTGTGTTATACTCACCTCCTACAATCATAAACAACCCATAACACCTTCACAAACCTCGTAAAATCCAGAAATAAAACCTGCATATTCATCGTGTTCATCAGGCGAAGTTGCCGTCACTGTTCGTAGGGTTTCAGCGAAGATATAAGGTTAAGCGAAGTTATCCACAACTTCGCCTACCTTCTCAAGTTCGCTTATCTCAAGCGAAGTTACCCATAACTTCGCCTACCTCTTAAGTTCGCTTACCTCAAGCGAAGTTATTCACAACTTCGCCGAATCAGGCGAATTTAAAAAGGAAGCGAAGTTCATAATCAGCGAAGTTCAGACTTAAGCGAAGTTATCCACAACTTCGCCTACAGTACTGTTTAAAATAAAATTTTTTATTTTTCGAGTTTCTTTGGGTTTCGTGAAAGATGTCTTCAATAAACATTACGGAACTAGTTAAGATGGAAGTGGAAGCGGGTTCGGCTACAAAGGCACCGAAGATGCTTAAGAAAACCAATTATGTAGCGTGGAAAGATCGTTTTGAACAATATGTCAAGTACCAAGATGCTAAGATGTGGGTGTGCATACAAGATGGTTACATTCCACCTACTGCTGAGTATGAGGGTCGTGATCAGATCAAGAAATACAAAGAGATGGAAGAAGAAGAGAAGAAAATGTATGAGGCCGAAAGCAAAGCTCATGCAGTAATTACAATGGCTCTTCCACAAGAGATTCTGCACACTTTCAGAAAGTATAAAACTGCCAGAGAGCTTTGGGAAGCGCTTGAAAACCGGTTTGAGGGCAATGTGGGAATTCGTGCATCGAAGATTAAACTTCTAAAAACCCAATTCTCGGTCTTCAAGTATCTGAAGAATGAATCACTTGATGATATCATCACTAGATATTATCATCTGATGACTGAACTCAGCAACTATTCAATTGTTTACAAAGAAGATGAGATTTTTGAAAAGCTTCTTGATGCTCTCCCACCGAAATGGGAGATGTATACTGTGTTGATGAGAGAAGACAAAGACTTTGTTGACTATGACCTGGAGACAGCAGTTAACAAGCTAAGAACGTTTGAACTAAACATGGTACGAAAGGAGACACCTACCGATCAGGTTCAAGATCCGGGTATGTATGGTGCAAAGGTTAACTCAGGATCAAGTTCGAAAACTGAATCATCTGCTTATTACTCTAGGGAGAGTCAGGCGCTAGCTCAACACATGAAGGACATGTATCTCTCAACATGAACGGTGATGTGTGCTTTGTAGCTGGAGGATCAAATGCTTCTCAACCTCAAGCGACCAAGAGTAGTTTTTCCCCAAGTGTTTCAAACAACAACTACTCGAAGATGCCCATGAGTGTTAAATCTGCTGAACAGCAGTTTGCTTTCTATGCATCTTTTATTGCTTCGTATGAGAATTACATTCAGGGTAAGATTGTTGATCCTGCAATTTTGGATGAAGACTATGATCAGATCGATGCTGATGATCTGGAGGAGATGGATCTGCAGTGGCAGATGGCTATGATTGTGAGAAGGGTTAAGAGGTTCATGAAGAAGACTGGCAGGAAGTTTGTCGGTGAGAGGCCAGGGTTTGATAAGTCGAAGGTTCGCTGTTACAACTGTCAGCAGAATGACCACTTTACAAAAGAGTTTAAAAATGAACGTGTAGAACGCAGTCAAAACAGATCTACACAGCAGAGTGGTAGTGGTAATGACTATAGAGCCATGATTTCCAGACAGAACGAGGAGTACAACTGGAATCTGCATGTTGAAGAAGTATTTGAACAGGCCAATTTGGCAAACATCGAAACTGCAGATAGTGAGAAGGGAACTGGCGAAAATGAAGCTTACATGGCAGATGTGGCAGACCAGCTCTCCGAGGTAAGTACCGAACTCCCTTGTACTAAGTGTGAACATCTGTCTGAACAACTGATAACTATAACTGATCAGTTTGTTAGTTTGGATGCGCAATTTAAAACATTAAAAGAAGATCATCATTTCACTAAAGCTAGAGAAAATAGTTACAAAGTAAAAATTAAAGCTAGTGAGAAAGATATTAAAAGTCTTAAAGCAAAGCTTGCTGAAAAAATTCAAGTGATTGATCTTAGCTATGAAGTACTAGAAGAGAAAACCAAACTAATAGCTGAAAGGGATAAACAGATAGCTGATCACCAGGTGAAAGTGGTGGAACTTAACAGGAAACTTGAGCAATTCAGAAATTCCTCCGCTATACTTGATCACCTCGTTAGTGATCAAGGTTCCCCAAAAAGGGGATGAATTGGTTATCATGAAGTTCCACCACCTTTCAATCATAATTACACTTATGACCCTAGTAATCAGAAATCTGTCGATGTTGACTATGGTCAGACAGTTCCGGTTAAAGTAACGATTAAAGAACCAGAAGTTGGTAAAGGCGAAACAAGTAAGCCTGTTACTAGTGTTAAGATTTCTGCTCCGAGTCCTGTCTCATCAAACTCGGACAAGTCATCTGAGTCGAGTGAGACAAAACAAGAGGAAGTGTTACCAAAAAGTGGAGAGAAAAATAAAACACCTGAAAAGAAGTCTCCACTAAACCCGTATGTCCCACCATATGTGAGACAAACGGGAAGTAATACAGCCTCAACATCTAAGACAACTTTTGATAAGAAAGTTGAACACAGGAGTTGTTTCAGATGTAATCAATTGGGACACCTAGTTGCTGATTGCCCTCTGAAGCAGAGATTTAGAGATGTGAGGCCTTCGAGAACTGAGAATAAAACTAACGGAAATGTTAAAACTGAAAACCCATCAAAATTCAGAAATTGGTCTAATACAGGTTTTCAAAGAAAAAGATCTCAGTTTTTCACTGCTAACAACCAAACCATAAGTAATAATTCTTTTAATTCACGAAGATTTGAATGGCCTCATAGACAATCCACAAGAAGGTATCCTGTTATGACTCACAGAAATTATTATGATACTAACTTTGGACAAGCCAAGGTACGGGATGTATCGACCCAAGACCAATCGGTCTTGGGTCCCCAGATTTTAATCATCTGCTTTAATCGTGCAGGAACAGTTGAACAGGGCTGCCAACAATCAATGGGTTGTGGATAGCGGCTGTTCCCGGCACATGACAGGTAACAAGAAATTGTTACACGACTGGAAACCTGTTCAAAGAGGAAGAGTGAGTTTCGCAGGAGAGAGCGGTGGAAGGATTACCGGAATAGGGACGGTGTCGAATGGAAAGATGACTTTGGAGAAAGTAAATTTTGTTGAAGAACTGAAACACAATCTGCTGAGTGTTTCGCAGATCTGTGACAAAGAGTACACCGTACAGTTTACCAAGAATGAGGCGATCGTGCTATATCCTGGTTTCAAGATACCAGAGAATTGGATTGTTATGAAGGCTCCAAGAGTGAAGAATACGTATATCATGGATATGAGGTCGACTGAGATGGCCACAGAAGAATCGTGTCTTCTGTCAAAAGCAACTGAATCGGAGTCCGAGTTGTGGCATAGGAGAATGGGGCATATTTTCGGAAAATGAACTACCTTGTCAAAAATGAGCTTGTGCTGGGTGTTCCCTTGAAGAATTTCAACTTTGAAGACAAATGCTTATTACGCAAAAAGGGAAAGCAACACAAGAAATCCCATCTCACCAAGAAGGTCAATTCAATTGTCAGTACCCTAGAATTACTTCACATGGATCTCTTCGGTCCCGTGAATGTAAAAAGTCTAGGAGGAACATCTTACTGCTTGGTGATCACTGATGATTTCTCTCGATATTCCTGGGTATATTTCCTGAAGTCAAAGGATGAAACAGTGTAGATGGTAAAGAATTTGATTACCAAGGTTGAGAATATCATGGGGAAACGGGTTAATTTCATCAGGAGTGACAATGGAACTGAGTTCAAGAACTATGAGATGGAGATCTTCTGCTTACAGAAGGGGATAGAACACCAATACAGCGCATCGTATACACCGCAACAAAATGGAGTGGCTGAGAGGAAGAACAAAACCTTAATTGAAGGAGCCAGAACCATGCTGGCTGATTCGAAACTTCCCGTGGTGTTCTGGGCTGAAGCTGTTGCAACAGCCTGTTATATCCTTAATAGAGTGTTAACTGTTAAAAGATTAAATAAAACCTGTTATGAACTTATGCATGGGAGAAAGCCCAACTTGAGTGGTCTTGAACCATTCGGGTCCCCATGTTCGATATTAAAGACCAATTCTAAATTTGGTGAAGTAGCCGACGAAAGAATCTTAGTCGGATACGTTGTTGGGACTCCCAACAGACGGGTCTTTAATACATCGACCAGCAAGGTTGAGGTGGTGTGTAACACTGATATCACAAGTTACAAATCACCAAAACCAAGCACGGGACCCGCTGGGGTTTTCGACTATGATAGACTTTTTAAATCTTTTAACATACCTTATCTGGATTTTGCAGAAGTTGAGGAAAGAATTTCTACGAAGATGATATGCGATGAGGAAGACACTTTGGTGCAACGACCACAGTATGATGAATGTCAGCCTTCCTCGTCAAATGCTGTCAATACCCCTGCTGCCTCTACTGAAGAGGAATTCATCAATCCGTTTCACTCTTAACATCAATCACCCATTGATGAGCTATCTTCGAACTTGGAAGATAATCTGAATGTCAGTTCGGTTCCGACTACGAGAATTCACAAAGATCATCCTTTGGAGAACGTGATAGGTGATCTGTCCGCCGGTGTACAAACAAGAAAAAGCTTGAATGAGCACACCTGTGTTTTCACATGCATTAAAGACACGAGCATTATCAACGAATGCTTGTACACCTGCTTCATCAGCCAGATTGAACCAAAGAACTATCAAATGGCTCTTAAGGACAGCTCGTGGATCGAAGCCATGCAAGAAGAGTTAGCTCAGTTTAAGAAAATGGAAGTATGGAATTTGGTTGAAAAACCGAAGAATGTGCATGCGATAGGCACGAAATGGGTCTTCAAATGTAAGAGAGATGAGAAAGGGATTGTTATCAGGAACAAGGCGAGGCTGGTTGTTAAAGGCTTTAATCAGCAAGAGGGGATTGATTACAATGAGGTGTTTGCTCCTGTGGCAAGATTGGAAGCCATTCGGCTGTTTTTGGCATTTGCTGCTCATAAGGAGATGAAGGTTTTTCAGTTAGATGTGAAGAGTGCTTTCCTTAACGGTAAAGTCGACGAGGTTGTGTATGTTGAGCAACCTCCGGGTTTTCCTGACCCTGACTTTCCCGATCACGTGTACAAGCTAAGTAAAGCGCTGTATGGACTACATCAGGCACCTCGTGCCTGGTACTCAACGTTATCCGATTACTTGCTTGAGAATGAGTTTGAAAGAGGTAAGATTGATAGCACATTGTTCTTCAAGAGAAAAGGGAGCGACTTTCTACTGGTGCAAGTCTACGTGGACGACATTATCTTTGCTGCATCAAAGGTCGCCATGTGTCAGGAGTTTGAGGCCGTCATGAAGAAGAGATTTGAAATGAGTGCTATGGGTGAACTAACCTTCTTTTTAGGATTGCAGGTTGATCAGAAGAAAGATGGGATGTTCATTCATCAGACGAAGTATGTCCATGATGTTCTCAAACGTTTCAAGATGGAGGACAGCACTCCATATGATACTCCAGTCTGCGTCAATCACAAATTGGGTGCTAACTCAGACAACGATGCAGACGTGGACCCAACCCAATATCGGGCAATTATAGGTTCTTTAATGTACTTAACTGCTTCTAGGCCTGATATAATGTTTGCTGTTTGTCTTTGTGCACGCTTTCAGGCAAACCCAAAAGAATCTCATTTGAAGGGTGCGAAGAGGATACTGCGGTATCTCAAAGGCAAGCCGAAGCTGGGGTTGTGGTACTCGAGAGGAGGAGACTTGGAGCTAGTCGCGTACACAGATTCTGATTATGGAGGGTGCAATCAGAGTCGGAAGTCAACGACAGGTGGATGTCAGTTTCTTGGTGGCAGATTAGTGTCATGGCAATGCAAGAAGCAGACCTCAGTCATCATTTCAACCTGTGAAGCAGAATACATGGCAGCATCAAACTGCTGCTCTCAGGTTCTTTGGATTCAACAACAGTTGCGCGATTATGGTCTGAATTTCTCACTTACTCCTATTTGCATTGATAACACTGCTGCTATCTCAGTAACTAACAATCCCGTAAAGCACAGTAAAACTAAACATATTGACATTCGTCATCATTTTATACGGGATTGTGCTGAGAAGAAAATGATTGTGCTCGAAAAGGTTGACACGTTAGATAATTTCGCTGACTTGTTCACGAAAGCGTTTGACAAAACTAGATTTCAAAACCTTGTTGAGCTGAATGGGATGATCAATCCCGAGTAACCATGCTTTATGTTTTTGATTTAAAAAAAAACAAAAAAAAAACAAAAAAAAAACGTCACTATCGCTTAGAAGTATGTCGGTTGCCTCAGTTTGAAGGACATGTCTTCGGATATGTTTGGTCCTCATTTCTACATGTAGAATATGAGGATAGCCATTAACCAGATGACTGAAAGTGACCGGGGCAGTTTATGATGTGTTTTCATTCTTTCGCTGAAAATTAGTCGATCATACTTAGTTAGAAAGACACATACTTGTATGTGGTCGGTCCAGCTGATCCATTGGATCTTCGGGATAGCCGTTTACCTGAAAACTTCCATTTGATCGGGGCGATTGAAGTTAAAAATTTTAGGGAGATGAAATTATTTTTCAAGTCTACTACTTCGTAAGAAGTTACTTTACTATGTTTAACAGAAAATTGATCCAACCTTGGAAAGTGATAGATATACTGATTCTGTGTGCCTAACTAGTAAAGTTATTAGGCCTAAAAGACTTTAGAACAGTCATTGTATGTCATGGTAGTTTTTTATGGTGCGTAAAAGTAGAAGTGATACTAACTAAATCTACTCGATTTTATGTGGAAACTCCTTAAGAGTTGTGCATGTCTTCATACATATCTTTCCGAATGATAGGCAGAAAAGCGATTACCCTGTCATACACGAGCCCGTGAGTGTTCTGATTCCCGTGAAGATAGCGTGTCAAGACACTGCAGTGATCCAGATTCGGGACTTGCAGTTGTTTTCTACTTGAAGTTGTGTATATATATAAAAAAAATATTATTTTAGAGTTCATAATGTTAATGATTCTCAATCAAGACGCAAGAAGGTGAACATGAAGCAGAGTCTAAGATCGAAGAGTAATTACTACTTAATCAGACACTACGGGTCGAGGTCAATTCGGGGTGACTTGGGGAAAGCCGAATACGCTTTGAGAATAGATAGGAGACATCATAATCTCTGAGTTGTTGCCCACTTAAGTTTTGAGCTTAATTGAACCTAACTCGTATCACAGAAACGATGAAAACCATTTTAATTATATTACCTTCTTACAACATGTTTCTTTATGTCATAATACAGCTGAACACGGATCTGTGTGACAGTCACGTAATAAGTATGATTCCTGTTCGGATCTTTTCTAAAACATGGTAGTCCCTGTCGAGACTGAAATTTGATCCCGTGTACTTTAATTTTTCAAATTTTTGTTACTTTTGTAATTGTTTGATTTTATACCTGGTTACTTGGTCTTGATCGTATCATTTAACGCTTTAAAGGAAGTTTTAAAACTTTATTGAAAATTGTTCAAAGTATAGGGGTTTGTTTTGTAAATACCGGCGAACTTGTTCATAACTTCGCCTGGAATAGGCGAAGTTATCGATAACTTCGCCTGTACTAACTTTGACCCTATATAAAGAAGTTTTAAGGTCAGACGATTTATTATTTTCCAAATCTCAGCGAACTTATCTCCGTATAACCTAAGCGAACTTATCGTTCTTCAATCTGTGTTAACTTTCTTTCGATTCAATCCGATTTCAAGGTGTGTAGGGTTCTTTTATCGTATAATCTCTGTCTATTGAGGTTAATCATCGGTCGTTTCGACTCGATTAATGACCTCGTTCTTTCGAACCTTAAACACCCGATTTCAAACTTGTTATTACGTGATAGTAATTTACTTGAACGTCTAAAACTTCATAAAATCATGTGTTACGGAGTCCTCGATCTCCAATTTCATCATCTACACGTCGTTCGATTATCCTAACTGTTGCCGATTCGAATTCGGCGAAGTTACAGTTTAGGCGAAGTTATCCGTAACTTCGCCTGAGGTTTAACTTCGCCTGATTATAGATTTTGAAACAGTTTATGAGGCGATGTTGTGGTTAGGCGAAGTTATTATTAACTTCGCCTGGACCTTTTTACTTAACAGTTATCAGACGAAGTTCAAGTTGAGGTGAAGTTGTTCCCAACTTCGCCCCACCTTTAACTTCGCCTATACAGAATAGATCACAACTTCGCTCATGGTAACAGGCGAACTTGTGATTTGCTTTGACGTTTATCTAACTTAACCTGTTTGTTGCAGATATGGCTGCTGTTGCTGGAGCAGGTGGTGCAGGCGGTGATGACAGAGGTGATAACCAGAGACAGTTCTTCCTGGGTCACAACATGTATATAACATTAGACCCGGAGGCGAGCGGAGTTGATGATTTCCGCGAAATCATCACATTTCTTTTACGCTCGCGGATATTCCACGCGATTACAACAACTCTGCCGATATCCTTGCCCAACATTGAGGATTTTTGGCAGACCGTGGAATATGACTGTAGAGTCGAACCCCCGGTGATGCGCGCAACAGTAAACAATCAGATTGTTCAGTTCTCTTCTGAACAAATCCGGGCGGCTTTACGGTTTGGAAATGAGACAAGGGATGACCCGACAGAGTTTGTAGCTCCTTTCCGTGATGGAGCGTTTTTGAGGATGGGATACTCTGGTCCCTTGGGGGATACGCAGAGAAGGAAAGGGTTTTTGCTTGACCAGTGGCGCTTTCTCATGCATGTCATGATTGTATGCATGTCAGGGAGAAAGGCGGGCACTGATGGCATGGGTGCGACCATGCAGTCGGCGATGACTGCTCTGACTTACAACAAGCGATACAGCTTTAGTCAGATGGTCTTCTATGAGATTGATCGTCAGAGAAGGGCGATGGCGCGTGAGAGATTCATCATGTATCCAAGATTCCTACAAATGATCTTGAATCATGTTGCTCCTACGCTACCTCAGCGCCGTCCAATCAGATATGTAGAGAGTGTGAACAAAAGAATCTTCGCCCAATGAAGATCTTCGAGTGCGAGGAGCAAACCTGAGCTCCGTCCTCGGCATACTCCACTTTTTGGGTACTTGATCAACCCGGGGTATGTGCCTACTCGTGGGGACGAGTTTAGGGACCCGGCACCACAACAGGCAGGAGCACCTCAAGCTATACCTGCTGCTCCTGTTGTGTCACCGGAGGAGAACGTTGACCTTGACGCAGCGTTTGGCGGTCAGGGATTTTTTGACATGGAAAGGGTTGATCCAGAAGAGAATGTACAGGTCCCGGTTGAACGTGCTTCGGGTGTGAATGTTACTAGGGCAGCTACAATGGTGGCTGGCTCAGATTCTGATGATGAAGTGGCCGAAGCGAGACAGATTTTGGTTACACATGAACGGACTCATGGGAAGAGAAAGAGAACTGATGATGACAGCGAGTCAGACTATGAGGAAGAGGTACAACAGTTAGTACGGAGGTCAAGAAGGGAACGGATAGGTGCAGGATCGGGAGCCGGTGAGAGCTCTAGGGTTGTACGTTTCACTCCACCAGCACTATCCGGTATGACAATGGTTCCCTCATCATTACAGGTTACAAGGCCAAGCGCTACGGTTGTTCCCGTGGTGGCTACCTCATCTATATTTGGCCTCCCACCCACTACTTTCCAACTTTTAGCTCCTGAGATCGTTTCGTTGCCGCCTCCGACTGTTACTCCAACGGAGGTCGTGGCACAATTTATCGAGTCGACTGTTGTGGCCACTGCAGGGTTATCGGTGACGATACCACCTGCGGTTACGTCTATTTCTACTTCTGAGGTCCCGGTGACATCGGAAATCCCTCCTTAGTACACTCAAGATATATCACATATGAGGTTCGATTTCGATGCAACCCTATCAGACTCTGAACGAATAGCAGCACTTGAACGGGTAGTGGCAGAGCAGTCAAGGATTAATCTTATCCAGACCCAGGCTATTCAACGCCTAGTTGCAGAGAATCAGATGCAGTCGTCCCTGCTGGTAGAACGTGGAAAAATCATAGATGCTTTCAATGAGTTCTTGGCATCTCAGGGGGAGACGAGCTGTAAAGGCGATGAGTTGAGGACCAAGAGACGAAATGAGAGAGACGATGATCCCAATGCATCGAAAGGTGCAGGTGGTGAGTTGCCAAGAACTGATCAAGCTCTTGGAACTTCCACAACTCAGGGGGAGTCGACAACTGCAGCTGGTGGTGATGATGTGGTGGTAGTGGAAGTTGAGGAGATGGATGATGAGTTGGTTGGTGAAGAGATTGTGATTGATACAGAGATAGAAGAGGGAGAGATAGTTGAGGAAAATATTGAGCATGACATTCCAGATGTTGAGAAAGCAGATATGAGTAAAGAGATGGCAAGTGATGAATCTGAATGGGAAGAGCAGCCTAGATGGAAAGAAGGCTATGCTCAGTGGTTCGTCAAAACGAAGAAACCAGCGGTTCCTATAATGTTTAAGAAGAGTTACAACATTAAAGGTTATGCTGAAGCGAAGAAAGGGATTATTTGCTGGATATATGATGAGCAGTTGAGGCTCTTCGTGATTAAGAGATATGACGGTGTTCAGTATTTCAAAAGACTGTTAAGATCGTTGAATACACTGCCAGAATGTGAAGTGAAAGACTTAGCCAGAGTGGGGTTGATTAACCGAAGTGATGATAATATGGCTAGAGTTATTGGGAAAATTGTGTGGAAAGAGAGTATAAAAGAGAAGAAATTTGAGCTGTTGAAACCACAAAATGGAAAACTTGTTGAAGACAAGGATAGAGGTTTGAGAGCAGATGGAAAACCTTGGATGATTATGAAGTATAAGCCGATCCGGTGCCTTAAAGAAGTGCCGATGAAACTAATGCCCAAGGATGTGCTTAAAGACCTGAAGTGGTGGTATGTAGATTGTGAGACAGCTGAGGCAGTGATGGAAGATGAAGATGAACAAGAGCTGCTTAGAGTGTACGATCCGATGCATCTAGTAAATTTGTCGCAAGCTGATTTGCAGGTGTTGAATGAAAAGAAGATATTTTATATTCCTGCTTGGAAAGACGAAGCGAGGAAATATCAAAGAATAGTATCGGTTTGTGTTCGAGAAGGAGTGCATGCTTAAAGATGAAGATAAAAGATTGTTGAAGATTACAAGACACGTGTTTGAAGCTAAAGAGATGAAGCTACTGCCAAGGGGGAGTCTGTTGGTGCATGATGTCAGTAGTTCAGTGTCGAGTGTCTGTAATCGTGTTCGTTAGATTTGAGTTTTGTATGTAAGCGAAGTTATCACAAGTTCGCTAGTTATAGGCGAACTTGTGGAACAAGCGAAGTTAGGAACAACTTCGCCTGAACTTACCAGGCGAAGTTGTCGCCTATATATTCAGCTAGGTTACGGCTGAGAGTTAGAAGTAATTCAGTTAGTTTTTCGTGTATTCGAGTCAGAGAGTTTGTATTCAGTGATCATAGTATCACGTGTTTACGGTTGGAATACAACGTGTGTTTGATTATCGTATCGTGTGTTAGCTCGTATCGTTTTCTATACTCGTAACGTCTTACGTAGGGATTCCGCACCTACGTAGAACGCGATATCTCGTGTAGATCCGGCTGGGAACCTACAAGTAGGGAGCCTTCGCATCGGGGTTGCACCAGGCACGTGATCAATTCAGAATTCAACTTCACGAATGGAGGAAGACCAGAAACATCATCGGGAAACACTTCGGGATACTCGTGAACGACCAGAATATCTTCGATCTTTTGCTCCGTCTTTTGCACTACATAGGCCACGAATGCCATATACTTCTTGCGTAAGTACGTTTGGGCTTGAGAACGCGTAATGAAATTAAGGCTCGAAGGATAAGGCTTTTAACCAAGGACGAGTTATTTGACCATCGGCTAGCGGAATACAAATGAACTTCTCGAAACAAACTACTTCAGCACGATGAAAAGATGCCAGTCCATGCCTACTATGATGTCGAAACTTCCCAATTGCATCAGAATGAGGTTGATTGAAAACTTGTGACCATTTAAATTCATCTCGTAATTTCGAATAACAGAATCGATCGACACAGATTTACCATGATACTTCAACAGTGTATGAGTTTCTAAGCTTAGATCGGGGTTTAGCAAGAAAAAGTTCAAAATCTAAGGATACAAAACCCATATAGGCACCGGTATTAAATAAAATGTATGCAAAGTGGTCGTTTACAAGAAACGTACCATTCACCACATCGCAGTTTTGTTGAGCTTGGTGGGTATTGATCATAAAGGCAAACCCACGACCATCTTGGGGAGCTTGAACGGCTTGAGCGGCTTGACCCTCTCGTGGTGCAGGTGCTTGAATTGCTGGGAACGGCTGGGTTTGAGCTTGATTAGCCAACAATGGTGGAACTTGTGGCTGAATTGCTTGGTAAGCTTGATAAGCTTGAAGCTTATCTGCGGGGCGGGGGCTAGCTAAATCGAGTTCACGTTCATGAGTCGTGGACACGCGTTGCGGAAATGACCAGAGTCACCACAGTTATAACAAGCCCGCACTTGGTTAATGAGCTAAACAAATTACACTAGGCGGGGATTTTGTTTAGCAGTCCGAGGAGGAGCCGCTATGGTGGTTTCGCGACAAGTGGAAATAAAATGTCCGAAACGGTTACAACGGTTGCATTGGTGGCAAGCGGAATTAGCGGAATGATGATGTAGACAAGTGTTGCAAAAAGGATGGGGTCCGCTATAGGATTTCTTGAAAGGTGGTGCAGAATTGGCTTGGGGTTGAGGTGCGGCTTGTTAGGTTAGCGCGTAGTTTTTGCGCTTCCTTTCTAGGTGTTGACGGAAGTGTAAGTGGGTTTGGATTATCCGGGATTGGTTTCTTTTGGTTCGGGAGGTGGTTTTTTGGTGGTTTTCTTCGAACCTTTCATCGTCAAAGTCCCGACTTTAACATGGTTATCGGTCAGCATTGCAGCAAGGTTGATTGCGTCACCAAGTTCCTTGGGAGAACTACTCAAGACGTTGTCTTGAATTTGTCTTGGTAGCCCCCTAATGTACTTATCGATGGCACGTACTTCAGGGGTAATGAGATGAGGTACCAACATGCTAAGTTCATTGAATCGGGAGGTGTAAGCTAAGTGCTCACCACCTTCCTGTTTGAGGTTCCAGAACTCCGCCTCCAAGTTCATAAGCTCGTTTGGAGGACAGAACTAACGGGCCATCAGATCCTTCAGTTCATTCCACGGTAAGGCCATGGCAGTCTCGGCACCTCGGGTTGACTTTTCCTTGACCCACTAAGTGAGTGCACCTTTCTCAAAAACACTTGAAGCGAATCGGGTTCGCTTATCGTCGGGATATTCGATGTGAAGAAACACACTTTCCATATTTTCCTACCACTGAAGTAGGGCAATGGCACCTTGGGTCCTGTTAAAAACTGGTGGTTTAGCATCAGTGAAGTTCTTGAAAGACACAACCGAAGCTTTGGGTTCGGGTGGAACAGGGTTAACACTAGCCATGAGGTTTTGAGGCATCTAAGTCATCATATTGGCGAGGACCGCAGCTAGTTGAAGGCTGCATCGAATTCCACCCTTCAAAAGCATACCAATAAGTATTGCAAGGAAAAAAAGCATTTGGATGCCAAAAAAGGAGAAGCCGGGGAGTCGTCCGGCTCTACAAGTCAAGCCCCCGCCGCCGGTAACAAAGCTTGATGGTCGTAGATGGCGGGACGAAAACAACGAACAATGTTTGTTATTTTTAGTTTTATGTTTAATAATGTTTGTACTTAATCGTTTTGCAATAATGTTCGTTGTGTAATGTTCTATAATTATATATATATGTTTAAAAGTTAGTTTAAGTGTTTAAGACAAGTGTTTTATTTAACACAAACAAATAACACTTTAAAAATACATATATTAATTGATTCGTGTTACATAATACATAAATGATTAGAACAAATACAAAAATGATTACAACAAATACAAAAAATACAAATTAAAATTAGTCGAGTTCTACGACTTCGTCTTCTTCACCCGAAGATTCTTCTTCCATCTCTTGAATTGGACGTTCAAGTGGTATTTCATCTTCAAAGTTCGCCTTGTCTTGTATACGATCCACCGCGTCCAAATGATCCTTTAGGCAAATGCACATCTCTAAGGACTCGGGAGTGAGTTTGGTTTCTTCGCATCGATAATATCCTTCCACTAAGTGAAAAAACCGATTCCGAAGCAACCGTTGAAGCTTGGATGCTTAGCAAGTCACGAGACATGGCAGAAAGAATAGGAAATTCGTTTTGCTTTCCTTTCCACCATGCCAAAATGTCAAGGTTGCGAACATCATCGACCGTTGCACCTTCTCCATAGTTTGCTCCCCTATATCGGCCAAGCTCACTAGTTGGTGTGTTACCCCTTTGCCGCTTTGCCGCCGACTCACGAACCGCATTCATCATGTTTATAAGCTTGTCTTTGCATGGCTTACTTGATGTTGCTTGCCTAACAAAAGGCGAGTTTGAGCTCGGACCATAAATTTTGAACTAATGGTCATAGATTTCCTGAAGGGATTTGTTGAAAGAATCCTTTGCTTCCGTCGACACCATGGGATAGATCTCGTGCGCAACCATGTTGTCATATATTTCCTCGATCAACGCCTCAACCCCGACAACATTTATGTAGGGGTTTAAAGCGGCGGCACAAGTAAACACGGGTGGTATTCCTTCAAAATATTTTAGGAACTTCTTCTTCATTGAGTCAACAATATGCTCGAAAAGATCATTTTTGTTTTCAAACTCTTTGAAATTCAAGGAGATGTTGTATAATTCTTGCAACACCCAAAAACTGGTAGGATAGTAAACCCCCGACAATTTAGTTGTTGCGGTTTTAAAAATATCAAGATAGTCCAAGAAGTAACCGATATTATCCCAAGCACCGTTTGGAAACATATCGGCTTCGCAACGATCCATTAGCGTTCTATGAAACGCTTGTATAGTTTGTTTTTGGGAAAAAGCACAAGCGAGCATATTACAAGTCGAGTTTCAACGGGTTGGAACGTTCCAATTTGGCACCAAATATTTTCTATCAACCGACTTGCAATAGTTTTTGTATTCAAGATGTCTTCTTTTTCCACTTTTGAAAATATCTTGTAACATCAACCTAAATAATCTCAAACTGCCATCCATGATTTCGTTGTCAAGACCATCTTGAACAACCAAGTTGATAATGTGGGCAACACATCGAGTATGAAAAAACTTTCCGTAGCAGAGTGGTGTATATTTTATATATAACTTGTCTACCGCTTTTGTATTGTTAGAAGCGTTATCAAACGACATTGAAAAAATGTTTTTCCTCAAGTTAAAAGTGGTTATTACCTCATCCAAAATTTCAAACAATTTTTCGACGGTATGTGGAAACGGAAAGTTTTCAAACGCGATGGTGCGTTTCATCATTTGCCAAGATACCGGATCGATCCAATATGCGGTCACACAAAGGTACGATTCCGGTAACCCATGGGGTGCCGACCAAACATCGCTAGTTAAGTTGACAGCCGTTTGTAAAGTGTCAAAAAAATCAATTAAATCTTTTTTGGCACATTCCCACAACTTTAGACAATGACGTCGAAGACTGGTATGACTTACATGGGTGTAGCGTGGTTGAAGAGTCTCTCTAATCAAGGTCGTCAATTGAGGGTTGTAGAAGTGGTTAAACGGCAAACCTTGTTGAATCACGAACTTTGCCATACTATCGTGAACCGCTTTCACGTTGTAACGAAATATTGCCCAATCTTTACCCAATTCGGCGTGGACCGTGACGGGAACTTCTTTCAACGCCTTGCAAAATTTCTTCTCGATGTGCTTTTTTAAAGTAGAGTTTGAATCATGCTTTAAATAAGTGCCACAAAATTTACAACGAGCCTTAACGTCTCCATTAAGCAACTCAACCAAATCCCAATTCCGCAATACTTCTTCATTGTGGTTATGAGGGAGGATCTTTGCAACTCCGAGGTCATCTTTGGTTCGAACTGGGTCAATAAAAACGGAATTGGTAGGCGCCGCCTTTCTTTTGCCCTTGTTTTGGATTGCCATAATAACTAGTTATCAAGTGGTGGTGGAATGGAATTGAAAATAATTGGTGTAAATTGTAAACCGATAAGTTTTCTTGATATTTTTGAGTTGGAGTGGTAAAACAAGTGAATGATCAAGCATTTATATAGTTTTTTAAGCTCAAAAACCGATTCCAACAGTAATACAGCTGTTGGAACCGGTTCCAACGGCTCTATTACCATTGCAAGCAGTTACAACGGCTATATTACCTTTAGAACCGGTTACAACGGCTCTTTTTGAAAAAAAACCAGCGGAGCCGGTTATTTCGGGTAGGAACCGGCACCGAGTTGGAACCGGTTCCGGGTAGGAACTGGGTAGCGATTTTTGAGAAATTATATGGGTCCGGTTTTCCGGGTATGGGGTACACCGGGTACGAACCGAAACCGGTTCCGGGTCGGTTCCACCGGTTCGGGTACGGAACCAGTTTTTTTGTGCACGTCTAATCTGGGCAGTCATCTTGTGGCAAGAGGTTCCAGATGAGCAACGCTGAAAATGTCTGAAAGCTATTCTGCGAACAAGGGTAACGAAAATCGTGAGACTCGGAATAGTCTATGATATATAAAGAAAAGAAATCTTTGATAAAGTTTGTTAAATATGAAAATCATAGATATAATAATAAGTGTTGTGAGGAGCTTAGAGTTTTAATGAACCACCATGGACTCTTATGTTCCAACATAGAAATCAAAAGTTCATAAATAAATCGAACAAAAAGTTGCATATTCGTGTATCACCACGACTTTTCAGACTTTTGGTTAAAACACATTGTAAAACATTGAGGGTCGGAGTCACACGCTGCATGAACCACCATGACTTGTATGACATCGTAAGGAGTGTAATCATATCAGTTTCACAAAGAAGGCGTGGTTACGTTTGAAGCTTAAAGTTGAGATTCGTATGGCGTTTGGTGTGGTACACTTTGGCTTAATAGGTTTCATGCCCTTTCCGAACTCTCTAGGTAAGCAACCAGGTCCCGCGACTGATTGGGATTTGTGCGCATTGCTTATCCTTAGGTTTCAATAACCTTGGTGTCAAGAGTTCAAAAAACAATCATGTCCCCCTTACAGTTACTGCATACCTGCCACGTAAAACCGTCTTTAAGAAGAAGAAATATAGGAAAACCGAAGTAAAATTCGATTTTAAAGTTTTTGAAAATCCTTGTTTTAGGCCTAAGCCTTGGACTTGTGTGTGTGCTTGTGTATATGAGGTGTAAACGAATCAACAATACAATAGTAATAAGTGCATTTCAAAAATCAAGTGAAGGCCCGCATAATTTCCTAATCATGTAACCTAAACAATTAAACAATTAAGGTATAACTAACTAGAACACTAAGTCTAATGTCCTATCGTATAGCCACGGCTCTGATACCAATCTGTAATACCCCAGCTTAAGCGAAAATGCCCGAGTGTGATGAACAGATTGTTCAAACACACGTGGCACTATTAAGTGACCATAATATCATTAATTCGTTTAAAACACAAGTACACAAGTTTTCAAAGTAAACAAATACATCCAAATCAAGGATAAACAACTATAGTAATTTATTGTTTATTTTAGATAACTTAAACTAACGTCTTCGTTTAACGTCATCCTCTAATCACGGTACCAGTAGCATATGTATAAAATAAAGTCAACTATATGAATAGTTGGTGAGTTCACATAGTTTTGTATAAATACATAAAAATCGCACAATTCCATGAAACTTGTGCAAAGCGCAAGGGTCTTTACACTCGAATCAATGGTCTTGAGTGTAAAGAACAAATGAAGGTCCTTTTCAGTTGGGGGCAACCAACGTACTCAGATAATGAGGTCCCTTTTCCACTCGAAACAATGGTCCTGGGTGCAAAGGGGGCGTATGATCATACTTATTGAGGCAACCACTTGAAATCAACGCACGTAAACAAATAAGCTAGCAAGCACACAAGTCCATGTAGTGAATTGTAGTTTGTAAGCAAAGTCATAAATACTTGAAGTTGGTAGGATACATATACTACACTCAAAAGTAATAAAAACGTTAAAAAGTGGTTGCGAGAAACTCACCTTAGAAATTGAAGCGAAAAAGTAAAGGTAAACCGAAAGCGTCAAAGGAACCGAAGCAAACGATCCGTATGAACTATAAATAAAAATAAGTATGAAATTTAACGACTAATTTAACGGGATTATTGTGACATTCGTGACAAAAACAAGTATGCCTTAGTATTTGGATAAGCAATTAACCGCTTATTACATAACGAACAGGTCTTGTTATGACCCGGATATCCCAGGGGGAATCTATAAGTGATATATGTTTAATAAAAGCCAACATATTGATATTATGGCCTTAGTACGATAGCAAACCAGTTAAACGAAAACATGCTCATTTAACTACCCGCTATGACTTTAAACGCGAGAGATAGTTCCCAAACAAGCGTTGTATCATCCGTTAAGCCAAAAAAGACCAACAAAACATTTATTGGGGATGTTTTAAGCGATCCATGAAAAGATTTTTGATTTTTACAAAGGAATAGTATGTTTTTCTAAATTTACACAAAAATGGCCGAAAAAGACTCGTTTTCGCGCTATTTGTCATACCCGGTATATTTTTCTTGCCTAAAACCGAACACGAAATAAACTTAGACTCGTTATTTTAATGTTTGGGCATGCAAAACGAGACTAATGGGAGAGAGCCCAACAAGACCAGCCCACCAAAGTGGGCTAAAACCCCTTTATATATATATATATATATATATATATATATATATATTATTTTTTAGCAAGCTTAACATGTAAGTCTCACAAATATCTGGACCATATGCAGCTGGTTGCTTGCTTATTCAAACTTTTCAACTAAAACCCTTGGTAATTACATCATTTTAGTCAATTTCTAACTTGTTTAATCATGTTTAAACACATATAAATATAGTTTGATTACCAAAAATCATTTCTAGCCATGTAAAAACTCTAAAAATTGTCCCTAAACATATTTTGATTGTGCACATGGTTAGGAACTTTTTTTGATAAGTTTTTTGGCCATAAACACGGATTAAGGGGTTTAAATCACGTTTTTACAATTCAAAAGTTCGGTTTAAATCCCTAACTGAAAGCCTCACTTTCAAGGCTGGTATTTTGATGATAAATGCTTAGTTTGTGATATAGCACCTGTACCTACCTTACTTAGAAGCACAAGAACCCAAAAATTTGTTTAAAAGAGAGAAAACCGTAAAGGTAATACCGAAAACCGTAAAGGTAATACCGAATTGCTCGTTTAGGAGCTGTTTAGGGTTAGATTGTGATGTGAATATTTTTAGCTTGTAAATTTTTCAGGGACACCAGGGACCATATGAATGAGTCCCTGGCCAAATTTGGTAATTTTTTGACCATCCAAGAATATTTGGCGAATTTATTACCGATTAGGGACGTTTATTTGGGAAAAATACTTAAAATGCTTGAAAAATTATGAACTTTTGTAGAGAAATCAGATTTGGTATAATATTTCACATGTGAAATTTGGGGTCATTTGGAAAACCCTAGATATGTTTTGTGGATTTGCGTTTGTTCGAGTTTTTATAGCTGTTTTTGGCTCGAAAAGATAATTTGGCAAGTTTGTTAAATTCTAAAATTTTACAGGTTGTTTTGGGAAGTATTTGGATGATTTTCGGGCTAAATATAGCATATAAAATGAATTTTTATGAATTAAAAAATCAGTAAATAATTCTAGAAATATTTTTATAAAATCTACATATTTTAATTGATAAGTGTCTAAATTTTCATAATTTAATGATAAACGGATCATTAATTGTGCTAATTTGAACATTAAACAAGTTCAATTATGATAAAAACCGATGGGCTTGCGATTAACGAACCTGTTAGAATATCAGAACATCAAGAGTGATTAGAAAGCATATTTTCGGGTTAATTAAGTAAAAACGAACTTTGTGTGAGAAATCCGGACAATTTGGGTAGATTGTGCGCGTTTTTCTCCAAAACAAACTGAACAAACGGAAATAAGCCCCGTAGCGAATCTAGACTCCTAAATTGTGATCTTTCTTTATAACTTAGTCATTTTATCAACCAACACGTTTACCCAAGTTTACATACTCATACATGTTTTCTAAACGCATAAACCTTCAACTTGGACCTGCTGGTGAAAAGGGAAAACTGAGCCAAGTTCAATTTTAAACATTAGACATTAAACAACATCACAATATAAACCTATTGACACTTTCTGGGTGTGACAGCTATACCCAGACTAGCTATACAGCCCGAGGATTATTATAATATTAAAATATTAATATTGTTATAAAGTATTGACTATATGGACTAAGTGATAGCAAAGGAAACGAACCCCGAGCTGACATCGCACTAAGTACCTACAAAACCGTGAGTTTCATGACCCCTCTTTTGAAACTGTTTACGAACTTTTGGGATGAAAAGCATGTTTATATGCGTTATCTATCTGAAAACAATTCAGGATATAAATTATTTGAGCTTTTATATGCAAAAAGTCCCTATAAACATAATGATTTACTACATGCTAATGAAAGGTGAATAGTATTGTTGATTGTTAAATTAAATGGAGATACTACGAATGCCAAAACATAATGAAAACACACGTGACAACGTGTTTATACAAACACGCTATGTAATGTTAAACATAACAAGTTGGGGAATAGTGTGGTCTGTAATGGCCATGGGTATAACTTGGCCAGTAATGGCCCTGGGAATAACGTGGTCTGTAATGGCTATGGGCATAACGTGGTCAGTAATGGCCACCGGGAATAACGTGGTCTATGAAGGCCATGGGGATAACGTGGTCTGTAATGGCCATAATCCTGATGGTTTTTTATGTTCAGCTTTAACTTGCGAACAAGTTAAGCATTTAGAAACATAATTAGTTATGTCCTTTTTCATTCCTATCCACCGGTAGATTTTCTTCAAATCTTGATACATTTTATATTTTCCGAGATGCATCGTATACTTGGATTTATAAGCTTCTTCGAGAATCCTTTCTCGTAGATTTCCAATAATTGGTACCCAGATGCCGTTCTCCATTTGGAGAATTTCATCATTTCCTTTGACCAGTTGATCAATGGTACAATTTCTTTTTTCACCGGCAATGTTAATCTTGGAGCTTGCACTCTTTTAGGTTTCTTATGCTCTTTTCTACTTAATACATCGGCTACCACATTAGTTTTACCTTCACGATACTGTATTTCACAATCATAGTCGCTAAGATTTTCCATCCAGCGTCTTTGCCACATGTTGAGCTCCTTTTGCCCAAAAATATATTTTAAACTTTTATGATCTGTGAATACAGTAAACTTACTGCAATACAAATAATTTCTCCAGATCTTTAGGGCAAAAATTATTGCTCCCAATTCTAATCATGTGTTATGTAATTATCTTCCTGCTTCTTTAGTTGTCTAGATGCGTAAGCAATAACTTTCTCACGTTGCATTAATACACATCCCAATCCAGATTTGGAAGCATCAAAACAAACTGTGAAATCTTCAGTTCCTTCAGGTAGTGCAAGTAGGGGCATTTATTAACTTTTGTTTCAAAGTTACAAAAGCTTCTTCTTGCTTGGGTCCCCATTCAAACTTAACATTTTTGCATGTTAACTTAGTTAACGAAACTGCTATTCGGTAAAAATCTTGAATGAAGTGTCTATAATATCCAGCTAATCCTAAGAAACTTTGAATTTATGTAGGAGTTTTAGGAATTTCCCATTTAGTGATAGCTTCTATTTTGGCATGGTCAACATGAATACCTTCATGGTTAATCAAGTGACCTAGGAATTGTAATTCTTGTAACCAAAACTAACACTTTGAGAATTTAGTAAAAAGCTTCTCTTTTCTCAATAGTGTTAAGAGTGTATGAAGATGTTTGACATGATCATCACTAGTTTTGAAATAAATAAGCATATCGTCTATAAAAATGATTACAAATTTATCCAAATACGGTTTACATATCCAATTCATCATGTTCATGAATGCAGCTGGTGCATTGGTTAAACCAAACAGCATGACTGTAAAATTGTAGTGACCATATCTTGTTCTGAAAGCAGTTTTAGGAATGCCTTCTTCCTGCACTTTTAATTGATGGTATCTTGAGCGTAAATCGATATTAGAAAAATATCAAGCTCCTTAAAGTTTATCAATTAGATCATCAATTCTTGGTAATGGATACCGAATCTTAATTGTTACCTTATTTAATTCTTGATAATCGATACACATACGCATCGACCCGTCTTTCTTTTAACAAACAACACTGGTGCTCCCCAAGGTGATGAGCTTGGTTGTACGAAACCCTTTTCTAGCAATTCATCTAATTGATTTTTCAATTCTAACATTTCTGTTGGAGCTAATCGATATGGTGCTTTAGCAATTGGTGTTGTTCTTGGTATTACATGAATTCTGAATTCTACTTCACGATCAGGCGGTTGTCCAGGTAAATCTTCTGGAAAGACATCAGAATGTGCTGATACTACCTGAATTTCCTTTAGCTCCTTTCCTTTGGCACTAATGGTTACAGAAATCATATATACTACGCCTTGCTTTCATAGGTAGTTTTCCGCTTTCATTACTGATATAAACTTTGTAGGTCTAGAAACTTTGTCTCCTTGAATTGTAATAATCTATCCTATTGGCGTATGTAACACCCACAAAATTTTGATCCAAATTTCACAAGTTTATAAAGATCAAGGACTAAAAATAATTATGAGATAAGTAATGAGAATAAATGAGAGAAAGAAAAGAAAGCATTTTTATGCTAAGGAAATAAGTAAGGAAAAATCCATCCCACATGGAAAGTGGGAAAGAAATGAAATCACTTTATAAGGAAGGAGTTTTCCATGATAATGTTCTTGTATGGCTAACCACTCTCACTAGTCCTAGCGAAGGGTGCAAAGCACTCGACGCGCACGCGCACGGACACAGACTCGGGCGATGGGCGTAATGTGGCGTTTTGATGGCGCACTTTGCACTTCGCACGCTCGCATCGCCGCGAGCCGCATAAGGGCCGCTTTAGTATTTTTGAACTATGATCAAGATATGACAAGCTACCAAAAGCCAGGGACTGAAAATGAAAATTTAGCACCTTCGCGATACGCGAAGATGCATGAAGTAATCTTACCTGGTGCTGACACGTGGCAGGTCTACTGGTTGACTCAGTCAAGCTATTGAGTAACTTCGCGATACGCGAAGGAATATAATATTAACTGCGGCTACATTTGTCCCTCGCGATACTCGAAGATCCTTCGCGATTCACGAAAATGCACGATTTCTGCCTATAAATAGCCGGCCATGGGATGAAGTCCCCATCACACACACTTTACGTCGGTTTTCGTGCCAAGATTCCGTCATTCCCGATACGCTCGTTGTCTAGAAGTACGTGCAAGTAGGAGCGCTGTCCACGTGAAGTTTAAGCATTTCATAGATAAGCCATACAAGGTAGGGTTTCTGCCCGATTATTTTATTATATGGCTTAGACCCTAGTCGGGGGATAGTCTATACCTTGATTAAATAATAAGTGAAATGTAGCTTTCATAAGATAAGATTATGAATAAAATATTATTCTTTATTATAAAGATATATCTTATGGATGAAGAAATGAAAATACGTTTCCTCATGATAAAGAAACGTGGTATATAAATGTTTTATAAAATGAAATGAATATCAAGGTAAACGTTATGCAAATAGACTTAAGGTCTATAGCTAGATTTGAGATCTAGTTATTTATAAAATGTTATTCTCGTACTATAGGTCCGAGATAAAGATCAGACATCTGTTGGTGAGAAATCTTGAAATCAACAAAAGGTGAATACGTCTAAACCTTTTTATAGTGTGAAATGTTTTATGACGTGAATACGTCTATGTACTGTATATTTTGAAAAGATATTTACTCTTTAAAATTATGGACTGTTATCCATATTTAAAAGAGTTATGGAAATATTTGAATGAGGATTGGTTCAAATCCTCTAAAACGTTTTAATACAGGGTAGTACTAAACACTCAGGCTAAAATACACATGTGTCTGGATCCTTACATATATGTACTGTAGTGGGCACACTACAGACATACTGACCATGAGGCAAGTGACTGTCTCAAGGGCGAGTGAAGTCCGATTATGTGGTTTGTGCGTATGTTTAGTTCCGATGAGATGGGATTGAGACCCACTGAGTCGTTGAATACTATTGGTGTTGTGTCATTACGTATTCACCAGCATATAGCTGACGTATTTTGAAACTGTTTTCAGGTAACCAGGAGTAAGGAATAGTGATGGATATGCCAGTGGAGATAGAAGAACACTAGGCATAGTTTACAGCTGGTGGCTCAGCTAATTTTGTATTGAGGCATATATATATATATATTAAACTTGTTTTTAAACAAGTAATTTTGTAAAACAAACAAGGGTATTTAATTCCCTATGTTATGAAAGTAAATATTTTAAAATAACATTTTCCACTGCAAACTTTGATAAATTGACAAAAATGGTACCAACTGTGAGTCACACGCCTAGGCCCGAAGGCGGGGTGTGACAGCGTATGAACAGAATTCATATTACATAGGATTCGAGAATGATTGGCTGCTAACCAGTCCATTCCTTATATAACATCGAATCCAACCAAATTCTTTGGAAGCAAATTTGCTTTAAGCTTTTGACCTAGTAAGTTAATATTTTCTTCTTGGAGTACTTCATGAATATGAGTGGAATTCCCGTCGGCTGTTTCTACCGTATAGACTTGACTAAGTTTGGTTAATGGTTGATTTAGGGCTTGGCAAAAGTTCTTGTTTATGAAACTCATATTTGCTCCGGAATCAAACAGTACTTTAGCGTAAACATCATTAATAAGAAACGTACCCGTAATGACGTCCGGAATCATTGTTGCTTATTGTGCGGTAAGCATAAAGGCTCGTGCATTCTTCTTAGGTCCATCGGTATAATTAGCTTCGTTGTCAGGAACCTTTACCAGCTTTGGGCATTCTGGACGGATGTGACCAGGTTCTCCGCAGTTGTAGCAAACACGGGCTTCTTTTCTTCTGCATTCTTCATCCGTATGACCAGCCATTTTGCAATAATTGCAATACTTATTTTTCTTAAAAGCACATCTTCCTGAGTGCCTCTTTCTACAGATTTTATAGAAAGGCTGAGCATAGGATTGCCCTCCTCCTTTCTTTTGGAACTCTTGGGTAATTCTCTAGGCTAGATCCTTCTTTTTGTTCTCTTCCTGTGTTCGGATTAATCCGTCTGTCATGGTATTGGTTAGTTCAACTGCTTCTCAATAGTCTGAGGTCTAGCCGACTTTGCCAGATCACAGATTTCACTTACTAATCCCCAAATTAAAAGAAATTAGTACTAGTTCTGGCGAAGCAAAATCTGGTACCAATCTTGCATATTCGAAGAATTTTGTGATATACTCACGACATTTCACACCTTCCATCTTGTGGTTTAAGAAAATAGTAGCAATCTTTTCTCTTCATGTGGAGGACAGAATTTCCTTTCTACTATTTCTTTGAATTATCCCCTGGTCATAGTGTAAACTATGTTGCTTCCTCTTGCCTGGAAAACTATGTTCCACCATTCTAATGCTTCATTAATAAAGAGATTAGAAGCATACAGTGTTTTATCTTCTTCGGCTCATTTACTGATTCTTATAGCAGCTTCTATCTTTTCTAACCAGCGTAGTGCTGAAATGGCTCCTTCATTTCCAGAAAATTCGGTTGGCTTACAGGCTAGGAAATCCTTGTAAGTAAAACCATTAGTTTTTGTTTTTGACTTTTTGGGTAATTTATTTCTATTTCCTCCATTCACACTGTTACTAGCCTCAGTGTCAAACTTTCATTTGTTACTCTCGGTCTTATCCCTAATTGCAGTTACTGTCTAATTAATAGCATCAACAATTAAAGGGATTGCTTCAACGATTCTCTGAGCTATCATATTTTCAATAGCATTCATATTCAGAGCATTTTCTTGATTGGAATTTTCATAATTGTGCTCGTTTTCATGATTGTTTTGGTTTTCACGATTGTTTTGGTTAGAAAGAACTTCATTCGACATCTGAATTGCAAACAAGAAATGAATTATTAATATCATAATTAAATAATAAAGTTAGCAAGATATTAACACATAAGCACAGAATATGTTAACACATAGACACAGAATATGTCAAAATCGTCGATTATTGCGACATTTAATCTTTTTATATATATATATGCATCATCATAGTTTACATCTAATATATATTTCATATTCTATATATATATATATGACACATACACACACGTTTTTTACAAGAAATTACGATAATGAACATATAGATATTATATATATATTAGTAGTCTTCATATACAAGGCTCACGATCATAATATCTCCATATAATGTTCTCCCTAATATTTCTCAGTCTGTTATCGGTGTCAATCAATTCTTCCCCATAGTGATGGAGTTTTGCTTTCATCTCTGATGTCATGGTGGGGTAATTGGAAGTCTCGGCTTGGAATGGTGCATATTGATTTGTCATCATTGTATGGAATTGCTAATCATTAGTCCACCATTCTTCTAACTGAGGTTGGTTAATAAGTTCATCAGGGGGAATGATGTTTTCTTGGTTTTGAGTGGGTATGGTCGGGTTGATCGAGGTTTCTACACCTATATCATTAATTATGGGTTGAAAATTTTCGCATTGATCTAGGCATCTACCTAGCCTTTCTTGCATTGGTATTTGAGCAGGGGGTTGTGGTTGAGATGATTAGTTCTGTTGGTGGTTCTAGTTGAGGTGGTGGTGCCGGTGTGACTACCGTTCCTCTTTCTTTCTTTCCTCTTCTTAATCCTCTTTGCCAGTCCTTATACCTCCTCCTCCTTTTTTGGTTTTGGTTGCTCTAGAGGTTGTGCTTGAAATACCACAGGTTCTGGGGACTCTGTGTTTTGTTCACTAGATTTTCCTACTTCCATATCTATAGTGTTAACGGATATGTTTCGAAGGCTTGAATGAGCTCACTCATGCTGTTAATAAAGAACAATAAAACAACGAACTCCAAAAGAAAAAATCATATTATTTATATTCACGTGTGCTTAGAATCTTATCCATATAGTTAACACATAGGTTAGTACATTTATTTCCTAACTCTTAATTTTAAGATTAGGTATTATTAAAATACCTAAATTTTTTAAACCAGTGGCTCTTATACCACTTAAGCTATCATAGCCCCCGACCCCTATACCTCGGGAGGGGAGCCACGAACATTAAGTGGTGGTATCGGTGTTTATTAGAATATTTTGTGATGGAATATTTCATCAGGACCGTAGTTAGGAAAATTAATCAGAGTTTATAAAAACACAATGATTCTTATTTCACAAACTGGATTAATACCCATTTTTATACAAACATAAGTTTTATAGGGTTAAATCCTAATTTACAAAACACATTTCTTTATTCTAGGTTTCGCTAAATTAAATATATATGTATAATTCTTATAAACACGTATATATGTATATATAAATGTTATTTTTATACATATATGTACAATTAAGATAAATGATAATGTACATATGCGTATATTATGTAACTATAGATTAAATTATAATATACATATATGTATATTTTAGCAAAACCGTGAATCTTTTTTTATAAGACCGGCATGCTAGATAAACGTTTTGGTTTTCTTACTTTTTAAAATATTCATTTTTTTTTATAAATTAAGTTTTCAATTTCAAAAGGTTCTCTCCGGATCCTCACCCTAAATATATATATATATATATATATATATATATATATATATATATATATATATATATATATATATATTGAATGTATGTAAGTGTAAGTAGAGTTACAGACCCTTATAATATCTGTGAAAGTTAGAGTTACGAACCCTTATAATATCCATGAATGTTAGGGTTACAGACCCATATAATATATGTGAATGAGTAACTGCTAAAATGATAAGTATGGTAAGAAATATGCGGATTGTCACATCCCTCCGCCCCTATACCCCAGGAGGGGAGCCGCGAACATTGAGTGGTGGTATCGGTGTTTATTAAAATATTTTGCAGCGGAATATTTTATCAGGACCACAGTTAGGAAAATTGATCAGAGTTTATAAAAACACCATCGTTCTTATTTCACAAACTTGGATTAAAACCCATTTTTATACAAACATAAGTTTTATATGGTTAAATCCTAATTTAACAACAACAACAACAAACGTACCCAGTAAATCCCACAAATAGCATAAGCTATTGGTAGGGTCTGGGGAGGGTGTGATGTAGGCAGGCCTTACCTCTATCCATGAGGATAGAGAGGCTGCTTCCAAAAAGACCCTCGGCTCCAAAGCAAACAACATATAAACACACAAGTACAAAAAAAAAACTTATAGTGATAAAGTGGCACAATCAAATACCAACACATATGAAATCATAGAACCCAAATAGACATACCAACACAAGAACAAATATAAGCAAAAACTGCCTAAAATGAAGAGGATTCTAAGCCCATATGCTAAAACTAAGATACAAAAATAACCTCCTCTAAAAGTCCTGAACCTTAATTCTACGTCTCCATAAACACCTATCATGGACCATGTCCTCAGAGAGGTGTAACTCTAGCAAATCCTGCCTAATCCGCTCATCCCAAGTCAATTTGGGTCTACCTCTACTCCCCCTTCCTTCTACATTGAGGGTTTCCACTGCTCTAACTGGCGCTGTTTCTTGTCTTCTCTTCACATGCCCATACCATCTCAATCTCCCCTCCTTTATTTTTTCACATATACTAACAATTCCTAGTCGTTCCCTAAAAACCTCATTTCTTATTCGGTCCAACCTTGTATGCCCACACATCCACCTCAACATCCTCATCTCCGCCACCTCCATCTTACATGCTTGTGTTTTCTTGATGGACCAACAATCTGTTCCATATAACAAAGCCGGTCTAACAGCGATCCTATAAAATTTCCCTTTTAATTTAGTTGGGAACCTCCTATCACACAAAACCCCCGTAGCTGCTCTCCACCTACACCAACCCGCCTGAATGCGGTGTGTTACGTCATTATCTATCTCCCCATTTCTTTGTACATAGGATCCTAGGTATTTGAACTTAGTAGCTTGTGGAACCACTTGTCCTCCGATGGTGATCTGAGAGTCCCTGTCGTCTCTAGCCCCACTGAAATCACAATGTAGATACTCGGTTTTCGAGCGACTTTTCCTTAGTCCTTTATCCTCTAAAGCTGCACGCCATTCTTCTAACCTCACATTGAGGCTATGTTTAGTTTCATTAACTAGCACAATATCATCTGCAAAAAGCAAAACCGTAGAAATTGGGTACATATGACAAAAATACGGCGGAGACGGCCAGTCCGCTTATTAATATATTATTTGCACACTCATCTTCTTCATCACCTTCTTGAATTATTTTCTTTAACTATTTAACCAATTTCATCATCAAAAAAATGAATCTTTCGAACTGGGTTTCGATGATCTTGATCGTTTCCGTTCTTAAACCTCAAATCACAAATGGGGTTTCTGAGATTTCGCAGCAGTTTCTTGAATTGGCGAAGAAAGAAGAAGTGTTTGAGTGGATGGTGGGGATCAGGAGGAAGATACACGAGAATCCTGAGCTGGGTTTTGAAGAATACGAAACAAGTAAGCTTATCAGAGCTCAACTGGGGATTTCTTATAAGCACCCGGTTGCGGTTACCGGTGTTGTTGGGTTCATCGGCTCCGGGGAGCCTCCGTTCGTTGCTTTAAGGGCAGATATGGATGCTCTGCCGTTGCAGGTTTTCTGTTCTTTAATTAGGACATGCAAGAGTTAGGGTGGTAACGGGTCGATTAAAAAATGGGTTAATTTGGTTTAGCGGGTACGGGTAGTGTTGAAAGGGATTAAGTGCAAACGGGTTGGTTTAAAAAAATTGATTTTAGTTTTTGGAACCGGTTACGCGATCAGGGTGTCAGTTACTCTTGCTCTGATTCTGAATATTTATAAACTTTTTATTCTTCTTGAACGTTGACTTTTCAGAAATCTAAGAATTTAAAGTTACATGTACCATGACATGTTTAACATATCTATCACAGCTATGTCTTTTTTTTCTTTTTTCTAGACAAGGGTTCATGGTCCGGTTAGGTCGATGTTGGTCAAAATTCCTGCTTTATGAAAAGACAAACCAAACCGGCCGGTTTTGATGGTTTGGCGTTTTGAACCTTTTTTTTATTAGTTAAATCTCTAGCTTCTGCTAAAGTTTTAACAATGGTTATCGATGATAATACATATACATAAATGCATATCCTATAACTCTGAAAATGAAAGAAGATATATAAATAATAAAGGTTAAACAGTCTGTTCCAAATTTCAAACCAGACCAAACCGTCAAACCAGAACATGCCAACTTGCTTCACTTTCAAGGTCTTCGTAGGAATTAAACGATAATCAATAAACAGTAACACACAAACGTTAAAGAGATTTCACTTTGTTATTAGGGAAATATAGCTCAAAAACCGTATTACAAATTATCTCTTGTTTTCTTGTTCTTTAACCCTAACTCGGTTAAGATACATTTATATGAAAGACTAACAAACTATAACACCCATAACCCTAGCCCATCCAGCTAAGACATCTCGGGCCGGCCCACTTGGCCCACTCGGTAATTAGCCTTCATTCACCCTCCTAATTTCCGAGTTGGATTTTGGGAGGTCTTCAACATGTAGTAACTTGCACATCCTTTGAAACTTGAATCTTGCGAGTGCCTTTGTTAAAATGCCCGCCTTTTGCTCCTTTCCACTTACATGCTCAACTTCAACTTCATCTGCTTCAACACATTTTCGAATGAAGTGATATCGAGATTTGATGTGTTTCGTCCGACCATGAAACAAGGATTCTTCACGAGGGCAATCGCGGAGGTGTTGTCAACCTTCAACTTAATCTTTTGTAGCGGGTCACCGGCTATTTCACCCAATAATTTTTGGAGCCAAACTGCTTGACACGCGGCTGCAGAAGCTGCCATATATTCAGCTTCACACAAAGAAAGTTCTACGGTTGCTTGTTTTTGTGAACACCACGTGACGGGAGTCGAGCCGAAGTAGAAAACATGCCCGGTTGTACTCATCCACATTGTGACTACTATCACTATAACCAATCAATTTCTTTGACCCGTTTCGTTCAAACTTTAACCCAAAACTTAAAATTTTCTTCAAATACCTCAAAATGTGATTAATCGCCAAACCATGTGACTCTCTCAGACTTTGCATGTAGCGACTAACAACCCCGACCGAATATGACAAGTCAGGTCGCGTATGCAATAGGTATCTCAAACACCCGAAAATCTTCCGGTATCCCGTCGCATCAATCTCCACCTCGTTTTCGGCTTTACATCCGTAAGCCATGATCCATAGGTACGTGAGACGGGTAACATGTTTCCATTCCCGAATCCTTTAGAATTTTACGTGCGTACCCTTCTTGATTAATTTGTACCCCGTTATTGCTTTGTGAGACTTCAATACCGAGATAATACGTTAACTTCCCGAGATCCGACATCTCAAACTTGGTCGACATACCTTGATTGAAGTCGGTTATAATACAACGGCTTGTCCCGGTTACAAATAGATCGTCAACATAAACTGCCACAATTAGATGATGCTTTCCCTCAACCTTTCGGTACACCGACTGTTCTTTCACGCACCGAACAAACTTCATATTTTTCAAAATCTGATCGAGTTTACAGTTCCAAGCCCATGGTGCTTGCCTTAAACCGTACAAAGCTTTTGACAGTTTATATACCTTGTGTTCTTCCCCCTTCTTCTCGAATCCCTCCGGTTGAGCTATATAAACGGTTTCCTTTAACTCACCGTATAAAAACGTTGTTTTTACATCAAGATGATGAATCTCCCACCCATTCGATGCGGCCAATGCAATTAATAATTGAATAGTCTCGATTCGTGCGACTGGAGCAAAAACTTCTTCAAAGTCAATCCCGACTTGTTGCACATACCCCTTTGCAACTAACCGTGCTTTGTATTTATTAATAGTTCCATCGGCATTCTTCTTCACCTTGAAAACCCATTTTAAACCTATGGGTTTTATCCCATTCGGTTTCTCGATTAGGGTCCAAATATTATTTTTGTGGATGGAATCTATCTCGGCCTTCATCGCTTTAACCCACTCTTTTGAAACTTTAGCCTCTTGATAACAATTTGGTTCTTCGTTGATTGCTAAAAGTAACTGTTCACAATCAATATCAGCTTGTAAAACATAGTCATCAACGTATTACTGTTTCGAAACACGCGCTGTCTTCTCGGTTCTGGTATTACCTTTTCCTTCCTTTTTGACTCGGAACAAAACTCGGTTCGGTTCAGCCCGTTGCCACGACCTCTTCCCCTGCCTTGGTTATTTCGTCCTCGGCCTCGACCTCTTGACCCGTTTTCTCCCCGTCTTGAATAAGAGCTTTCACCATTTGAGAATAATAGGTTACCTTGTGTTTCCATAACTTCTTCCTTGATTCGTTCTTCATAGGCTTTCAACTTTCCTACGACATCTTCAAACCCGGTTTGTTCAAATCCAAAACTTGTTCTAACGAAGCAACAATTTGAATGTACTTAGAACGAGGAAGTGCCTTTAGAAACTTCTTTACCATCTTTGTCTCTTCAATCTCTTCTCCTAGGGCTGCAGATTTTGAGGCCAAACTTGATAACTTCCCGTCGAAGTCATCAATCGATTCTGAATCATGCATTTTCAGATTATCGAATTCTGTGGTTAGGGTTTGGAGACGAGCTTCTCTAACCCGATCAGCCCCCAAATGACGGCTTTTGATTGCACCCTACAGATCTTTTGCAGTTTCCTAACTACTTACTTGCATAACCAGATTTTCGGGTATTGACTGGAACAAAAGTGCTATTGCCAAGTCATTCTTCTCATCATCGGCTGAATCCGACCCAATCGTATCCCACACCTTGTGAACCCTCAAAACAATTTTCATTCTCATGGCCCATACGGTGTAATCTGTAGCAGTTAACATGGGACAGTGCATGGACGTAGATCCGGCTTCTTTCCCCTTCGGTACAGAATCCCCCATATCTTTCTTACGACGGCTATATGTAGAAAGTGCTGTAGTGGGATCTAGTACTTAAATGTAGTACCACTCGATTAAACACAACTCGTATAATCGAAACAGACAACAGTTTTAGATGTGAAATAACTCGATCATACCTGACTCGTTTAATCGCGAGTTCAGCAGCAGCAGCAGCTCGGTTTCTGGTTGAACGCGTGACGGCAGCAGCGGTGCACAGCAGCGATGGTGCACAACTGTGTTAAGTGGCGGCGGCTGTGAAACCCTAGGCGGCGGCTGGTGTTATCGTTCAGATTCCTTGAACCGGATCTGATACCAATTCAAGGTCTTCGTAGGAATTAAACGATAATCAATAAACAGTAACACACAAACGTTAAAGAGATTTCACTTTGTTATTAGGGAAATATAGCTCAAAAACCCTATTACAAACTATCTCTTGTTTTTTTGTTCTTTAACCCTAACTCCGTTAAGATACATTTATATGAAAGACTAACAAACCATAACACCCATAACCCTAACCCATCCAGCTAAGACATCTCGGGCCGGCCCACTCGGTAGTTAGCCTTCACACTTTAGAGGGTTCTGTTGTTTTCAAACAGCTTTTAAGTACTTGAACCGAAAGTTTACGTTAAAAACGGTAGACATATCAACAGCACGTGCACATGGATTGAAAAACTTGTCAAAATTGATGAATAATTGAATAAACGTTTAATTTTTGGTGATTAGGAAATGGTGGAATGGGAACATAAGAGTAAAGTAGATGGAAAGATGCATGCATGTGGTCATGATGGTCATGTCACCATGCTTCTTGGGGCTGCCAAGATTCTCAAAACCCATAGTCACCTTCTCAAGGTATGCTTATATATTTCATTTTTGGATATTGTATTTAATCAAAAGTTAGGCTTTTATTAAGTAATCTTTTTGAAGGAGCATTACTTAGGAAGGCGTTTGATCTCAATAGGAATCATTTTGGAGTGTTTGGAAAATATTCATCATAGTATTGATTAGTAATAATCAAATATGAATAATCAACCATTTAAATAGTTGGTCTTGGAACACTTATTATTAAGCTAAATGTGAAATTACCAAACCATTCCAAACTTAATTTGTTATTCATTTTATAAAGTATTAATTTGCTTAATATGAGTAATGCAACTATATATAACAATGATAACCAATATTCTTTAACAAAGTGATCAGGTAGTTGGATGAACTAAAACTACATTTACATTTTAGTTGACTTTCAACTCGTTTGAGATAAAACTATGTGCTACCGTTGGCAGGGGACTGTGGTGCTGGTTTTCCAACCAGCAGAGGAAGGCGGGTGGCGGTGCAAAAGTGATTGTGGACAGTGGATATCTTGAGAATGTGAAAGCCATATTTGGTTTACATGTTTCTCCTAGACGACCTTTCGGTCAAGTTTTCTCTCAGTCCGGTGTTGTATTGGCGGGAAGTGGTTTTTTTGAAGCAGTCATAACCGGAAAAGGTGGCCATGCTGCCATCCCTCAGCACTCGATCGACCCGATTTTAGCAGCCTCAAATGTTGTTGTCAGTTTACAACATCTTGTGTCAAGAGAAGCCGATCCTCTTGATTCTCAGGTAACTTTTTGTGGTTCAGGTCTTTTTACGTGTAATGGGTCAAGTAAAGAAAGTTTCTATAGATGAAACGTGTCAAATGGGTTGAACTGGTCAAACCACGAAAGTGGCCCGGATTGTCGTGGTGTGCATGAAACTGAAATAACTGCCATAGCTGGAGTAACTGTCGTAACCAAACCCAATCAGTTTGGTTTTTTGTTTTTCAAAAACCGATTTTTCGGTTCGTTTTATTATTTTGATACAAACCAAAAATCGAAACAACTGAACCGAACCGAACCGCAAAAAAAAAAAGCGAAAAAGACCACATATAAGAAATTAATAAATGAGTATAGCCCAAAAATTTTTGGTTTTCGGTTTGGTTTGAGCCTAAAACTGACCTACTAAAATCACTTTATCAAGAAGTTAGATTATTACTGTAAGAATATACTTTCTGTAATCATACTTAAAACATTATTTGGTTTTTTATTTTTATACAAAATCAGAGTGTGTTTCAGGGCATTTCAACCCGAACCGACATTTTGACTATTACAAAAACTACCCATTTTGTCTTCTATTGTTTTGAACCTCGTATAATGAATTAATGATAAACATATGACAGATTGTTTGTTTGTATGACACTTTCTCAGGTTGTTACAGTTGCCAAGTTTCAAGGTGGTGGTGCTTTTAATGTTATTCCGGATTCTGTCACCATTGGTGGAACCTTTAGAGCTTTCTCTAATAAAACTTTAATGCAACTCAAGCAACGAATAGAAGAGGTACAAATTTATTCACCGTTTGCCATTTTGCGGGTCGCATGAACCCATAAAATGACAACGGTGAATTGTTAATGACCGAATGTTACATGTTAAGTTAGGACCTTGAGTTATTTCACAGAACTAGATGTCACAAGATGCGAGGGTCGCATAAGCGGTTAAAACTTGGGTTCGGGATAAAACAGGCAGTTTTATAAGAGTCTCAATGTACTGGGTTGGCTGACTTGACCCGAATACATTTTTCTCTTTTTGTTTTATTGTTTAAAGATAAATATTACATTAGATATTGAATAATACAATTGAGGAGGTAAATAACTTTCAACTCATTCAGCAAGCTAATAATTTTAACTCATTTTATAAAAAAAGGCAATTTCAAAAAAATTGATATCAAGCATACCCTTTTAACATACTTGAAATTTCATATTTACCCATTTCATTAAATACAATTAATAATATGACCATCTAGCCTAGCTGAGCTTGAGCTTGAAATACTAATCATGAACTGAGATCAAGCTCTCGTTAGTTAAATGAGCTGAACGATTGTTAGTACTGATAGAAACACTTTTTTTTCGTTACAATTATGACAAAAATTATTTCTCCCTTAAACAGGTGATTGTAGGTCAAGCAACTGTACATAGATGTAATGCAACCGTAGAATTTGCTTCAAAAGATAAACCGTTCTTCCCGTCCACCATAAACGATGCAGGCTTGCATAAATTCTTCCAGAAAGTTGCAGGAAATGTTCTTGGTCCCAATAACGTAAAAGAAACGCCACCATCAATGGGAGCCGAGGAATTTTCATTTTACCAGGAGGTTATTCCTGGTTATTTCTATTCTATTGGAATGAAAAATGAAAAAAATGAAAACACTCACCCGGGGCATTCCCCGTTTTATCAACTTAATGAAGATGTTCTTCCTTATGGGGCTGCAATGCAAGCGTCTCTGGCTGTAACATATCTGCTCGAAAGTCAAGGTCAAGGCCAAAGTCCACATCCCGAGCGTAAGGACAAACTGTGAAGTGTTTATCAAGTGTGGTCATTGGTATATTGGTTCTGCTGACAAGGAGACTGTTTTAAAGTTGTAAACAGATAGTGTTGTTGATTAAAAAGATGTTTGGATTTGTGTTTTGTATTTGACTATTGCAAATTGGAGAATGAGAGCCAATTACTCAAATGTTTAAATATGTAAATATTTAATTAGGTTTATATTTATCTGAACAATTAACAATACACTTTTTTTTTAATTCAAATTTGACTGTTTAATCCTAAATAATTAAAGAAAAGTTCTGATAATAAGTTTTTAGCTTCTGAAATATCACTTTTGTTCAGGGACAAGACTTAAGCCATTTGCGAGTTGGTAAATATTGACTTGCTAAAAGCTAGATTTAAGACAAGCCTCAACAAGTTAAACCCTAAAATAGAGCTTATTTAGCGTACGATCTTGAGCCCGGGGTTCATATAAAACACAACAATTTTTATTTAATACAATAAATATATAATTTAATAACATATAAATTTATACATGTTATTATGACAAAAAAAAATTAATAATATATATTATTTTACATTTTTAAATATAAAATTATAAAGATTATAGATAAATAAAATTATCAATTTATTAATATATTATTAATGACTCAAGCCTAAAAAGTTTAGGCTTGAGTCATTAATAATATATTAATAAATTGATAATTTTTGCTTTATACATAGAGCTCAAAATAAGTCAAGTTTGAGATTGAGCTCTCTTAAGTTAAACAAGGCTAAATTGAGCTCGGCAATTTAAGTTAAACGACCCGAGCTTAAACAAGCTCGGAATCCTATCAACTCAAGAAACAGACAAGAAAGTGTTATGGATCTGCACAAGGGTTCTGCCATCTTTAAATTATAAACACAAGACATCTAAGCTTCATGAACAAAGGGTTTCATATAAATACAAACAATCATTTTGTATTATAGTTATACAACCGTCAAACTACATAAATAGGAACAACAAAATTATTATTCAGCCATAAGCTGGTCAATAATACCTAATAAGGTCCCATCTATTTCAAAATCATCAACTAATCTCAATTAAAATCCAAAAAAAATCTAAGGAATTTTGTAATAATGGTTCTAGAGCACTAGGAGCAAACTTCCTTGCAAAAAGAAAGCAAACCGAAGTTGGCTGGTTATTATAAATACACACTTGATCTTCGCGTATTTTCTTGAAAAAATTCTTTGAAATGTCATTCTTCCCAAACGTAGCCGGATGAGCACCGCCCCTTGACCAGTTAACATAAGTCAATGTCCTATTCGCCAGTAAACTTGGAGATTGAATAGTAAGCATAGTGGGAAAGTAATGCTCATCTACATAACACGCGGGCCTACAAAATCTTTCAAATTTAGGGTAAAATTTGGTGTCTTTAATGATGTCTACTGCAAGATTTCTGTTGGTTTCAAACCATTGAGACCCTTTTCTCCATTGACTTATGTTGACTTCTGGTAACATGTTGATGTCATACCGACCCCTGCCATATGGGCCGAGCTCATCAACAGCACCCATGAAGGAGAACCGTGATCTTGCAATGTAACGATAAATAATGCTGAAATTATGAAGCGGTATGCATGCTTCTGATAGAAGTACAAACCACTCGTTTGAAATGTCGAGTAATGCGTTGGCTAAAAGGCGTCTTTCTGCATCACACATACTCATTCTTCCCCATTCAACCATCTAAAAAAGTTAATATAAAAGTTAGTTTAAACTGTGTATATAAAAAATATAATAGAAATATAAAGAACATAAATGGCATTTGTAACTAGGATCATTATATAAGAAACCTATGGAGTATGGAGTACGAACTTTTAACTGAATTTGCACATAAGTCCTTTACTTTTGCATGACTACATCCTTTTAACTTTTAAAACTTAATGATTAAAGTCAGTTTAAATTCATTATGTAGAAACTATTCTCAAGTTATAAGAGAAATCAGGGGTAATTTTCACCCAAGTGAACAGAATTTGGGTTAATTTAGGCCTTTTGTTATCTTTTAGGTTCTTTCAGGCAAAACAGCATATTCAAACAAGGTCTAAAGAAGCCAAAATTTAAAATATTGCTCTAATTTTTGGTGGTGAAAAATGTGTTAAGTCAAGTTGTGTTGACATGTAATACACGTTTTAGCCTTTTTCTTTGAATCTGATAAATAATTAAAGTATCAAATATATGATTACAAGCATTATACCATTAAAGTCATAATCACATTTCATTTGATATAGCTTATGTGAGGCTGTAAGCACTTGATACATCTAACCCATAACATCAGTCCGACTCGATCTGACCCATGCCTATTTAATGGCCCATTTGATCCCAACCCAATTTGGCACGTTACACAACCCACTAATATTTGTCCTTTATACCGAAAGCTAAAGAATAAAATTATCAACTGCATAAGTAAAGCAAAAGCCCTGGTCAAATGTCATATATGAAAAAAGTCAATGAAGTCACCAAGGGTATGAAGCAACCACATATTGTCTAGTCAACGAGACAGTGGACTATAGACAATATTATGCAGGTGTGCATACAAAACACTATCATTTTACATGTCAAGTTCAATTCAGGAAACTTTTATAATGTAAATATAAACTTCACAACATATGTAAGTTAATTATTATTCTTTTTGGAATGCGTGGCTTCTTAAAACACTTCAATATATGATGGCGGTCGGAGGAATGCGAGAAAACACACATCTTAGCACAGTTATTTCACCAAATTTGAGAAAGCAGGTATAGCTAATATAATAAAATGTGCATTTTTAAGCGTTGATAGCAAATGATGTATACAAGTTGTCAGGCTGGATAGTCAATATTACCTTAAGCTGAGCTCAAAGATGAAATCTAACAATCCAAGGGTCTTAAGCTAATGACTTGAACTACACTCTATGACTCTAAACTAATTAGTTCTCCAATCTTCAATGAAACTTAAACATTAGCATTTGATAATTACATCGGGTCAATGGGTCACAAGTAACGCCCTGCTTGCGGTGCGCACATATAATGTATATATGTGTGAACCCTTGGGTGGGCAAAAGTAAAATTGCACTAATTTTTGACGTTATTTTACTAATCACGTGAAAATAACGTTAAAAGTGGCGGAAGGTTAATCAGGCATCATGTGGTGGCGTTGATAGCCGAAAGACAAGGGCACATGCACCAATCAGCCGGTGTCCCGATGATTGAGTGTTATGTGTCTTATGTCCAAGGCTTGATTCAAAACTACTATCGAGCCGGGGGTCTCACCGGAAGCAGCCTCTCTATCCCTATGGGATAGAGGTAAGGCTGTCTACATCTTACCCTCCTCAGACCCTACCATAGCATTGCTATTGGTGGGATATACTGAGTACGATGATGATGATGAATGGGTCACAAGTAGACAAATCATAACATTAGTGACTAGATGATCAACATCAAAATTAAAAGGTAACTTCCTAGGCATTCACTTGACTTTCATAGCAGAGACAAGAACTAAGAAACATAAGAATCAACAATATCCATAAAATCCTAAAGACAAACTTAAAGGAACAAAAATTAAAGCATACATATGATTCTGTACTAGCTTCAGTATAGCATACAAATATGACTCTGCACGGTTTATTTTGTCTTTTTATCAGACCAACTGTTCACTTTTAGTGCGCCATCTCGTGTGAAACTATACTCTAATGCTTTAAATAAACAGGCTAGCTTCAATTTAGCTGATTTAGCATCCATATTTCTAATAACACTAACTCAACCCATTCCTATTTTCGGTCTTCCTATCATAGTTTCATAATAACTCAACTAAATAATAAAGTCAAACCATTTTATAACAATCTCACAGCAGTAAATAAATAATCTCAAAAGCAACATAAAACATAAATCTTGCTAACCTGACCCGGAATTTGCCTCCCGTAAAACACCGAAGACGTCGAAAAGTTCGAAATATAACCCGGCAAAGAATGGACATAAATAGAATAAAGCCCTTCATTCCCTACAAAACACTTCTCCCACAATGGCGACATCGGCAACGGCCCTCTTGTCAAGAACATAAACTCAATTTTCGGCACTCGTTTAAACGGATACTCCTTAACTTGAGGAACAAATGAAGCTCTCCACAACAACTCAGTATCATTCATATTATGCATATAACTTAAAGGAGGCTTAATCACATTCCGCAAACTAACAGGTTCTTGAAAACAAGACTGTTGTATCCCAGAAACAATATTCTTAACACCTAGGTTCCGGTTCATGCGAATACTAATAACCGAAAGAACAATGCCTGCACCTAAAAGAACCAACATGGATCTAAGTAATCTTGAAGGCAAAACCCTAGATTGGTTTGGTCTAATTGGGTTAATAATTGGGTCTTTGCCTTCTTCCATTGTCACTAACCTTGATTGCATCTTTTAGGGCATTAAAATAAAACAAAAAACCACAGATTTGTTCTTTGAGGCAATTTCACAAACACCTTGTGTGCATCCTGAAATACCCAAAACCCAGATGGGGATGTGAGGCTAATTATGCAAGTAAGTGACTTTTTTATGTATCTTCCATGAATATGATGTTTTCTTGGTGAATTAAGAAGAAAAAGGAATGTTTTGAGTGGTGAATTTAAGGAGATTTTGTTGGGGAAGAGTGAGATTTAAAGAAGAGGAGTTTGGAGTGTGTTTGTTGTTTGTTGGGAGTGTGATTAATGCGAGTGTGTTGGTGAATGTGCACGAAGGCAGGACAGAAATCAAGAAACAACAAAAGAATGACAAATTTAATAAAGATTTTAACTTTAATGTTAGTTTGTCATATGTTTTGGACAGCTGTAGTTAAAAGAATCTTTTATATCATATTTCAGAAAAAATGTGACGAATTTTGATATTGGATATCACAAGCTACTCATAGAGTTATAGGTTATACTAAAAATAAAACTTTTTTTAATTGTAATTTGCATTTATGTGGTTTCTCATTTGAAAAATGAGCTGGTTGGGGCTCTATGATTTTGTGGTGGGATCATCGTGAGTTCATCCATGTATTTTACAGCCAAAAATAAATCCAAAATGATTTTTATGTCATTTTATGACATTTTAATTACGTCCCTGTTGTTTTTAAGCATGCAGCTTGTGTCCCGTTGTCTATATTTTCCTCCAAACTCAAAAACAACCAAATTGCAATGATAATTTATATTTTAACCATCTAATGTCGTCCATACTCATCCAAAAAACAAACATAACATAGGAAAATTATATTACAAAATTCAAATTATAATACAAAAATCATAATCATCCTTAATCTTTAGATAATGTTACTAAATTATATTATAAACATGCATGCCGATCATAAACTGTCACACCCTGACTTAGGGCCTAGGTTTGACATCCGTAGTTGGTACCTGTTTTGAAAATATATCAGAGTTGTGGGTTATTAGCGGAAGTCTTTGATTATAATAAAATATTAATTTATTTTGAAAATCTCTTGGATAATAAATATCCAAGTATTTTTGGTTTACAAACCTTTGTTTACAATATTATATTTATTTAAAACTGAGCCATCTCCATCTGCGAGCATCTAACTCCACGAATGACTCTTATGCCTTGCTATCTGTACTATGCTTGCTTTCCTGTAATGAGGGGAAAAATACGTCAGCGATATGCTGGTAAATCATTGACTCTGAAAACATTTGACTGACAAGGTAGTTTTGGAACAAACTTAGCAGAAACGTCTCTTATTTCTGGGAACTTGTGCCATTGCCATACACACACAATTATGGTTCTCCAAGAACTAATGCCCGTTGGAGAACTTTCGTTATGACTGTTTAGCCTGCGGCCACGTAACCTTAATTGAAAGACTAGATAGTTATGTTTGGATCCAGACACATGTGTACTCGGTATGAGTTGCTTTTATTATCTACCTTGTGACTTAGGGATCACGTAATCCCTTAAAATTTAGAGATCACGTAATCTCATTCAAACATTTAACTGACTGTTTAAGATAAACAACCCGTTTATCTTAATGACTGACTGAAAAAGGTTTAACGTATTCACCTGTGATTGTGATTGTCTTTTCTGAATGATGTGGGTGATCTCGTTTGAAAACCCTTGTGAATGAATGATGATTGATCTATAATAAAATAGGTTTGTATAAATACCCAGATCGTCTCTTGATCCAGCTACAGACCTTTAGTCTGATTTTGATAGCTTTAAACCTTGACTAATCATTTGTTTGAATAAAATATTTAGACCCGTAATCTTTTCATTTATTTACAAATCATGTGTTGAGTTTTTTCTTCATGAAGAAACATCTATTGATAGGTTTCTTCTTCAAGAATAAACATTGAATAACTATAACCCTGATATGTAAAATCTTACATTTCTTAGTCGTGAAGAAAACTATATCTCTTGTATATAAAATGTTTCTTAATTGTGAAGAAACTATTTCTGACAATATCCTTTTGTATGTAAAAACCTATGTTTCTTAATTATGAAGAAACAGTATTTTAGCTATAACCTTTACATGTATAAAGCTTTTGTAAATATACTTATGATCAAGGTTTGGGCTATACCCCTGAATATGGTCTAAGCCATATAATATAATATATAAAATAATATTTAGGCAGAACCCCTACCTTAAGTAGTTTGTCGAGATTAAGAACTAAGAGAATCAACAACTCGTCGGTTAGTGCTTCGCTTAATATGGTAGCAGGTTATTGACAGCGTCTCAGAATCTCGTTTCGTTGCGAAAACAAGCCCTCGGAACGTCGGGAGAATCTTGGCACATATTTCTAGGTTAACTATGTGAGAATGAGAGTGAAATGGGATGAATGGGGTTCAAACCCATAGCTACCCTTCTATAGGGGAATTTTGATCACCATCGCGTAGCGCGATGGTCCTCGATGGCGACCGTCGCGTAGCGCGACGCCGCAAATTTTAAAATCTTGCCATGTGTTGCCACGTGGATTTGGTTACTTAATGGGTCATCGCGTAGCGCGATGCCCACCTGATATTGGACAATCGCGTAGCGCGACGCCCCCTTTTTCTGATTTCTTTAGGAACTGCATCGCGTAGCGCGATGAATGATACCTTCTACTCATTACGTAGCGCGATGGGTCTTGGAAAACCAAAATTTTTATTTTACACCCCTCAAATTTCAGAAATTTCATTTTTAGCCCAAACTTGAATAGTGTATTCCCGAGATGTTACATAAACAGTGAAACTGATCAAGGAAAAAACAATGATTAAGAAAATCCTTAATCAACGAAAACACAATTGATCCTAAAAAAAATCAATTCTACTGTTAGACATAATTAGGCATTAATACTGTACATAAGATTGTCACCACCTACTCGATCAGTCCCCGTTCCCATCGGATGAACGGTAGGTTCGACCAAAACCTCAACACCAGCTGCTATGCAACCAAAAGTGGGTAGAGGTGGCGGGAACCCGAAGTCCTGCTACACATGAAATTACATTTATCAAAGAGTTATTAACTAAACTAATCAAGCCGAACCTTATTAACTAAACTAATCAAGCCGGAATGAATTATATTTTACCTATAATGGACTCCGTTTCGACGGTGGCAGTGATGGTTAACAACATTTTGTGGTTGAAGAGATCGCGACCTGGACTAGTGATGGGATCGACGAAACAAGGTCTGAGCGGTGATGAGGTGGAGTGGTGACGGCGGCTGTCACACCTAGCTCCATAGGCCTAGGCGTGTGATCAATATTGGTACATGTTTTGTAAATATTTCATAGTATAGATTGCCAAACGGAAGCATTTACTTTAAATAATATTATATTCAAAATGTCGGGAATTAAATACCCAATAGTTGGTACAAAAAGTGATTAACATGAAAAGCAATAATTTACATCTTTTAACATTAAAATATATCTGAACCATCAGATCGTCTAATGGCTATCATCGCCATCGTTAACTTCTATTCCTCATTTCCTGTAAAACACTTTATAAAATACGTCAGCAACATATTCCGGTGAACACGTTGACACTAAAACATTTTATATATTTAATTATTCCCTACGGGTATCTTGTGACCCGGCCCGTCATGGAAACAAAATAATCAAATTCTGAAATTCTGAATCACTATTATAAACTCAAGCTCAAGTCAAAACTGCTCAGCTAACATCACATCGCTCGAGTACTTAGCAACTACCAATATACACAAGACCATTCCCCACTTAGGTATAACTTGGACCTTGCCCGCCATGGTGGAGAAACAACCAAGAGTGGCGTAGTGTGCCCACTGACTAACCACATATGTAAGGATCCAGACAAACGTATACCCTAGCATGAGGGCCAACGACTACCTTTGTTTATAAAGTTTTGGGATCCATAATCCCATGCAAACTTTGTTCATATGACTTGTTTAAAGAGTCATAAAAGTTTAAGCGTATTGACCTTTGTTTATGATGATCAGTACAATACTAATTTCTGCTTGTGCGTTACCTCGGACCTATAGTTCGATAATAACCTTTTGTAAGTAACTGGATCAATGATCTAGCTTCAGACCTTTAGTCTGTTTCGCATAACTTTAACCTTGATAAATCATTTGTTTGTATAAAACAACCGGACCTTTAGTCCCTTTGTTTATTTGCCAATTATGTGCTGCGTTTCTTCTTCACTAAGAAACGTCTATGCTAGCTTAATTCTTCAAGAAAAAAACGTCAGTTTGACTATACCCATCTTGTGTTTACATGCAATTTGATCTAGGTTTGGGATATACCCTCGACTAGTGTCTAAGCCACAATAATATAATACTTAAGCAAAACCCCTACCTTATATCGGTACTTGGAGTTGAAAGCCTTATGTTTAGATGGAGTAGCAGTTGTATTATTTGAAGAGGCTTTGGGTGGAGTGTTAGAGTGATAGACTGGAGCAGTGGATTGGTTCAATGTGGATCTGAACATAGCAAACGCATCTTGAGCTGAAAAAACATTGTTGGTGGATGAATCTAAACCAACAGTGCTGTAGAAGCTAGCATGATTGATAGAACGCTGATTGTCATTCATTTCACAAGAGTTGATCACAGCCTTCAACTCACTTATTGTCAACCTAGCCAGATCTTTAGTCTTTTTAATCATAGCATCATTCATATCCCAGCTTTGAGGGAGTGAGTTTAGGAGTTTCTTGTTGACTTCTAAAGAGTCAACTTAATTTTTGCAGATCTCACTCGAGTCACAAGCTTGGTGAATCTTTGGATTTGAGCATGAAGTGATTCACCTAGGATGTGGTTAAACATGTTGAACTCCTAAAGCAGCAGATCCCTCTTACTTTGCTGTTTGTCTTCATTGCCCTCAAACACATCAATGAGAGCCTCCCACAAAGCCTTGGTTGACTTAATTTCTCTAATTCCTAGAGCAATGTCAGGGGCCACAACCAGAGTAAGTGTAGATAAGGCCTTCTCATCATCATCAACCCTATCAAAGTCAGCATCTGTGAACAATTCAACTGGTTTAGGAGCCATAGTCTTATCTTCGTCATCCAACTCATAAGTAATAATGGTTGGACCCTTGAGAATGCTTCTCCAAGCCTTGGAGTCATTCTCATGTACTTCTCAAATCGAAACTTCCATTCATCATAACCCTCAACATTTAACAAATGTGGAATGCGAGTTGTGGTTCCCATCACGGAGTCAAGCTCCTGATAGATATTAGTGGAAACATTGTTATCCTTTTACTCCATTTTAGCAGAATACTCAAACTGAAACCGAGAACCAAACTACAACCGAAAATTTTTTAGTGAGCTGAAAACTTTCACTATTACCTAAAACCCCTCTTAACTGAGAACCTTGTTAGAGAACCCATTTAATCGAGAACCTTGCACCGAGAACCCTTTTAACCGAGAACCTTGCATCAAGAACTCTTTTAACCGAGAACCCTTTTAACTGAGAACCTTGTGCCGAGAACACTTTGCCTGGGAGAAGAAACAAAATCTCGATAAACCAAGGATTTTGATATCTTTTGAATTTCAAACAAAATTTGGCTAAATCTTATCCCAAATTAACAACCAACTAGATCCGATGAACACGAATGAGATGTTCTTCGTGTTCTTCCATTTTCAACTGCTTCCAACGATCGAACAACCAAAACACAGCCAAAAACCACAAAAATCTTCAGAAATCCAAGCACCCCGAAAAGTCTAAAAACACCAGTTTCTTGAATCTTTGATATCACAACTGAGCCACGAGAGATTCTTTAAGCTCTGATACCAATTGTAAGTCCCGAGAAAGGTTCTTTCCGTGTGATATCAATAAACTCGTGATTGAGGGGATCCAAACACGTGGTGACTCAAGAACAAGATGTAAGGAGACAAGAACATAAGATTCAAAGCACACGTTTATTATAAGCGTCGGGTACTTAATCCCGTAAACACACAAACCGGTTACAATACTTGAGAGAATTCTTGAGTGTCTAACCTAAATAATGATAAATAAAACGTTTATATAGGTTATACAAGCCACAATCGGCTAAGTCCGTTCTAACCCCAAAGCCCCAAAAGCCCCCCGAAATCGTAAACCAAACACATAAACAATAAATATATCCCAACACATATCGCTCAGAGTTTCAAATTAAGTAAGGACATGGATTCACTTTGACATGTTTTTTCTGCTTGTAGATAGTGCTTCAGATCCATCACCACATCGTTCATGGTTGGCCTTTTTTTGGATTTAGGGGAAACACAAGCAAATGCAGTTTCTACTACCTTCACGGCAGTATTGATGTCAAAACGTCCATCTAATCTAGAGTCAATTATAGTTTCAACATGTCCTGCTTCAACCTGTGACTTAACCCAATGAACTATGTTAACGCCCTCTGATAGTACTCTTCGGCTTGTAATTAACTCTAGGAGGAGTACTCCAAAGCTATACACATCACTTTTCTCTGTCAACCTGCCAGTTGTGTGATACCTGCATTTTTCATTTCAACCAGAAGTTATAAGCTCCTATTACTAAGTTACTCTTTCAATTAACTTTAAATGTGAAAAACATTGACGAGAAAAACTCACTCAGGGTCAAGGTACCCAAGAGTGCCAGCCACTTTTAATGATGTTATATGAGTGGCATCGTCAGTAGCAAAAGCTCTAGACAGCCCAAAATCAGCCAGTTTTGCGTCGAAGCCTTCATTCAACAACACGTTTGAAGGCTTCACATCTCTATGGACTATTGGTGGCCGGCAACCATGATGCAGGTACGCTAGCCCTATAAAACAGATTCATGCATGCTAAATTTATTATAGCAATTGATACTTCAAAACCCAATAGTACAAGCCTGTATTAAGTAGCCTAATTACTAACCTTCTGCAACATCACATCCAATTTGTGACCTTCTTTCCCAGCTCAAGACAGTTGGACTGCCATCTGATCAATTAAATGAAATGTACACTAGAATCTCGACGATATGACATGTAATGCTTTTAAACAGATAAATATGTACTTAATTATGGAAGGCACAGTAACTACACCCAATTACCAAATAGATGCTTTCCTAAGCTCCCATTAGCCATAAATTCATATATGATTCCCTTGTGGTTGTTGTCATCGCAGTACCCAACAAGTGAAGTAATGTTTGGATGATGATTTTTCATGAGAAACTTGACCTGTTGAAAGAAATTTCTTAGCCTTCCATGTTGCGAAAGAATTAGCTAATTGAAATTGCACCATCCTAGAAGACAATTTTCTCAGTTAATTACCTCAGCTTGAAATTCCCTGTAACCTTGCGATGATGATCCGGAAAGCATCTTCACAGCAACTTGGTCATCCCCAACATATCCATGGAACACCCTTCCAAATCCTCCTCTTCCAATTTCATTCTGGAAGTTGTTAGTAATGCCAACCAACTCAGAATATGAAAACTGTTGTTTTGTGGGTGTAATAACCTCCTCCGTTTTTATCAAAGCTGCATTATATTCAGTTATTCAAATTTAACAACTACTTCTCCGTTTACGATACGAATTGAAGAGATATAAATCTATTGGATGAAATGTTTACAAGTTTAACAATAATGCAAACCTTTTCTTTTATGTTGTTTAACTATGAATACGACGATGGACAATACCACGATGCATCCAATAATTGGTGCTAAAATAACAACCATTATGTGCATCCAAGAACTTTTGTGAGTTTTATCTTCACAGCTGCTTTCTTCAATACTATTTATGCAAAAAAAAAAAAGGTGAATAATGATTTGATTTGCTTTATGTTCTAAAGTAAAAAAAAAATCAAACCTCAACCATATCGACCCTTTGTTTGATTTTGTTATAAGTTCTGCTGGAAGTGGTCGCGTGAAGTTGTTTCCGGTTAAGTTGCTACAAGGAAGACCATATAAGATTGTTATGCATCATGTAAATAATATTTTTGATCCTAAACTATAAACCGCTGGTGACTTACACAATCCTCAAGTTGGCGAGTCGAGCAAGAAAGTTTGGCACATTTCCTGTCAAGTTATTGTTGGACAAGTCCCTTAAAAAGAAATAAAGAGAAATAAGCAGATTGTGCAAGTGAGTTTAATACGTTAAATACTCCAAGTATATATATGAAAGAAGTTACAATGATTCTATCATTGTGAGATTAGCCAAGGCAGTAGCTATCTCTCCACTCAGTCCCCTAGAGGAGAGGTTCCTGTATCAAATTAACATATTATTGTCAATTGTTTTAGATTGAAACAATATATTATTCAGTGGTGGTTTTGAAGTGGAATACATACAGGGATATGATTCTAGCTGCCCTCGGAAAACTATAGTCGCAGTTAAGACCAACCCAAACAAATTCCTTTGGAACACATGGATCTCCTTGCCAGTTTATTTTTTTTAACCCATAAGCTGACTTGGTACTCCAAATTGCAGTAGCTAATTTTAACAATAAATTAAGGAAAGAGATGTGAGAAGACTGTGATAATAGCATCAATTCTCGTAACATATTACAACAAAAAACATATTAGCTACTAGTAGAGAATATATATTTACCATCTTGGTCATCTGTTTGGTATTGCTGGAGCTGCTTCAAAGTGTAAATCTCTAATGCATTTAAGATTGGAGGGAGGGTTGAGTTTAAGGTTCTATTTAGTATAAGCCTATTAGCAATTGGTGAATTGGAAGATACATAAGTTTTTATGGTGGTTATGTTAGTTGAGGGAGAAACTGTTCCAATCCATCTGTCATTATTGTATATACTGAATTCTCTCTTCTGATTGCTTTCTAGTATTTCAACTTCAGCAAGGTGTATGTAGACCATAAAATCAACGCTGGTCGTTTCAGACCATTGATAGTTATAGTATATATATGTAGAGTTTACTGGTGTAATGGCAGTGCTCATGACCTTTAATGGTACTTGTTCTTCACTAAAAGGTTTCAAAGAAACTGTACGAGGGGTCTGTATTGATCTATAGAGGGCCTGTTTATCTGGTTGTAACCATAATCTATCATACTTGTCATCTTCATACCTGTTTCAGAAAAACAAAAAAGAATTACTATTGAAGCAGGGGCGTAAAAGGAGTTGTGTTGAAAATATATTGTTCTTATATGTTTGTGTGTATTTTGCATGTGGACCTACTTGTTGATTAATGGGAGTTTATTGGGCTCAAGTGCAAGAAGTGGACGCTTAAGGATCGTCTACTGGAGCTTCTTGGGGTAAAGTTGTTACTGATTTGGATATGACTAATAACTTAATAAGGTTTAAAGCCTGGAATGTTCAAGGAGTGGACTCTAGAGATTTAAATCTCTTGTTCATATATTTTCTGAACGAAGTCTTATATTAGATTGTCACAATGATAAACTGAATTCATTATGTGTTTGTTCGAGCTTTTTGTGGTGTATTCGTTGATCTTGTTTCAGTTCTTTGTTTTGGTAATCATTCTTGATTTGGGATCATAGAGTTGAGATTCTCTATTTGTGACAAGTTCAAATACTAATAAGTAATAACTCAAGAAATATAAATGCTTACCTGACAATTTCACTTGTACCGAAATCAACGCGATGCAAGCGGACTAATGACAATGGGGATCCATCTTTATACATTGTGGCATCCAAAAGCCTCAGCTCTAATGATGTAATGAAAGGATCTCCCTGACCTGTGTTAACGAGGCAAACATATATGTAATCTGATGAGGCGAGGTGTATCATCTCTTGGAAGATATATTTGGCTGGGTCTAAAATATCAATCGTCGCCCAAAAATCTGCTCCAATATAAAGATCAAATTGTGGGGGTTGACCTCTAGAGTCACCGTAATAGAACTTCGCCCTTATCAAATACCTATTATTCTTCCCTTTTGGGAGTTTGAGAGTGTAGCAGTTACGTTTATTTTCGGGAAAGCTTCTAAGAGTGTTGTACACACGTTCGGACCAGTTAAAAATGTCATGTCTGACACCAGCATCTATGAAGCCATCGTCTGAAACATAATTTATGCCTGTGGCGTTTTCTGTGTAGCTTGACCCTTGCGGACTTCCACAATCTATGCTAATGAAGCCTGCTAAAGAGAAAGGTTGAGAAATGATAGCAACATTCAATACATGATAAATAAGTGATTCTTATATAGTACGTACCTGATTGATCATCTTGAGCATAAACCATGGCGGGTACATGAAGAAGTAGAATAGAGAAGAAAATTATCAACACTTTCATTTCTACTGAAAGTGCCATCTGTGAGCGTATGCTTCTCCTTCACGTTCCTTCCCTCCACTGCTACATATAGCAAGGCTTGACCTTGCTTGCTTTTAGTCAAATATTCAACATGTTCCTAGAAAAATAAAATTTCTATCTTGTTAACCAAAATGATTATTATATTATAATAGGTAGAACGTTACAATAAAATAATCGCTTATTGTACATTACTTACGCGAATAATGTTCAATGTATATACAAATTACGCTCAAGGCTAAAATCTAATTACGCTCAAATACAGATTTGTTTTTCATAATTACACTAAAATCCATAATTATGCTAAAAAAAGTTTTTCATTAAAAACAAGTCAAAAATTGATAGATTGATGATCTAGATCGGTTTGTTCGGATGAACCGATGATAAATTAGATATTGCTTGATTATTTCAAGATCATGTGATCTGATTTCATTGATCAATTTCATAGATATAGATTGTCTTGTATGGAATGTATGATAAAGCATTATTACATTAGATCTTTTATTATATTCTAATTAATACGATCACAACATTAAGAAAATCCGGCAAACATTAAACGACCTGTTTTAATCTTGTGAACTAAAAACATATATGAGATCGCTACAAGACATGTGAGAATTAATGGTGACACTAATAATGTCACTGCTAATGCCCACGATTCATGTGTGGCTTAATCTAACCGTTGATAAGGGCATAAATTGGAGTATGGATGAGTGGGTACCGGTATTGAAGCCAAAGTTCAGGAAATGCCGGTACCTTAACAGTACCAAAAACTCAAAACCTGGTACCAAATCGGTACTAGTACGCGTTTTGATCATCCCTAAATTGGAGAGCTAGATTTTGTTCGTACTTAGGGAATTAGGGGCGATATTTCCCTCCAATATTGACGAGGTCAATCAATATTTTCCCCTAAACACCAATGGCTTCTCTCTCTCGACTATTCTTTCTTTTGATTGAAGACAACACCGCATGTGACATTTGTCAATTTTTAAACCCGAAACTCGACCCGTTTAAAATTTCTAGATTATTATGAAAGCCATTGATTTCATTTACGTAACTATATTGTGCTTTCTGCAATTTAATAAAGTTAATTTCTATTTATATAATTATATTATTATTATTTAGAAAAAAATAGCAAAAGTGACGAGCCACATTTCTTTATTATTATTATTTACTCAAACTTATTCTTTAAGATTTACTATAAATTATTCAAAATATCTTAAGTTTTTCTTCAAGTTAGGGTTTTTAACCTAATTAACAAGTGAAAACATTTTTACATTAAATCTTATAAATATCTTAAGTTTTTTTTTTTTTTTTTTTTTTTTTACGAATTGATCCTCCTTTTGGTGTTCTTCAAGTAATGACCAAGAAAGGTCAAACCCAGCCTTAAATCTTCATCTTCCAGGGTAATTTGTATTTGTTTTCAATTTCTTATCACGCTTGAATCGAAACACCTCAATCAAATCAATTAAGGTGTTTCAAGGTTCAATTTTTACCAATTCATTATTCTATGGTTTATGTTCAAGATTTGGGGTTTTTTCCGCTTATTTCTTCTTTAAGTTGTTTTAAATCAGTTTCTAAATCATATAATGCTCGTTTTTACATACTGAGTTTGTTGGAAGCGAATCCGACCTAGTTCCAGGTTCGAGCTCGATAAAACCGAACCACTCGTTAGTAGACTTTAATTTTGCAACTTATTTATTTTGTTTAGTTTAATTTAATTTAATTATATCATCTAAAATATAATTATGATTATTGTAACTTAGTGTTTATAATACAAATAAAAAATTAGCCTTTATAACTCATTAAACTTAGTTTTTATTTTAACTCGTTAAACCCCGATTCAAGAACCAACTTATAGATTCATATATTTGTTATTCTCATTCTTTTTCAATCAAATTCTAAGATTAGCTATTTTACTTAGGATTTCTTGTTGAACCAAGTAGCATTAGTTCAGCTCGTTTAAAGTTTTTTATGCTTGTATTAGCTTGCTTTTGCTTTTAAGGTGAGTATATCATAACCCCCTCTACGTTTTCATTATTTTTATGGTGTGGCATGTATCCTACAAACCTATCATATACTTCATGTTTTACAATTCAATTAAGATTCATGGCATTGTCAATGTGTGTTGTCTTGTCATAAATTGTCATGCTCTATATGCTAAATTGCTACATACTACTTGTTTATTATTTTTGTTGTTGATGGTGGAAAGTCTAACGCAAACACAAAGGCAAGCCTTAGTATTTTAGCTTTGTGCCAATTAGAACTGGAATAGTCTACAATCTACAGTCTGTTTCAGTCAGTCTATGCATTGAATTTATGTTGGATTCTCACAATGACACATGATTCGTATTTTTACAATGTATATTATATAAACTCTTATGATTGCGAGCTCACCAATATTCATGTTGATCAAATTATATTTTATACATGCTGCAGGTTATTATTATTCAAGATTGAAGAAAGCTAGACATGGACTTTTAGGTTATTTTTAGTAAAAGAAATTGTTTAGATATTTTTGTAATAAGCTTGTTGATTGATGTAATGTTATGAATGATCTTAATAATATATAAAAATGTTATTGTCTCTTTAATTAGTCACTGATCTTTTAAACAATCGATGTATAGTCCCGACATTTTCAGCATTAGGTTAGGGTGTTACACTGCCAACCACCATTATTTCCAAAACAACACCACCAACCACTATTGTCTCATTGCTCCGACCATCGCATCTCTGGTCAAGTTCTCTTGATTGCTCTAGCCACTGTCCAAGCCTAAGTACTACCACTTTGTCATCAAACTCTGAGTAAGTCCTAATTTATTTTTCACTTCTCGATCGATCTTCGATAATATTAACTAGATTAGTTAAATTCAAGCATGCAACTGTTGAATTGTAGGTTTTGACCAAAGAATCTATATTTTTTGTAGTTAATTTTTTGTTCCTTAATCGATTCTGGTAGGGTTTATGTAAAATTGCTCAGTCAACCCCCCCCCCCCCCCCCCAATTATTCAAAAACATAGAGATATAGAGAGAGAGAGAGATTCATACGGATTTTGACAAGTCCTTGCTAATGGATTTCATGTTTCTTGGAAAACAGTATGAAAATAACCTCTATTATCGGAAACGATCTCTCTTTTATTTTTATTATTTTGATCCTTATACTATAAATAATATGTTTTTAACTTATTTAATTTTTTTGTTACTAGTTATGTATATCTATAGTATCTTGTGTTCGTTAATTTTTTTTATATAATTAAACTAGCTTTAGAACCCGTGTGATGTACGGAATGCTTAAAAGAAATGCAATTAAGCTATAGAAATTAAATGATTAAATTAAAAAAAAAACTATCAAATTAAATGGTTTATAAGTTCACATTATATTTTTCTAATGTAATATTCATATGAATACGTGGTGTGTTCTCACGCAATTTCTTTATGATCACGAAAAATATGCATCTAATAATTTTATAAGTTGTAATTATAATTTTAATGAAATAACGAATTCTAAGAAAAGATAATAAAATATTGCATTATGATTGACATAAAAAAATAACATAATATGTAAAATTAACATTAATAAAGCACACTTTTGTATTACAGTTTTGAAAGATATGGATAACTCCATAGATTTATGAAGGTTGAATGAATATGTGAGAATAAAATTGGTGTTCATCCATAATTTCTTCTTGTCTTTATCATCTTATACCTATAAATATCGTTTATTGAACTTTGTCACATTCATCTCCTACACTCAAAAGTGTGTATATATTGATTTAATAAAAAACATGGTAGATCTGATTAATTAAAGGTATAAATATTTTAATTATATTGACATAAATACCCACATATTTTAATTCATATAATTTAGGTAATTAATTATTTTATTAAATGATGAATTGAAATGTTTTGATTACACTAACATAATTATGTTTTCATTAAAATTAGAATAATTAATTGAGCGGAAATTTAGGCTATAATGAATCTCCAAGTGACATGCGTTACCAGTTATTTTCTTTTATTAAAATAGGTAGATATGTGGTTGTAATTAACTTTTTCTCTCAATTAAGATATATATTATACTAGCTTTTATCTCCTGTATTATGGGGTTGTTTTACATGTTTTGTTTCTAATATTTATATATATTTTTTGAATTTGAATTTTATTTATCGTAAGAAAGTTAATAAAATACTTAGGATTTGATGATAAAAGGGTTTCACAAGTAAATGAGATGTTATAACCCGTTTAAATGCTATCCGGGTTTGATGAGACCGATGACCCGCTTATTTTTTTTACTATAAAATAGTTTCTTAATTATAAATAATATGTTTTTTTTATATTGGATATTAATTTTTAGCAGATCCCTATTTTGATAGGATTTTTATATCAAATATTTGGTAAAATTAATTTTTAATTCACTGAGATATTATAACTCATTTAAGGGCTATCTGGAATTGGTGAGACACATATCCATGAATTCGGGTCAAATGCATGCGAAGCCTCCGTTTAAAAATAAATCAATCTGGTGGCTTGAGAGAAAGTAGAGAGAAACCAGAGTGGTTTTAAAGGTTTCGAATATATATATATATATATATATAAAGATTAAAAAGACACAATTACATAGATGTTGCCTGAGGTTTGAGTAAAGTAACACCTTTGGATACTTAGGTTTTAAAGTAACAAGTTTGGATTTTAAGCTTTAATTTCGTAATGAGTTTAGGTATTAACATTATTAACTCCTGTTAACTTTTCTACTAAAAGTAAGGGTATTTCAGTCTTTTCAAAATTTAAGGACTAATCATGTAACTTAATTATGTGAGGGACTGGTTATGTAATTTACTTAAAGTGTATAATATTTATATATAATCATTTATCTATGTTTTATATTTTTAACATTTTATAAAAAAAATTAACATACTTTAAACAATGTTTATTCGATCAGGAAAAGCCGGATGTTGTTAAAACCCGATCGTTGCATTAGAGAGTCGGCGCGACCCAGGTGAGTAAAACAGAGTGTTACGACGACGAGTCGACGCGAAGTCGGTCACATCAACTACATTTGTGACAGTATAACGAGTATTGGTAATACCCAAGAGTTGAAAACCCAAAAATAAGTTTGTTAATGTAACATATAAAGGAAAAAAATATTTAAAATAGCGTTTATTCGGTTAATAAAAAATGGGTGTTGTTAAAACCTGAGCGTTGTCGATGTCAGACTTTGCGAAGATGAGTCGGTAAAACGAGTGTTGGTAAAACCTGAGCATTGCAGCAGTGAGTCAAAACGAATTCAGTCGTTTCGATTACATTTGTTATAGTACCGGAACTAAAAATAAGTTTGATAAAACTAGATCATTAGTGAACCCGAGTGGTGCCGGTTTCAGGTATTGCGGCGGTGAGTCAAGGCCCGAGCATTGTAGCAGTGAATCGAATCTGGTCGTTTTAGGTTAAGTTCCTTATGGTATTTGAAGAAAACAAAAATAAAATAAAAATTAAGGTGGCGTGGCCCACAGTTTGTGTATCACTTGGATCAATGGTAAAAGGTTCTCATTTATTATATAGTAACAATAGTGATAATTGGTTGTTTAATATCAATAGGTATTTTATTCATTTTATTAAAATTTAACAGAAAAATTAATAGGGGTTAATATTGGTACCCAAAGTCGTTGCAAAATTGAAAGCCTAGAACTCAAACTTATTACTTTAAAACCTTAGTACTCAAAGGTGTTACTTTACTCAAATTTCAAGCACCATCTATGCAATTGTGTTCGTATTTAAAAGACACAATTACGCGATTAGTCCTTGACGTGTTCCTAAAGTAACAAGATTGGGTACTAAGGTATAAAAGTCACAGATATAGGCAATAAGGCTTTAATTTTGTAACAATGTTAGATGCTAAATTTAACTTTCGTTAAACGTTAACAGAAAGTGCAAAAACAAGGTCATATTGTCATTACACATTCCCACTAAATGTTTGACATATTTGTGTTTTGGAATTTCACGTTATGATTAGTACGCCAACTAGTTATTTACCTGTGCGTTGCATGATGAATTCGGTCGGCAAAACTCAGGTATTACAGTTGCGAGTCAACACGAAATCGGTTTGTATTGACTATGTTCGTTATGGTACTAGAACTAAGCATAAAAAACAATTTATCATATTAATATATTTAAATTAAAATTAAAAAAATAATGGCGCTCGTATAGTATTATTTTAAAATTACCATACTAAAGACAATATTTATTTGTTCTGTAAAACCCAACCTGTGTTGCGGCGGAGAGTTGACGTGTATTAGTTACGTTCGTAATGGTATCTTAATAAAACTCAAAATATAAACTTGTTGAATTATTAACATATTAAAATATTAGCATAAAAAAAGTGAAAATACTAAAACAATGTTTATTCGATTGGTAAAATCAAGTTTTGGTAAAACCCGAGCGTCACTACGGTGAGTTGAAGCAAATTCTGTTAACTTGTAATGGAAGTTAAAGTTAGTACCTAACATTGTTATAAAATTAAAATCTTAGCACCCATATCTGTAACTTTTAAACCTTGGTACCCAGTCTTGTTACTTTAGAGTTTAGATAAACGTCAAGAACTAACTGTGTAATTGTGTCTATTTGAAATAAAACATTTTTTAGTGTTGTAAAGTACACTAATTAACAATGTTGTAATGTCTAAAAAATTTGGTCCAATTTTGACAAGTTAATAAAGATGAAGGACCAAAATATTATCAAGACAAGTAAGGGGAAAAGTAAGATAAGAAAACAAAAGTATCCTATGTTAAGGAAACAAGGAAGGAAGTCCATCCCACATAGAAGGAAAGAAGAAAAAGGAAGCTCATTATAAGAAAGAAAGTTTCCAGAATAATATTTTTATGTGGCTAACCACTCTCATTAATCATAGCGGAGGGTGTGAAGCACCCGTCGTGCACGGGCTCAGGCGAAAGGTGATGGTCAAGGAATTGGATGCAGCTACTTTGCGCTACGCGAAGTAGCAATGAAGTAACCATATCATTGAGTGACATGTGGCAACACGTCAAAGGACACGTGTCACCACATGGTGGCATGTGGCAAGCCTAGTTGTCAAATCACCAGGAGTAGAAGTACGTACAAGGAGTAGAACCTCTTTCAGTTTATTTTCTCGATTACTCGACAATATGTAGAAGTGCTGTCCGCGTCAAGCTTAGGCTTTTCTTATAAACGAATCATACAAGGTAAGGGTTCTGCCCGATTATTTTATTTTATATGGCTTAGACCCTAGTCAGGGATATAGCCCATACCTTGATCATATAAAAAGTGAAATATAGATTTCATAAGACGAGGTTATAGATGGAATATTATTCTTTATTTTATATAAAGATTTTATAAACATTTCTTATGAAAGAAGAAACTCGATATATACGTTTCTTCATGAAAAAGAAATGTAGTGTATAAATGATGAATAAAGAAGGGACTAGAGATCCTTATGTTTTATAAAAGAATGAATATCAAGGTAAAGATTATGCATACAGACTAAAGGTCTGAAGCTAGATCATTCATCTAGTATTTATAAAATGTTATTCTCGTACTATAGGTTCGAGGTAACCAAAAGCATAAATCTGTGAGACCCACTGATCAAGATCAAAGGTGACTACGTCTAAACTCTTTACAAGCAAACTTTTATAACGAGTCTTACAAATTTTTACATGGGATTATCTATCCTTAAAACTTTATAAATAAAGGTAATAGATGGCCCTCAGGCTATCGTATACGTTTGTTTGGATCCTTACATATGTGGGTAGACGGTGGGCATACCGCACCACACTTGTTAATGCCTCAGCCAAGTTGGGCCGGACCTAAGTAATGTCCGAGAGGGATTATCTTGTGTATATTGGTAGTTGCTAAATTCTCGACGCTGCGGTGTTCGCTGAGTGGTTTTGAGCAAAACTGGATGTTTATAATAGTAATTCAGACTTTCAGAACTTGATTATTTCCTAAGCCACGTTGGGCCGAGGCCTACGATGTGTCGATGGGATAACTGAGTATCAAATGTTTTATGTTAACATGTTTACCAGCATGTATTGTTGACGTACTTTAAAAACTGTTTTACAGGTATTCAACAATAGGTGGTTGGAGACAAGATATAGCCATTAGACGATCTGATGGCTCAGATGGAGTTTTATTAATAAAATAATGTAAATTATGGTTTTGTGCTTTAAACACTTTTGTACCAACCAACTGGGTGTTTAATTCCCGTCTTTTGAATATAATAATATTTTAATAAAATCTTTCGCTTTACAACCTTAAACTCTGATATATTTACAAAACAGGTACCAATTTGTGGTCATACTCTTAGGCCTTAGATTGGGGTGTGACAAATGTCGTGACAAACCGAATTGATACCGACCGAATAACATAGATACTGATGTTATTATCTGGAACGGTTTTGATATTCCACTTTTATGGTTTTCGTTCCATGTAAAACTAGTGTGGATATCCTTTACAACATAGATACAGATATCGGTATCATCATGATTGGTTTTGATATTCCTTTTAGATCCATACAAAACCCTACTGCAAGGTACGACCACATTTAGTTACTAGTATAACATAAGATAAAAGTTGGGTGTCGGTACCATAGAATTATTACATAAGACAGTTATTTTTTCCTCAACATTGTTTTTCTTTTCTTTTTTTTTTTTGTAAACGAGGAAAACGGTGGAAACATTTTAGAATTTTTACATTTTTCGTTTTTTTTATTAAATTTTGAGTTATGATTTTTTTATTAATTTTTGATTATTTTTTTAAAGGGTTTTTTTCAACAAATCTTTTTATCCTTCCCGTTTTTATCCCCTTTTTTAGAATAATATGACCCTTAAAACAAATCTACTATTATAATAAACAAAAATAATTGATATGCCACATGGCACTTAATTGTCTTACTTTTTGCCAAGTGGTATCATTATGGTTCAATTTTGAAGTCATAACTATTTAATTAAAACAATTAATGAATATTTTAAACATTCCGTATTATTTTAAAGTGGTGTCATGGTGAGTTTTGTTTCCTTGATAGTTTGTTTATATCGATTTGTTTTCATGAAGCAAGACATTGTGTTTTCAGTTATAGGCACAACGCTCATGTTTTTCATTTTAAATCTTACAAGTTAAGGCCATAAAGTATACTTGACTATTATAAATGATAGGAAAATGGTTGTAATTATGGATGTTGCAAACCGATTTTTATACAAAATCATCGTAAGAAGTAAGATCATGAGCAGAGTGTTCAAAATACTAATTTGTTTCTTTTAAGTTGGTTGTTTATTATTATGATTTGTTTATGTTCTATCTTCTATACGCTAATCTCAAAATCGTTTGATATATGAGAGGAATGATGGTTTGGTTTTCAGTGGGATACTTATTTGTTGTAAATAAAACCTTTTCAACGGTTTTTTTACTCTAATTTACGTAATGGGTCACAACAATCCACTCGAAACATGCCCACTTTAGTATGACTTGAAACATTTCGGGCAAGTTCAACTTGTATTCGACCATTTAAGTAAACGGGTCAAATTTGCTACTTGTGCTGTCAAAACTGGCCAATTTAAGAAAAATATTACTTTTGGTTCGGATCATATTTTTTTTACAGTTTTTTGTTTTTACTTTTAAACACAAATATAAAACTCACCATAAATGTTTAGTTTCTTGTATGTTTTTGAGAAAAATATGTCAAGATCATATAAAATTAAAAGTTTAGTAAGATGGCATGTTTGAAACCCAAAAAAAATTGTGATAAAATGTCTATAATAACTTTATTAGTATTACACTTTCTTTGCCGATATTATCAAATATGTAGTTTCCCTTGCTTCTAATTTTATAACCTAAAGCATGAATTAAAAATAAGACATGAAGTCACACAAGTTTATTTTTTTTTTTGTTATGGATGATTAATAAACCCTCAATTTGAATCTTTTGATAATTTTTTTTTCTGCTAGAAACTCTTGCAGTTGTTATTTCAATAGTAAGATATTTTGAAACTAACACAACAATATACTTAGAAACAGTTTGTTAACATTTTCCAGCTGTTGTGTATTTTTAAGAGTTTTGGTAAGTTTTTTATATATGATTATTACAACTTGAAGAATCAAAATCATATATAATAGAATAATGAATGAGATTTAATCATGTGTAATACACGGGTTTATAACCTAGTTGGTTTTTATAGATAAGTTTGCTCCGTGTGTTCCCTTAGTTAAGTCAAGTTTTCTCGGCTAGCTGCTCTTGATTGATCCGATCCATGCTTCTGGAACCTTTTTTCTTTCTTTTTAAACAAGAGCTTTCCACCTTCGACCTTTCTATTTTAAGTGATTTGACAGATCACAATATGTTATAGTAACAAAGAATAAACCAAGAATTTTATAGATGGAAAAAACTTCTACATAAATGCTTTTTATATGCAACTAAGATATATATCACGAAAGCCTTTAAAAACTCTCTGGTTGCTTCCTAAATTCTCTTAAGTCACCAGATTGTTTTATTTGTAAATAGAGGCTTCTCATACATTTGACCCGAATTTATGGGTATGCGTCTCACCAAACCCAAATATCTCTTAAATGGATTATAACATCTCATTAAATTAAAAAAATTAATCTTACCAAATATTTGTTGTAAAAATCCTATAAAATAGGGATAAACTAAAAATTAATATCCGATTTAAAAAAATATATTATTTATAATTAAGAAACAATTTTATAGTTAAAAAAAATAAGTGGGTCAAGGGCCATCAAATCCATATAGCTTTTAAACGGGTTATAACATATCATTTATTTGTTAAACCCTTTCATCATCAAACCCTATTGGGGTGTTTGGGATTCCTTATTTTTTCCTTCTTGTAACTTATTAACTTTTATAAGTTAAAAATGTGTTGGGTAATGTGACTTTTTTAAGTTTTTAAATAAGGAAAAAGAAAGTTTTGATAAGTTTGGAGGGAGTAACTTATCAAAAACAACTTATATAAATCAAAAGGAGGTGCAAATAAGGAATCCCAAACATGGCCTAAGTATATTATTAACTTTCTTAAAATAATGAAATTTAAAATCCAAAAAATAAATATTAAAGAACGAAAAATACAAAACAACCCCCGTAATACGGGGGATAAAACCTAGTATATATATATATATATATAGGATCGGGATCATGTGAGAACTTTTTGAGAATTGAGAACTATGAGAACCATTTTGGACCACAAGAAAACCCAAAAATAAAAAAAATCATAAAAAAACACAAAAATAAAAAAAGTAAAAAAACCAAAGTTCTTATTTATCATCCCGGTTTTTCTAAAAAAAAAGTAAAAAAAAAATTATCGGTTTAGCTAAATTATACATATATGTATAATATGTACATATATGTACACAAATGTTTTTTTCCAATACACATGTGTATAATTTAAGATAAATGATAATGTACATATGTGTACATTACGTAACTAGAGATTAAATTAAAGTATACATATGTATATAGGTATAATACGAATTAAAAAAAAATCGTTTTTTTTATTGTACATATATGTATAATATTTACACACATGTTTTTTCCTATACACATATGTATAATTTAAGGTAAATGATAATGTACATATGTGTACATTACGTAACTAGAGATTAAATGAAAGTATACATATATGTATATGTATAATACGAATTAAAAAGAAAAAAAAATTCGGTTTTTTTTTAATGAAACCGGAATGAAATATAAGAATTTTGATTTTTTTACTTTTTTAAAATTTTTGTTTTTTTTTGTTTATAATTTTTTAAATATTTTTTTAGAGGTTTTTTTTAGTAATCAAAAATGGTTCTCAACGTTCTTAATTTGCCAATGGTTCTCTTAGGATTCTTACCCTATATATATATATATATATATATAACCAATCCAATTTGTTTTTCGGGTTAGTTTAGTACCGTGACGAACCTAACCAATACAAACCAAATTCACATCGACTAGCCACCACAGCGTCTAAGTTTTATCATTAATTTTTGTTTTAAATATGATTTTTTTATCCTTTTGTTTTAAATAAACTTATTTGGCTTTGATGTCAATAATCTAACCAACCTAATCAATATGGACTAAATTTGTCGTTTTGGACTTTTCCGGATTTATTGTTTGAATTTATTGTCGGACCCTTAACGAGCTTAACTGATGTCAACCAAATTCACGTTACCCGCATCGCCGCAACGCGACGGTTGTTACCTAGTGTATTTTAAATGGGAATCCCAAAATACAAGTTACACGAAGTAGTCAAAAGAAATTGACAAAAGTCTACGTCTTTGACAAAAGTCTACGTCTTTGTCTACTTGCGATGATCGCAAGTTGATGACATTTCTAATTTTCTCTTACGGTTACATTAATAGTAAGCCTCCTCGTGTTAAATACGATGAAAAATAAAAATGATAAGATGATTAATTTTATGGGTCTGGATCTAGATTTCAATAACATCTAACAACTAAGTATTTTATTAATTTTTTTATAAATTTTATATTATTAAAGTATAGCATTGACATTTATTCTTTCGTGTATTAGAGCATTCTCATCCCTTCATCTATTTTCAAGCGGGTTTACCAAAGCCACCCAAGAATTTTAGGAAACAGCAGACCTATCCGCGACGGATAGGTCTATATAACTGATTTTAGAAAACCAAAAAATATTTAAAAAATAATTTTTTTACACCCCGTCAAAATTATTTCTAATACAAAACCAAAAAAAACAAACAATATAAAAAAATATATATATAAGAAATGACAGCAAACTAACAAAAATAAAAATAAAAAATAAAAAAAGACAGCAAAAAGAAAAAAAACAAGACTTTTTAGGAGACACTCGACCTATCCGCGGGGGAAGTTCAACAGGAAGTTCTTGATGTTCATTCGTTTAATAAATGAACGAACACGAACAATAAACTTTGTTCATTTAGTTAAATGAACGAACATGAACAGATGTCGCGCTCGTTCATTTGTATTCGTGAGCGTTCGCTAATGTGTTCATTTATGTTTGTTTGTTTATGTTCATTAGGTTAAAGGTTTGTTTTATATCTTTTTTTTATTTGGTAATAACGAACCTAACATATAATTTTATTGTTTATGTTCAGCTCTTTTTGTTAAAGGCTTGTTTTATAAAGTCTTGCTTTAGCTAGCAACAAATCTAACTTGTGCCACCAATTAGGGAATGATTATGTTTATGTTTATTGTCTCAAGTGGTGAACTTTATATTTTTACTTAATAATATTGCTATTTTATAACTCATTTTTAAATAATAAATGTTCGTTTGTGTTCGTGAATCGTTCTTAAACAACTTTAATTCCTTAACAAACGAACAAGAATTTGTGTTTGATTAGCGTTCGTGAACAAGTTAATTCTAAACAAACAAACATGAACAAGACTTCGTTCGGTTTTGATCCGGTTCACTTATAGCCCTAAATTTACTTTAGATAAAGCAATTCAATGTTTGATATGATGTTATATATGGATTATGAGATCCTAAAAAAGTTAAGGAAAATCCATCAATATGTATTATGTCTATTCGCAATTTTTCATTGTTATATGAAACATGTAATTTTTGCTATAAGCATGGTTACAAAAGTCGTAAGGCGTGGCTAACTCAGTTGATGGGGAGTTGCGAGTCGGGGATGACTCGACGAGTACTCGAACTAGGCGGATGTCACACCCCAACCTAAGGCAGAAATGCCGGGGCGTGATCCGATTGCTCACAGCTCGAAGATACTATCATAATTATATATGACAATGTCTAATTAATTATTTTATTCAAATAATACACACAATAATCAAATACAACAAAACCATTCAAATAAATAACTACAGTCATTTAATTTCAAGTTTGTCTTCAATATAACCCTAAGGTCTTTCTAAGCGTCCATCCTTCAACTCAGGCAACCTGCATATGCGTAGAAAATGGAGTTTTGTCAACAAACATGTTGAATGAGTTTACCACCAAGTTTTGACACCAAAAATAATGTTAATATAATAAATAAGCAAAACGTAATAAATGTGGTAATGAAATCAAACCATAAGCAAATAAGTTGTCGACTAAACCATTGCCAAGCGAATCAGGCACCGGTAAATCAACTATGAGCAAATAAGAATAATACCGTTGCCAAGCGAATCGGGCGGTGGTCAATAGAATGAGAACCCTCTCCAAGGGGATATGTCAAACGATTGCATACAAATTAATAAGCACATAACAAGTAGATTTAATTAATCACACACAATTACACGTTTGCTACTTTTGATATGTATGTATATATAGATATGTATGTATAGTATGATATATGCATATGTCCCCAAAACGTTTGTGAAAATTGAGTAAAATAGGGGAATGATAAAACTCACCTTAGATGGAAGGCAAGTGATTAATAAATACGATAAACGAGTTAACGAATAAGCGAGTCATCTAATACGTGTCAAACGAGATTAATGATCAGAACCTGAAACTTTGTGATATGAAAATATAAATAAAATCGAACTTAATGCCGCTGGAATCAATCCAAACGGATGAGTTGAACTCTAGTTATGTTGAATTAAACGTTTTAAGCGAGCTGGTACTAACCAAAATCTGAACAGCGAGTCGGAAGTCGGGTTTTGGTCAGTAGCCTTAAAATCACGTTACGAGAATAAAAGTCTTCTGGACCGAACGTTGAATCCGACCAGAAGTATGAGAAAACGGATAGTCAAAGTTATTGACTATTTTGCCCTTAAACGGGTTTTAAGCGAATTGACCAGTCAACACCCTTCAACCACCGAAATTGATTGAATTTTATTGACTAAGGAATATGTATGAACGATTCCTATGTTTACAACTTACCCGGAAAGTGAAAGAATCGATGGGAAACGGAAGTCAAAGGTCCTAAAGCAAGCAAAGTCAACGAGCAAGTCTTGTATCTTCAACGAATATGCAAAAACCGAAGGGTTTGAGGATGACAGAGGTAGGTGACGGCTGGAGAAGGTGTATTAGGGTTAGATTAAAGTTTACAGCAGGGAATTATGAAGTATTTATATAGGAAAACATAAACCGAACTAATTATGGCCTTTTTGGCCCGTTTAAGCAAGTATATATGATTTTATGGAAAGAATCGTCGAAATATTCGTAAAGATCTGATCTTGGGCAAGGGAAAACGAATTAGGAATGATATTTTAGTTGTATGATGTTTACTTGGTCCTTACTTCACTCAAATATGCTTAAAATAAACGATTTTATACCATAAACGAACTAGGAAATGAGTTTAAACAACACGATCTGACCAGACAGCCAAGAGCGCCGCGTGGCCAACCCATGGGGGTGCTATCGCGTAGCGCCCCGGCCGCAAAGGAATGGGAATTTGATTTTTGACAAGATTGGTCCATGTGGTTTGTTATTTGGTCAAATATTGAATCTTTTATACATTAAATAAGAAATAAACTACTTAGGAAAGTATAAGGGCCTAAAATGAACTTGTAATCTTTAATACTTATAAATATTAATTTCTTGATGAATAATAACGATCTAAAAGTTACCGGGTCGGGTTATACGCAAACGAATACGGGTTTGAAAATCCGAAATGTTACAGCGGAGAGTACTCGGGGATTACTCATTGAGTAATTGGCGCATAGGTGTTATGTTTACAATCATTGTCATAAAAAATATTTTGAGATATATAAACTATATTGTTTTCATTATGCAACACGAGAGATATAATAAAAGGAAAATGGTGCATGACCTTCATCCAAAAGGTTGGTCTAGTGGTAATGGTGTATGGTATTTAACTAAAAGTTTGTTGGTTCTAGTCTCAGATGAGACATGATGAAAATATTAGTTGTTACAAAAATGACATAAGTCACACATTCAAGCAAGAGCCTTTGTCTTTCTTCGCTAGGTAAATAGAGGACCAGGGAAAGAAGTGCCAGAACCTCAACCAAAAGAGTAAACGTGATAGATTCTAGATTCTTACAGGAGAGTGAGGAGACACATGCTTCAGAATTGAATGGAATGATTCCTCTCCCACGGTTGCCTTCACTACTCGTGAATCCTTAGTTAAGACATGATAAAAATACTAGTTGTTAAAAAGAAAATATAATAAATAACAAATATACTTAAATAATATGAAATGCATAAAAGAATATTAATAAAATAATTAGTTGCAAAATGCTATTGAACTTAAATTTTGTTGAGTTCTAAAAAAAATCAGCCACATAAATTAATCATCTTATTATTTTTATTTTTCATCGTATTTAACACGAGTAGGACTTTTATTCAAAACGTTCCCTAAAAGAAATGACACCCCCTTGCAATCATTACAAATAGACAAACACGTAGACTTGAATTGTCAAATGTCTTTGTGAACGACGTGTAACTTGTATTTTGGGATTCCTCTTTTAAATGTCTGTGTGAATTGTCAAAAACTAAATATAAAAACTTTTTCCCTAACTTATATTACATTATTAGTCCCTATGTGGAGGGTTACCACTTATACACCACCTTTTTATAAAGCTTCTTTAATGACGTGTTTGTCACGTGTTACACAGTGTCTCTATATAAAAGGTTACCGGTACATATGGTCTTATTATGAGATTGTAAGTGTTCTCTTGTGCAGACGGCAACGACAATTAGAATCTCTTTCAAAGAGACCGCTGGTCAATGACAAATTGACAGGAGCATTAATTGTTCTACTTGACTCATTCCTATGCCTAAAAATGAACAAAACTACCTTCTTCTACATTTAAAGTTTTAAAAAACTGAATAAAGAAAATACGTAAAGCTATATGACTTATAGTCATGTAACGTATACGCGTTAACAAAAGAAACCAAATCACAAAATCCTAATTGAAACTATGACCATGACCAAGATAAAAAGCTAAGGTGACTTGAGAGTAAAATAAAGTCGTAAGGCTTGGCTAACTCAGTTGATGGGGAGTTGCGAGTCGGGGATGACTCGACGAGTACTCGAACTAGGCGGATGTCACACACCAACCTAAGGCAGAAATGCCGGGGCATGATCCGATTGCTCACAGCTCGAAGATACTATCATAATTATATATGATAATGTCTAATTAATTATTTTATTCAAATAATACACACAATAATCAAATACAACAAAACCATTCAAATAAATAACTACAGTCATTTAATTTCAAGTTTGTCTTCAATATAACCCTAAGGTCTTTCTAAGCGTCCATCCTTCAACTCAGGCAACCTGCATATGCGTAGAAAATAGAGTTTTGTCAACAAACATGTTGAATGAGTTTACCACCAAGTTTTGACACCAAAAATAATGTTAATATAATAAATAAGCAAAACGTAATAAATGTGGTAATGAAATCAAACCATAAGCAAATAACTTGTCGACTAAACCATTGCCAAGCGAATCGGGCACCGGTAAATCAACTATGAGCAAATAAGAATAATACCGTTGCCAAGCGAATCGGGCGGTGGTCAATAGAATGAGAACCCTCTCCAAGGGGATATGTCAAACGATTGCATACAAAGTAAATAAGCACATAACAAGTAGATTTAATTAATCACACACAATTACACGTTTGCTACTTTTGATATGTATGTATATATAGATATGTATGTATAGTATGATATATGCATATGTCCCCAAAACGTTTGTGAAAATTGAGTAAAATAGGGGAATGATAAAACTCACCTTAGATGTGTGGCAACTGCCCGAATCCGATGTGACATCTGCACTGATCCGACCCGACCCAGGTACCCGTTTCTCTGACCCGATCTCTTTCTTTTATGATTTAATATTTATTTATACTTATATTTTACTTTTAATAATAATATATATTTTCCTTCCCGCCTCTTTCTCTCTCTTTCTTTCCGCCGTCCCGTCCCTCTTCCTTCTCTCTTTCCGCCTTCTTTTCCCTCTTGTCGCCGTCCCGCCCTTACGCCTTGTTTCCCTCCTCTTTGCTTGTCCTTTGGTTCTTCCCGCCTAAGGATGTCTGCAGCTCCACGCGCCAGACTCCTTACATGGAAGCCTGCGTGAAGACATCTTGTTCCTGCGATGCGTGAAGAGAACTCTTCTCGCAGCGCGCTAAGAATGCATGTTCTTCCCGCAATGCGCTAAGAATGTATGTTCTTCCCGCGATGCGCTTAGAATTCTTGTTCTTCACGCAGCACGCTAAGGATGTGATTCTTCCCGCAGTGCGCTAAGGTTTGTTGTGCCAGCCTTCACGCTCGCGCACTCAGCCTTCTCGCGCTTGACCCTTTAGTCTAGTCTTCTGTTTATTCTAGCCGTTTGCTTTTGTAATGTCTTTTCTTCTGAGCTGTTGACCTAACCTATCTAATGTCTGAATAGTTACTTTCGGCGCAGCATGCGTACCAACCCCATTGGTTGATAGAAAAAGTGACTGACATTATCTTTTGAGATCTGCTTTTGCCATGCTTGACCAGTACCTTTATCTGAACCGCCCATGCCTTTTTTTTACTGTTCCCTGTCAGCTTTATCTTGCCCCCTGCAGCTGCCATATCTTTTGATATCTTTACTTTTCAGAACTTTTTACCGTTGATATCTTTTCTTTTACTTTTTGAGATCTTTTCCCCTTTTTCTAGGGATTGTGTTCCCTAGGGTTTCTCTATAAATAATAATAATATTTTCATAACACATCACACACAAACACTTAATCTCTCCTGTTCTCTTGCTCCTTGCTCTCTCTGCCGTCTTCCTCTCTGCCTCCGTCTTCCTCCCTGTTCTGCCCTGCTTTTCCGGTAATATATATATAATAATTTACTTATTAATTATGCTAACTTATTATCAAGACTTAAAACAGATCGTTAAAACAATAATCTTAATTATAGGTTAACTTTGCTTGTTTAAGAGTTGATTCTTGCATATCTTTCACCGCATCGTTTATCAAGTGAGTTATCTCGTATCTAATCCCTTTTTATTTTAAATGCTTTGGGATGTTCATGTGTTCATACAAAACTTGAGTCTTAAACTGTTTATGAACTTTAGTCGCGCAGTATCCCATGTGTTGAGGACGTAGACTTGGCTGTTTATTTGTATGTGTGGATCATTAACCGTCTTGTCGGTCTATTCCGCAGTTTTCATGGTACCATTAGATGAACACGGGAGAACATTCGTTTATGATTTTCTCTTTTGTTACACTTGCACAGTTAGTCTTGTTTGTGAGCTCAATTGTGAGCACTGGCAGTCTTGTCTCTTAGAGTTGGTCCCGATCAGATTACACCCTTGTTGAAAACCAGACATACACATGTTGCGCGCAGATTTTATTGTTATCTATGTATTGTATTAAACTTGATCTCTCACCAACACGCAAGTGTTTGACGTTTATTTTAACACATGTTCAGGTTTGCAGTAGCTGTTTTGGAGCTTGTGGACACGTAGGACGTTTTACTTTTGGACCTAGAATTAAAATGTATCAGGACAAGTTAATTATGTTTGAATGTTATAATTTATAATATATTGATTTATGTTTGATTTATGTTCTATATTTTCCCCGCTGCGCGTGCGCGATAAAATGTGTATTAATAAATATTGACACCAATAGTGTCACGAGTAATGAAACAATATGTGGCGCCCCGATGTATAATCCGCCTTTGGTCGGGGTGTTACAGATTGGTATCAGAGCTCGTTGACTTTAGGATAGGTGGTTAGACGTAACGGCCTAGAATACCTAAGAGTCCCTTCTCGCGCATGAGAGAAATCTCATGTTTGCGCGCTTATTGTTAATTACTCGTTATTTATGAATATGCCCGCGCTTGCGCAGTATATGGTTTTATGTTTTATTCCGCGATATTTCGATTTTTGTGAATTTCGATTTTTATTGATTTTACTTACATATTCGTTTGTTGGGATTGAAAATCCGAAAAGTCATGGTGATACATGAATAGTTGATTTTCAATTTCCATTTACGATTATGTTCTGAGGTTGGAGACTTGAAAAGTCATGGTGATACATGAATTGTCCACCTCCAATACTCATTTTCTTGTATATTTTATATTGAAGATTGGAAAGTCATGGTGATACATGAATCGTCAATCTCCAATACTCGTTTACTCGTATATTTTAAATTGGGAATTCGGAAAGTCATGGTGATACATGAGCCAAAACAATACCATCACCTCGAGTTATAACATTAAGTCCTTTAACGCGGGTAACCCTCCAAAGTTCACAGGTCTTGAAGGAGCCACTGTGATGCTCCAATGGCTCGAAAAGATTGAAAACACTTTCCTCCACACCCAATGCCCCTCAGACAGACGAACCCTATATGCTTCCAGCGTCCTGGAATCCAGAGCGCTTACATGGTGGAATGGAGTAGCTCATGCGCGTGGCGCAGAGGCTGCTTCTAGCAAGACATGGGAGGAATTCAAGGAAATTCTTACGCGAGAATTCTGCCCTCCCAACGAAGTTAAGCGCCTGGAGGAAGAATTCTGGAACTTGAAGCAATACAGTGGCGAAGCGCGCGAGTACGCGACGCGCTTCCACGAGCTAAGCTTACTGGTCCCTCACCTTGTTACCCCTTCACGCCGAGCAATCGAGAAATTCCTTGGGGGTCTCCCCATGGAAATTCAAGATTCTGTATGGGCCAGAAACCCAGTAACCCTCTCTGACGCCATTGAGTTGGCCGCTGTGCTCAGCGACAACCATGTCAGAGCAGGAACCCTGTTCCTGCGGGGAACTGAGAAGACCAAACTCACCAAGACTGCCCCTGAACCAACAGAAACCAAACCTGAACACTCAAACCGTAACAACCTCAAGCGCAGGCGCAAGGCCTATGCGCTTACCAACCCGCCCATTGTCCAGCAACCCGCATACCAACCCCCAGTTTACGCGCCTAACCCTCTGTCAGCCTACCCAACTCCCCCTGTAGTTCACAACTATGCCCTAACCAATCCAGCACTCCCTGCCCCGCCTCCTAAGAAACCTTACACAGGAAACCATCCCTTTTGCCCAACCTGTAGATTTCACCACCCAACCCAAACCCCGTGTCGACTTTGTACCCGATGTGGCCGTACTGGTCACACTGCTGAGAACTGTAGAGTCCTTCCCGCCAATCCAATTGCGCCAACACCACCAGTCTACCCGCAGAATCCTCAACCAACCTACCAAAACCCACGACCCAGATCGTGCTTTAACTGCGGTGATCCCAGTCATTTCCGGAACGCATGTCCAAGACTACAAGTTCAGATTACGCAAGCGAATCCGGTGAACCAGATTTCAAACCAAGTGACGCGTGGACGAGCTTTTAACATAACCGCGCACCAAGCGCAAGCGAATAATGACGTAGTTAATGGTACATTTTTGCTTAACGGATTTTATGCTTCTGTACTTTTTGATACTGGCGCCGATCGAAGTTTTATTTCTCGCGCCTTCGAGCAGAAGCTTGCGCGACCGCGCAACGATTTAAAAGAAGATTTTTCAGTTGAATTGGCTAATGGTGAAATTATTTTAATTAACTCAGTAATTAAGGATTGTACGCTTAACCTTAACGAAAACGATTTTCTGATCGACCTCATCCCTATGCCTCTTGGAAGCTTTGATGTTATCATTGGTATGGACTGGCTCTCGCATAATCACGCTGAAGTTATTTGCGCCAAGAAATTGATTCGCATACCTCGAGAAAATGGTGATCTTTACATTTACGGCGAAAAACCCTCCAGTGGTCTTAAACTTATGTCTTGCGCCGAAGCCCAAAGACTCATGCGGAAGAAGTGTATTGCATTTCTAGCCCATGTGGTTAAACCTGCTGAAGAGGAGAAGCTTCGCGATATCCCTGTTGTGCGTGATTTTCCTGAAGTTTTTCCTGATGATCTTCCTGGTATCCCTCCCGCTCGTGAAGTCGAGTTCCGTATTGATCTTGTCCCTGGTGCTTCCCCCGTGGCTAAATCTCCTTATCGTCTTGCACCCGCTGAGATGCAAGAATTGGCAAGCCAACTTCAAGAGTTGACTGCTAAAGGATTCATTCGCCCTAGCTCTTCGCCCTGGGGTGCTCCGGTGTTGTTCGTTAAAAAGAAAGATGGATCGTTTCGCATGTGTATTGATTACCGCGAGTTGAACAAACTCACCATTAAAAACCGGTATCCCTTACCGCGTATTGACGACCTCTTTGATCAACTCCAAGGTGCCTCTTGTTTCTCGAAGATTGATCTCCGCTCTGGCTATCACCAGTTGCGCATCCGCGATGAAGATGTTCCGAAGACTGCTTTTCGAACTCGTTATGGCCATTTTGAATTCTTGGTCATGTCCTTCGGTCTAACCAACGCACCCGCCGTTTTCATGGATCTAATGAATCGGGTGTGTAGGCCTTTCTTGGATAAATTCGTGATCGTGTTTATCGATGATGTTCTGGTGTATTCTAAGACCAAGGCCGAGCACGAGCAACATCTTCGGTTGGTGTTGCAGAAGCTTCGAACCAAGCAGCTCTATGCTAAGCTTTCCAAGTGTGAATTCTGGTCTGATGAAGTACAGTTTCTTGGTCATGTTGTAAACAAGATGGGTATTCATGTCGACCCATCCAAGATTGAAGCAATCAAGAACTGGATTACGCCATCCTCTCCTTCCGAGATCCGTTCCTTTCTGGGCTTAGCTGGTTATTACCGGCGCTTCATTTCGAACTTCTCGAAGATCGCTTTGCCTTTAACAACTCTAACGCACAAAGGTAAACCATATATTTGGGGCTCGAAGCAAGAAGAAGCCTTTCTATCGCTCAAGCGATTGTTGTGTGAAGCTCCTGTTCTTGCGCTACCTGAGGGTAATGAAGATTTTGTCGTGTATTGCGATGCATCCAACCAAGGTCTCGGTTGTGTTCTTATGCAACGAGGCAAGGTTATCGCTTACGCATCAAGGCAACTTAAGGTTCATGAAAAGAATTATACAACTCACGACCTCGAACTAGGCGCAGTTGTTTTTGCCTTGAAGATCTGGAGACACTACCTTTATGGTACTAAGTGTATCCTTTACACTGACCATAAAAGCCTTCAGCATATCTTTGATCAAAAGGAACTTAACATGAGGCAACGCCGATGGAACGAACTCATCAGCGATTACGATTGTGAGATCCGGTATCATCCTGGTAAGGCTAATGTGGTAGCCGATGCGCTCAGCCGAAAACCCTGCCAACTTAACTGTATCTTGCCGCGCACCCAGCTTCACTTCGCGCCGATTCAAAGCAACCTTGAATCGCGTATTCGTGACGCGCAGCGCGCATCCATCAGTAATGGTAGCCTTCGCGCCGAGTTAGCGTGTGGCGCGGAAGCACTCTTTGTCCCTAATCTGAGTGGAATTCTCTGCTATCTCAATTGCATCTGGATTCCCTTTGATGAGAATCTTCGCGCTGATATCCTGAGTGAAGCGCACAAATCTCGGTATTCTATTCATCCCGGCACTGATAAGATGTACAAGGATTTGCGCATAACTTATTGGTGGCCCGGTATGAAAAAGGATATTGCTGTGTTCGTAGCTAAGTGCCTGACTTGTTCTAAAGTTAAAGCTGAACACCAACGCCCATCTGGTTTGCTCGAACAACCTGAAATTCCTACGTGGAAATGGGAATGTGTAGCGATGGACTTTATTACCAAGTTACCTTTGACAGCAAGCAAACATGATAGCATTTGGGTAATAGTGGATCGTTTGACTAAGTCTGCTCACTTTCTGCCCATTCGTGAAAACTACCGTGTTGAGCAACTCGCGCAGCTTTATGTCAAGGAAATTGTCTGCCGCCATGGTACTCCTTTGAGCATCATATCCGATCGCGATGGCCGTTTTATATCTCGCTTTTGGAAATCTCTCCAATCTGCGCTAGGAACTCGCTTGGACATGAGTACTGCATATCATCCTCAGACTGACGGACAGTCTGAGCGAACTATTCAAACTCTTGAGGATATGCTCCGATCTTGTGTTCTTGATTTTGGAGGTAATTGGGATTCGCACCTGCCTTTGATTGAGTTTTCTTATAATAACAGCTATCATTCCAGTATCGGTATGGCCCCATTTGAAGCACTTTACGGTCGTAAGTGCCGCTCCCCGATCTGTTGGAGCGAAGTGGGTGAAACTCAAATCACAGGACCCGAACTTGTTCAAGAGACAACCGATAAAATCGCCAAGATCCGTGATCATCTGCTGACTGCCAGGAGCCGACAGAAGAGTTACGCAGATCGTAGGCGAAAGCCTCTCGAATTTCAAGTTGGTGATCTTGTTCTCCTCAAAGTGTCGCCTTGGAAAGGTGTTGTCCGCTTTGGGAAGAAAGGTAAGCTTGCTCCTCGTTATGTTGGTCCATTCAAGATTCTCGCGCGTGTGGGAAAAGTTGCCTACAGACTTTACCTGCCGCCCGCGCTCAGTAATGTGCATCCAACGTTCCATGTATCCAATCTCAAGAAGTGTTTAGCTGACGAGAACCTTCACATTCCACTTGATGAAGTTCAAGTTGATGAAACTATGCATTTCGTTGAGAAGCCTGTTGAGATTATGGATCGCGAGGTTAAGCAAACCAAGCGCAGTCGTATCCCTATCGTGAAAGTTCGTTGGGAGTCCAAGCGCGGAGCCGAGTTTACATGGGAAAGGGAAGATCAGATGAAGATCAAGTACCCGCACCTGTTCTCTGCGCAACCTACTTCGAGATAAATTTCGGGACGAAATTTCTTAAAGTAGGGGAGACTGTGACATCTGCCCTGATCCGACCCGACCCAGGTACCCGTTTCTCTGACCCGATCTCTTTCTTTTATGATTTAATATTTATTTATACTTATATTTTACTTTTAATAATAATATATATTTTCCTTCCCGCCTCTTTCTCTCTCTTTCTTTCCGCCGTCCCGTCCCTCTTCCTTCTCTCTTTCCGCCTTCTTTTCCCTCTTGTCGCCGTCCCGCCCTTACGCCTTGTTTCCCTCCTCTTTGCTTGTCCTTTGGTTCTTCCCGCCTAAGGATGTCTGCAGCTCCACGCGCCAGACTCCTTACATGGAAGCCTGCGTGAAGACATCTTGTTCCTGCGATACGTGAAGAGAACTCTTCTCGCAGCGCGCTAAGAATGCATGTTCTTCCCGCAATGCGCTAAGAATGTATGTTCTTCCCGCGATGCGCTTAGAATTCTTGTTCTTCACGCAGCACGCTAAGGATGTGATTCTTCCCGCAGTGCGCTAAGGTTTGTTGTGCCAGCCTTCGCGCTCGCGCACTCAGCCTTCTCGCGCTTGACCCTTTAGTCTAGTCTTCTGTTTATTCTAGCCGTTTGCTTTTGTAATGTCTTTTCTTCTGAGCTGTTGACCTAACCTATCTAATGTCTGAATAGTTACTTTCGGCGCAGCATGCGTACCAACCCCATTGGTTGATAGAAAAAGTGACTGACATTATCTTTTGAGATCTGCTTTTGCCATGCTTGACCAGTACCTTTATCTGAACCGCCCATGCCTTTTTTTTACTGTTCCCTGTCAGCTTTATCTTGCCCCCTGCAGCTGCCATATCTTTTGATATCTTTACTTTTCAGAACTTTTTACCGTTGATATCTTTTCTTTTACTTTTTGAGATCTTTTCCCCTTTTTCTAGGGATTGTGTTCCCTAGGGTTTCTCTATAAATAATAATAATATTTTCATAACACATCACACACAAACACTTAATCTCTCCTGTTCTCTTGCTCCTTGCTCTCTCTGCCGTCTTCCTCTCTGCCTCCGTCTTCCTCCCTGTTCTGCCCTGCTTTTCCGGTAATATATATATAATAATTTACTTATTAATTATGCTAACTTATTATCAAGACTTAAAACAGATCGTTAAAACAATAATCTTAATTATAGGTTAACTTTGCTTGTTTAAGAGTTGATTCTTGCATATCTTTCACCGCATCGTTTATCAAGTGAGTTATCTCGTATCTAATCCCTTTTTATTTTAAATGCTTTGGGATGTTCATGTGTTCATACAAAACTTGAGTCTTAAACTGTTTATGAACTTTAGTCGCGCAGTATCCCATGTGTTGAGGACGTAGACTTGGCTGTTTATTTGTATGTGTGGATCATTAACCGTCTTGTCGGTCTATTCCGCAGTTTTCATGGTACCATTAGATGAACACGGGAGAACATTCGTTTATGATTTTCTCTTTTGTTACACTTGCACAGTTAGTCTTGTTTGTGAGCTCAATTGTGAGCACTGGCAGTCTTGTCTCTTAGAGTTGGTCCCGATCAGATTACACCCTTGTTGAAAACCAGACATACACATGTTGCGCGCAGATTTTATTGTTATCTATGTATTGTATTAAACTTGATCTCTCACCAACACGCAAGTGTTTGACGTTTATTTTAACACATGTTCAGGTTTGCAGTAGCTGTTTTGGAGCTTGTGGACACGTAGGACGTTTTACTTTTGGACCTAGAATTAAAATGTATCAGGACAAGTTAATTATGTTTGAATGTTATAATTTATAATATATTGATTTATGTTTGATTTATGTTCTATATTTTCCCCGCTGCGCGTGCGCGATAAAATGTGTATTAATAAATATTGACACCAATAGTGTCACGAGTAATGAAACAATATGTGGCGCCCCGATGTATAATCCGCCTTTGGTCGGGGTGTTACATCCGACCCGACCCAGGTGCCCGTTTTCGAATCCGATTTTAAGATTTTAAATTTAATTATAATCTTTATAAATTTAACATTAAATAAATCAAATATATATATATATATATATATATATATATATATATATTACTTACTAATAATAATAATGATAATAATAATTCCTTTCCGCCGTCCCGCCCCTTTTTTCTCTCTTGTCGCCGTCCCGCCCCTCTGCTTAACCCTTAAGCCTTGAACCCCCTTTTTCTCTTAACTCTTTACTTGTCCTTTGGTTCTTCCCGCCTAAGGATGTCTGCGCATTTCTACACGCAAGACTCCTCAGTTGGAACCTCAAGACTCCTCGAGTGGGGATGTCTGCGCAGCTCCACGCGCCAGACTCCTTACAAGGAAGCCTGTGTGAAGACCAATTGTTCCTGCGATACGCGAGGCGAACTGTTCCCGCAGCGCGCTAAGGATTGTAATTCTTCCCGCGGCGCGCTAAGGATTGTAGTCCTTCCCGCGGCGCGCTAAGGATTGTAGTCCTTCCCGCGGCGCGCTAAGGATTGTTCTGTGTATCTGCCTTCGCCCTCGCGCACTCAGCCTTCTCGCGCTAGTCACTTAAGTCTTTTCTCCAGTTTAAGCCAGCCTGTATGCTTTTGAAATATCTTATCTTCTGTGCTATATCTGCCAAGGTATGGGCACAGTAGACCAGATCTTTTTCCCCAAATCAAGGGATGTGTTCCCTTGGGTTTTCCTATAAATAATACTAATTTCTTGGATAATTAAACACTTAAACACTCCCCAAAATCTTTCCCCCTTACTCTCAGCCGAAGATCCTCAGCGACGCCTCCAACTCCCCTCTTTGCAATCCGTCTTCTCTTCTTTTCTGCCCAGAAATCTCGGTAAATAAATAATATATAATTTATAAATAATTTGTTTAAGTAACAAAAATCGAAACATATTACATATGCTTACATATATTCAAGACATTAAAACCAATCGTTAAACCAATAATCTCTTATTTATAGGTTAACTTTCGCTTGTTTAAAAGTTGGTTCTTGCATTATCTTTCAACGCACCTTTTACAAGTGAGTAATCTCGTACCTAATCCCCTTTTATTTTTAACGTTTTGGGATGTTCATGTGTTCGTACAACTTGAGTCTTAAACTTGTTTATGAATTTATGTGCGCAAGACCCCATGTGTTATGGACGTTTACTAGTGTTGTATATTTGTATGTGTGGATCATTAACCGCTTTGATCGGCCTATTCCGAAGTTTTCATGGATCCATTAGATAAACACGGGAGACCTATCGTTACGATTTTCTTGATTTGTTTGCACATACACGAATGATTATTTGTTTTGCTCGATTTGGAGCACGCTATGAACTATGAGCTATGATCTATTTAGGCTTGATCACAATCTGTTTACACGCTATGTTGAACACCAGTTATACACATGTTGCGCGCAGTGCTTTGTTATTATCTATTTATATCTATTAAACTTGATTTCTCACCGACACGCAAGTGTTGACGTTTTATTTTAACACATGTTCAGGTTTGCTGTAGCTGCTTTTGGAAACTCGAGGACACGTAGGATGTTTTCTTTTACTTTGGACCTAGTTTAAAATGTAACAAGACAAATTTATGTTATTTGAATATTGAGTTATGATATGTTGATTTATGTTACTTTATGGTGTTATGCGCATGCGCGATGAAATGTATTTATTAAATATTGACACCCAAATAGTGTCACGAGTAATGAAACAATTCGTAGCGCCCCGATGTATAATCCGCCATCGGTCGGGGTGTTACAAGATGGAAGGCAAGTGATTAATAAATACGATAAACGAGTTAACGAATAAGCGAGTCATCTAATACGTGTCAAACGAGATTAATGATCAGAACCTGAAACATTGTGATATGAAAATATAAATAAAATCGAACTTAATTCCGCTTGAATCAATCCAAACGGATGAGTTGAACTCTAGTTATGTTGAATTAAACGTTTTAAGCGAGCTGGTACTAACCAAAATCTGAACAGCGAGTCGGAAGTCGGGTTTTGGTCAGTAGCCTTAAAATCATGTTACGAGAATAAAAGTCTTCTGGACCGAACGTTGAATCCGACCAGAAGTATGAGAAAACGGATAGTCAAAGTTATTGACTATTTTGCCCTTAAACGGGTTTTAAGCGAATTGACCAGTCAACACCCTTCAACCACCGAAATTGATTGAATTTTATTGACTAAGGAATATGTATGAACGATTCCTATGTTTACAACTTACCCGGAAAGTGAAAGAATCGATGGGAAACGGAAGTCAAAGGTCCTAAAGCAAGTAAAGTCAACGAGCAAGTCTTGTATCTTCAACGAATATGCAAAAACCGAAGGGTTTGAGGATGACAGAGGTAGGTGACGGCTGGAGAAGGTGTATTAGGGTTAGATTAAAGTTTACAGCAGGGAATTATGAAGTGTTTATATAGGAAAACATAAACCGAACTAATTATGGCCTTTTTGGCCCGTTTAAGCAAGTATATATGATTTTATGGAAAGAATCGTCGAAATATTCGTAAAGATCTGATCTTGGGCAAGGGAAAACGAATTAGGAATGATATTTTAGTTGTATGATGTTTACTTGGTCCTTACTTCACTCAAATATGCTTAAAATAAACGATTTTATACCATAAACGAACTAGGAAATGAGTTTAAACAACACGATCTGACCAGACAGCCAAGAGCTCCGCGTGGCCAACCCATGGGGGTGCTATCGCGTAGCGCCCCGGCCGCAAAGGAATGGGAATTTGATTTTTGACAAGATTGGTCCCTGTGGTTTGTTATTTGGTCAAATATTGAATCTTTTATACATTAAATAAGAAATAAACTACTTAGGAAAGTATAAGGGCCTAAAATGAACTTGTAATCTTTAATACTTATAAATATTAATTTCTTGATGAATAATAACGATCTAAAAGTTACCGGGTCGGGTTATACGCAAACGAATACGGGTTTGAAAATCCGAAATGTTACAGCGGAGAGTACTCGGGGATTACTCATTGAGTAATTGGCGCATAGGTGTTATGTTTACAATCATTGTCATAAAAAATATTTTGAGATATATAAACTATATTGTTTTCATTATGCAACACGAGAGATATAATAAAAGGAAAATGGTGCATGACCTTCATCCAAAAGGTTGGTCTAGTGGTAATGGTGTATGGTATTTAACTAAAAGTTTGTTGGTTCTAGTCTCAGATGAGACATGATGAAAATATTAGTTGTTACAAAAATGACATAAGTCACACATTCAAGCAAGAGCCTTTGTCTTTCTTCGCTAGGTAAATAGAGGACCAGGGAAAGAAGTGCCAGAACCTCAACCAAAAGAGTAAACGTGATAGATTCTAGATTCTTACAGGAGAGTGAGGAGACACATGCTTCAGAATTGAATGGAATGATTCCTCTCCCACGGTTGCCTTCACTACTCGTGAATCCTTAGTTAAGACATGATAAAAATACTAGTTGTTAAAAAGAAAATATAATAAATAACAAATATACTTAAATAATATGAAATGCATAAAAGAATATTAATAAAATAATTAGTTGCAAAATGCTATTGAACTTAAATTTTGTTGAGTTCTAAAAAAAATCAGCCACACAAATTAATCATCTTATTATTTTTATTTTTCATCGTATTTAACACGAGTAGGACTTTTATTCAAAACGTTCCCTAAAAGAAATGACACCCCCTTGCAATCATTACAAATAGACAAACACGTAGACTTGAATTGTCAAATGTCTTTGTGAACGACGTGTAACTTGTATTTTGGGATTCCTCTTTTAAATGTCTGTGTGAATTGTCAAAAACTAAATATAAAAACTTTTTCCCTAACTTATATTACATTATTAGTCCCTATGTGGAGGGTTACCACTTATACACCACCTTTTTATAAAGCTTCTTTAATGACGTGTTTGTCACGTGTTACACAGTGTCTCTATATAAAAGGTTACCGGTACATATGGTCTTATTATGAGATTGTAAGTGTTCTCTTGTGCAGACGGCAACGACAATTAGAATCTCTTTCAAAGAGACCGCTGGTCAATGACAAATTGACAGGAGCATTAATTGTTCTACTTGACTCATTCCTATGCCTAAAAATGAACAAAACTACCTTCTTCTACATTTAAAGTTTTAAAAAACTGAATAAAGAAAATACGTAAAGCTATATGACTTATAGTCATGTAACGTATACGCGTTAACAAAAGTAACCAAATCACAAAATCCTAATTGAAACTATGACCATGACCAAGATAAAAAGCTAAGGTGACTTGAGAGTAAAATAAAGCAATGACTTTAGGCCCCACTTCTTATACCCCCCCCCCCCCCCCCTCCCCTGCAAATTCTAATAAGTAACAATTTAGGCACTCTTTAAATGCAAATTCTTTAACTTGAGGAACAAATGAAGCTCTCCACAACAGCTTTGCCATTCATATAACATTAATTCACTTTGGATATAAAAGAAAGGGCGTGGTTCGTTTACATCATTTGGAAAGTGTAGGGGTTGATTGTGTTATTTGACAACTTCTTGTATATAAGAATGAAATTAGAAGTTACTGGATCATTCTGCTTCTCCACCAAGTTGGTGTAGAGAGAGAAAGTGTGTGTGTGAGAAAAATCCCAACACCAACCTTATTCTGGTTTTTTAGTGCACACCCAGCGAAGATAGGATGACTCCGGAGATCTAATTGTCGGATTGGTTTCAAATTTTAACCGCGTGCTAAAAAACATATAAATAAAGATTTTCACCGTTTAGATCTTGAATTAGATGTCTGAAAGTAGGATTTTTATGTAGGAGACCATAAAAGTGCAAAATACCATTTTTCGACGACTGTTTCAGCTTTCCGATGACTATAGCAGTAACATTCGTTATTTTTCAAATTTAAAAATCCGACCCGCTTTAAATTTTTGGTTTTGTTTATATATATATATATATATATATATATATATATATATATAAATTTTCGTTTCATATATTTTATGTGACATTCATTAACGTTTATTTGAATATGAATTTGCACTTGTATTCGTATTCGTTAAACCTACCTGTTTCGTCGTTTCATTGTATTTGTATTTAACGTTCATTATTAATATAATATTCACGAGAATTTAAGTTATTGTTTGTTCAACGAAACTCCAGGATTTAAAGCTTCTATTTTTTGTAAACGATCTTCAAACTATGCGAGTATAATACGGAATGTATCCAAGACTTTATAACTTTTTATAACCTTTATTTCATTTCCATCATTCCTCAAAGTTCAAGGAATAATGTGTAAATTACATTTTAATTCAATTTTAAAGAACTTTAAAGTGCAGAAACCAGAAGTGTAATTATGTTTAAATTATTAATATTATATTTCAGACCCCCCCCCCCCTTCTTTTTCCCTGGATCGCATTTCTGGCGGCCGGTTTGCCGGCCGGCGACCTTGGTTTCTGAAAGCTCTTAAAAAACCCCAAATACCTTTATTAACCCAATTAATTGCTCATATCGGCTTTAGATCTTATAAAGACCCTAAATCAACGATAATAACGTATTTTCAACATCTAATTCGTGTGCAAATCGACCAAAAACGGTCGGACATTTCGTTAAAATTCAATTACGATTATTAAACGTCAAACGATCCAATTGAACCAATAAATAACCCCTAAACCTTCATCTAAACCTGCTACAATCATTCTTTTAATCTAAAACACTTTCAATACCAAGAAATTAATCCGTCAAAGTTCGTTTTCTAGCAAGCCATAGTTCTCCATCAAAACACAACGATACCAAGTAAGTAATATATTGTTTTTGTTCCTGCTTCACCGTTAAACAAAACCCCTAACACTAATTTAACGAACATGGAACGAATTGAGAGTATTGAAACCTAGAGTTTGCTAGGTTGAAGATGAACATGAACTGTTATATTTATATTTTCTTGTTTCTGTGTTGTAACCAAATCAAACATTTGGCATGGTGGCTAAGCTTCTTGATTGATAACCAGCGGACCCGGGTTCGAACCTGGGTCATTATATGAACTGTTATTATTTTTTAAAACCTTTTTTCTTAAATAATATCAATTCAATAAACAAATTAAACATCATAATAAATCAAATAAAAAAATTTTTAAACCAAATAAAATTTTTATAAATTAAATAAAAATTATATTTTATCTTTTCCCATCTAAAAACCAAATTTCATAATCGTTAATCCATTAATATGATTCGTTCTTTAACTTTAAGTCGTGAAACTTTAAATCATTTGTTTTAATTCGTTAACTTATATTTCGTCAACCGTAACCCGCTAACTTTAAAATTTGTTAGCTTATCGTTCGTTAAACATAATCCGTTCGTTAGTTTATAATTCGTTAATTTCAATCCACTAACTTCAAATTTGTTAGCTTCTAATTCATTAATTCTTTAACTTTATTTCGTTATAATTGTTTGAGATAAATTTCTCATTTAAAATCCATACATTGTAATATCGTAAATTGCATATTAGTGTTAGTTATAATATTGAAATAATATAAACCGTTAAAATTTCCGTTAAGATTTAGAATAATCCATGCCTTAACATAATAAAATATATATTAAAATAAAGCAAAATTCCAAAAACCAAATTGTTTAACTTTATAATCCCGTTAGTTAGATTTTGTTTTTATTTTAATTTTAGTTCGTGAAGTTCGTTTGCTTCGGTTTCGTTAATGCACTTCCGCCTTTTATTTCAACTTGATCTTCAATTTCAAGGTGAGTTTTTCACACCCCCTTTTTAAACGTTTTTACATTATTTGGGGATAGCATGCATATCCTACACAAATTATTACTTAGTATGCTTTATTCAAACTACAATTCACTTTGTGGTCTTGTGCGTTTATTTGCTTACTTGCGTTGTGTGATTATCCGAGTACGTTTGTTGTTACCAACTGGAAAAGACCTTATGTGCGTTGTGCAATTATTTGAGTACGTTGGTTCTCCCCAACTGGAAAGGACCTTGCGTGCGTTGTGCGATTATCCGAGTACGTTGGTTGTTATACATGTTCATATAATGGTATGGTTTTTTTGAGTGTATATCAAAACTGTGTGATTCTCACCAACAACTTGTTAGTTGACCCTTTTATTTTATATACATTCTATAGGTACAATCATTAGAGGTTGAGGTGACGAGGATACTAGTTCTAGGTTATCAATAATAATGGACCTGCTAATTTAGTTGTTTTCCTTTTCATTAAATGTATTTTATTGTTTCAAGTTGTTTACTTGAGATTTGAAATGAATTAATGATATTATGGTCACTTAATAGTGTCAGTGTGTTTGAACAATCTGTACGTCACACTCGGGCAGGTCACACCCCAACCTAAGGCGGAAATGTCGGGGCGTGATCTGATTGCTCACAGCTCGAAGATACTATCATATATAAAATGTGACAATATCTAATTAATTATTTTAATTCAAATGTACACACAATAATCAAATACAACAAAACAATTCAAATAAATAAATACAATCAATTAAATTTAAGTTTGTCTTCAATATAACCCTATGGTCTTTCTAAGTGTCCATCCTTCAACTCAGGTAACCTGCATATGTGTAGAAAATGGAGTTTTGTCAACAACACATGTTGAGTGAGTTTACCACCGGTTTTGCAATAAAATAAGGATAATATAATAAATAAGCAAAACGTAATAAATACGGCAATGATATCAAACTATAAGAAAGTAAGTGGTCGATTAAACCATTGCCAAGCGAATCGGGCGCCGGTAAATCAACCATGATCAAATAAGAATATGACCATTGCCAAACGAATCGGGCGGTGGTCAATAGAACGAGAACCCTCTCCAAGGGGATATGTCAAACGAATGAATATAATAACACATAAGCACATAACAAGTAGATTTGACTAATCACACACAATTACACGTTTGCTATTTTTGATATGTATGTATATATAGATATGTATGTATAGTATGATATACGCATATGTCCCCAAAACGTTTGTGAAAATTGAGTAAAATAGGGGAATGATAAAACTCACATGATCGAATAAGCCAAACGGGAATGTTTACGATAAGAATGATAATCACGCTCTTCGAGGATTACCGACAAGGATCCTAATTAATTGATATTACGAGTGAATTACGATGATATAATATGTATAACGAATTTAAGATTTCGATATGATTTGAGTTACAATTATGTTTGGTATGTTTATGGATTGAACGATTGATCTCTACGGATTATTGTTATTATTTAATTATAAAAATCATTATTTGTCATAAAAATCGGGTTTACGAATAATTAGTTAAATAAATATGAGTTAAGACCTACTATAATAATAAACGTCTAAATATATAATTATCGTAAAATTTACATCTTGGAGTTTTTTTTAACGACGTTCGATGATAAAAATATATTAACATTTTTACTACGTTTATTATAATTTTGTTTAAATATATATATATATATATATGTATATTTATATACATATAATATATATATATATATATGATAAATATAAGCAAATTTATAAAAATATTTTAATCAACAAAAAAACCTCAATATAAATGTCGGGTTTTAATAAAATAGTGATGGTTTACTATTAATAATATATATATATATATATATATATATACATATATGTATATATGTATATTATTATATATACACACAAAACTTGTAACGAGACTAATTGACACAAAACGTTTTGCTTTAGGATGTCGGGTTAACAAAATACCGTTTATTTAATATGTAATATTAATTATAATATATTATAATTCATTTAAATAGCCATTAAAACAAGTGAAACCCAAAAATAACAAAAACAGGCAAAACTAGGACTCGAACCCCCCGCAACCTACTACCGGAATTTGAACACACACACACACGAGCCAACTGAGGTGATATGTCAGTTGTATAAGATCTGGAAACAATTTAATATATACAAAAGTTAAATAACCCAAATTTGTTTATAAACCCTAAATCATAAAATCGATCAATTCGTTAATTGTTTGTCCAATTAATGTTAGGGCTAATGATCAGCACATCAAAACGAATTTGTACATATAATTTATTACCTATTTGGAGGATTATACACGGCTTAATTGGATCACATCAGTGCCGACGATGAACACGAAGGGTAGAGCCTCACCAGACTTCAATAACACAATTAAGCATATGGTTTTTGTTTGAGCCAGTTCTAAGTATGTGTAGACGAGAGAAATTGAATTGTTATCAATCCTAGACTATATAATTAATCCTAGGTTAGGACGGTTTATACATATCTCGATATATCTTTAATTTGAACCGATTTCTTAATTAATTGGGTTAGTTAAGCCGCTAATGGCAAGGGTAATCTTAACCATGATTCAATTCCTAATTTAAACCGATAATTGTTGCTCAAGAAAGGTAAATGGGTCACGGATTGGGTATACGGGTCATGGATGACGGGCTTGGGTAAATGGGTCATAGAATAATATATGAAAATTGCATTTTAGTCCCTAAAAAGTCGAGGTGGAAACATTATAGGTTCAAAGTTTAGTTTTGGGTTAAAAATGAACATTTTCCAAAGCTAAATATATTTTAAATAAATAAATATAATTTGTATAGAAATTCCTCGATAAACGTGATCCCTTTTTAGTGTAAAAATTTCCCGATCATAAAACGGGTCGGGTTATGGATATAAATTCGTTCGTTGGAAAACCCGAGTTGTTATAGGGCGTTTCCGCTTAAGCCGGGGTGTTACAATAGAGGTGGATTACAGCGATGGCAATCATATGGGTTTGTAGATCTCAGTGAGATGGTTCTTTGGCTGCTTGAATCACCTAAATCGGAGCTCGTTTGATATAGTTTTTGGGTTGTTCGAGTGTTTTCGAACACGGCATTATAAGGTACATTTTTTTTTATAAAAAGGAGGCTCATTTGATTTTGGTTTTTCTTGAAAGTTGGTAGAAGGATAGATCAAGTCACGATTAATGAGAAAGTAACCAACTTGATAATAAACGAGTTAGTTGGTTTGGTTCATATTAAACGAGTAAAGTTCGGTTCGTAAAAACAGTGGGTAAATGAAGTCGGTTTTACATGTAATTCAGTATGCAACTAGATCAGGATGGAATGCTCGCTAAACTCTCAAACTTTATAATAAACGAGCTATCTGGACTAGTTTGTGTTAAGCGAGTAAGGTTTCAGTTCATAAAAAAGAATGGGAATACTCATTTGAAAATGGGAATACCCTTTGCAAATGAGATTATTCTTTGTAAATGGGAATACTCTTAAACGAGAATACTCCTTGCAAATGATAATAATCTTTACAAATGGAATACTCTTTGCAACTGTGAGCACCTCTTGCAAATAAGAATACTCTTTGCGAATGAGAATAGTCTTTGAAAATAGGAATACTTTTTCCAAATAGGAATACTCTTTGAAAATGACAACAGTCTTTGCAAATGAGAATACTCACTTTAAATGGGAATACTCCGTGCAAATGGGAATACTCACTGTAAATGGGAATACTTCTTGCAAATGGAAATAATCTTTGCAAATGGGAATAATCCTTCCAAATGGGAATAGTCTTTGCAAATGAGAATACTCCTTGTTAGATAATTAACAATTATAGATAGCTCAGTTAAGTTAATAAGTGATAGTAAGACTAGTTAAGTTAATAAGTGAGAATACTCCTCGCAATTGGGAATACTCCTTGTTAGATAATTAACAATTATAGATAGCTCAGTTAAGTTAATAAGTGATAGTAAGACTAGTTAAGTTAATGGGGCTTGAACCAAATCCGAATCCGAAATTTCACTATCCGAATCCGAAATTTCGGATATCCGATTAGATAATGAATCAGTTATCCAAAAATAAAAAAAAAAACTGTTTTAAAAGTAAACTTACACGATCTCAAGAATCCAAGTTTTCCAATTCAATAAACTAAACAAAAATTATTCAAAATACAAAGAAACAAACAAGCAAATAACACAATCTATTGTTTAAAATAAACACAACCCATTGTTTCAAAATAAACAATTTTCTTCTTAAACAAACATAATGAGAGATTTAAAAACAATCTTCCAAATCATCATTTCATGAAGAATGGAGAACCATTGGTGGAGCAGTCGTGGAGGTGGTGGTGACAGAAGAGGGCTGAAGGTGGTAACGGTTGATTCGTCACACTCTCATGGAGCCATGATTTTGTGGAGAACTGGAAAGTGGAGATGGGAAAGAGAGAGAGCATAAGAGAAGGGAAAGAGAGAAGAAATGAAAGCGGCGTAGTGAATTAGGAAATTAGGAATTAGGGATACATCTAAATAGTTGGTTATATATTAAAATTAAAAAATATCAAATTTAATATTTCGGATACGATTTGGATATTCGAACCATCCAAAAAAATCCCAAAAATACTATTCGAATCCGAATCCGAATTTTTGGATATCCGGGGAAATTCGGATATCCGAAATTTCGGATAGTTCGGATACGGATTATCGGATAATTCGGATACGAATTCAGATTTTTTTGAACACCCCTATTACTGAGCACTTGCTCCTCGTGGATAGGTTACTTGACATAGCGTAGATATTCAAATTAATTAGGTTTTTGCATAACTCAAACGACAGTCATTAGTTTGTTGGAGTGTGATTGATGGAGTGTGTGGGTGAATGCGAAGGAAGGTAGGAGAGAAATCAAGAGACAACAAAAGAATGACCAATTTAATAAATATTTTAATGTTACTTTATCATATGTTTATAGTTAAAGAGTCTTTCTATATAATATTTTACAAAAATGTTATCTATAATTAATGTATCTATCTATATCCTTAAAGCATTCTCAATAGCTTAATTAAACAACTTGAGGGGTTTTCTATTTTATAGAGTGTGGTTGTGAGAGGAGGAGAGAAGAAAGGTAAATTATAAAGGTATAAAAAATATTATTTAATTAAAAATAAGAGATAAAAATAGTGTTTTTTTAGTGTTATTTTAGAGATGAAGATAAATGATCTGCTAGGAATGCTCTTAAATTACCTAATGACACTTTCTGCCCCCCCCCCTCCCTTTTCCGAGCCACTACATTGATTTAACCCGGTTTGGAATCGTTTACCTATTTATATTATAATGGGTTTTAACAACTCATTTATTTGTGAAACCTTTAATCATCAATAATTATTTTTCGCGGGTCACGGGTCTCACAACACCCGGATAACCCTTAAACAAGTTATAATATCTAATTTGTTTTTGAAGCAACCCATTAATCATCGAACAATATTTTCGCGGGTCATGGGTTTCACAAACCCAAATAGCCCTTAAACAGGTTATAATATCTCATTTACATGTGAAACATTTTCATCAAACTCTAATTTAATTTCACTCTTCAACATATTTTCCGTCGCTGATCTATCCTTTCCGTCACTGATTAACTACCGATTACCACCTAGCATTGTCAACCACCCATCTGATCATGCATCAACCACCATCATCACCTACATCAACCGCCTCTTTTTCATAAGACATATATCCATGTTCATGTTTATTCGTTTAAAAAAATCAACATGTGCATGTTCGTTTATTTTTGTTCGTAAAAAAATCTAAAAAAAAACTACGCATCTCAATTTTAAGAGCCCAAATGTTAAAAAAATATAATTAACGTAACAACCTAATATGTACGTATTAAATCGAAACAAAACTTTGTTAAAGTATAAAATAAATCATTACAAAATATAAAATAGCAAAACGATTGAAAATAAACATACATAATCAAACATAAATAGATCAAAGTAGGTCCAATTATATTACAGACTTCCTTATAATAAATTAAATTAAGATCCAAAAAAATATATTTATAATATTAGAAACGACAAATATAAAAGAATCCCCGTAGTATGGGGACCAAAAGCTAAGTTATATTGTATTATAAATATGCATTTTAACAACTTTTTAATTTTAAGAAGTTTTGATCTGTATAGGATGTTCATTATTCAAATCAAACTCGAGGAATTAAAAACCGATTAAACTTGCATTCGAATTTGAAGGTTCGAATTTTAAGTTATAAATATAAATCTTATTTTTATTATAAATATACATATAAGAAGATAAATTATAGAATACTTTTATTTATAAAGAGTAAAAATAAAAAGAACATCGTTTTGCTTATTAATTTGTGTAATTGAAAATTACCACTTTAAATATTTAGAATGGTATACTGATTTAAAACACAATATTGATAGACCAGTAGCTTAAACCATATTACATTTATGCTATGTTTAGGTACAATTATATTATTTCGTCTTGTTTTTGGTATTGTACTGCATGTTTTCTTAAACAATAAATAAAGTATATCTTTACTATTTGTTGATTAGATCATCTGTAGTCAAAATTTTCCATATTTAGGCGTTTCATGACACGTGAAGGTCCAGTCAATATTGGAGAGTTTTGCAAAAAGTGGTGTAGTGATAAATAGCCCATAACTCTCATGCAATCATTACCTCTCTCTCCCACGGCCTCTCCTTCAAAGTTATATACATAACTTTAAAACCTATAACTTTAACCATAACTCTAAGGGGGATAGTGTAAGGGAGAGTTATGGGCCATAACTTTACTCATAACTCTCCCACTACACATGGTCTTATATTTAATAAGTGACCCACTTTTTTCTTACGTTATTAGACCACGCGTAATCAAAATTAGGCAAACTCGGGTATTTTGCGTCATGTGGCACTTAATCAGCTTTTGAGTATTTTACAAAAAAGTGGGTGTAGTGGGAAAATGCCTCTAAAATGCCCCCCCCCCCCTCCCCTCCCTAACTCTACCTCTCTCTCTCTCTCATAAACCCTCAAAATGTGGGCATCACCACGTTATGTACATAACTTTGCATCCCAAAATGTCATTCAAAAAGCCCGCAGGGGGGGGGGGTTTCCATGGCGTTTTGGCCTTAAAACTCCCCAAAAAGCCATCGACTACGGACGGTGTTAAAGGTTAGAGTGAGACATGGTACCGTTGATACGTAGTTATTTGAACTTGAAAAAACAACCAACTTTTGGCCGTGTCAATTAAAACTTTTACATAGGAGGAATTTGTTACATTTAAACTGCACACCATAACGTATGTTCTTTACATGAGCATTTGGAACATGGCTTCAAAGTATCAAAATTATATTATCGTGGGATCAGATCGCTCATAGTTTCAAAGTTCAAAGACATGGATTCACTTTGACGGGTTCTTTCTGCTTGCAAACAGTGCTTCAAATCCATCACCACATCGTTCATGGTTGGCCTTTTTATGGATTTGGGGGAAACACAAGCAATTGCTGTTTCTACCACTTTCTCGGCAGTATTGATGTCAAAACGACCATCTAATCTAGAATCAATTATAGTTTCAGCATTTCCTACTTCAAGTTGTGACTTAACCCATTGAACTATGTTAGCGCCCTCTGATATTACTCGCCGGCTTGTAATCAACTCTAGGAGTAGCACCCCAAAGCTATACACATCACTTTTCTCTGTCAACCTGGTGGTTGCGTGATACCTGCATTTTACATTTCAAGTAGAAGTGGTAAGCTGCTATTACCACATTTTGCTTTTAGTTAACTGTAAATTTGAAAAATGTTGACGAGAAAAACTCACTCAGGTTCAAGGTACCCAAGAGTGCCAGCCACTTTTATTGATGTTATATGAGTGGCGTCTTCTGTAGCAAAAGCTCTAGACAACCCAAAATCAGCTAGTTTTGCATGGAAGGCTTCATTCAACAATATGTTTGGAGGCTTCACATCTCTATGGACTATTGGTGGCCTACAACCATGATGCAGGTACGCTAGCCCTATAACATAGAGCAATACATTATAAATTTGTTATGGCAATTGATGCTTCAAAGCCCAATAGTACAAGCTAGCCTGTATTAAGTAGCCTAATTACTAACCATCTGCTGCATCACATCCAATTTGTAACCTTCTTTCCCAGCTCAAGACAGTTGGACTTCCATCTGATCAATCAAATGAAATGTAAAGCAATCTGCCCCATAGATACTACACTAGAATCTTGACAATATGACATGTAATAATTTAAACACATAAATATGCACTTAACAAAGAAAGAAAGGTTAAGTAAATCTAATTACCAAATAGATGATCTCCTAAGTTTCCATTAGCCATGAATTCATATATGATTCCCTTGTGGTTGCTATCATCGCAGTACCCAATGTAGGGGTATGGTACTAAACCCGGCTTACGACCTTAATTTATTATGTTTGGCTTATTTTATTATATGGACTAATACAATATTATTGGGATGAGGGGGTTTTGTGGAGGTAACCCTAACTGGGCTAGGGTACCATGATGGTGGCCATGAGGCTCCCTATATAAGGAGGTCTCCACCTCCTTATTAAGAGAGGTTCTGAATAAGAGCCACCACCATAACCATTTTTGTGTCTGTAAACAAGAGATCCTCGAGATTTCTTAGCAGTCACCTCCACACCCCCATATTTCCATGGCAGATCTTAAGCTACCGGAGAAGAAGATCGAGTCGTGGTTCGTTCATCTCGAAGACCGGGGAACATCGTCATGGATCAGGTCAGATTCATTTCATGTTTCTTCACCCAACAAGTGAAGTAATGTTTGTATGATGAATTTTGATGAGAAGCTTGACCTGTTAATGGAAATTTGTTTGCCATCAATGTTATGACTTAGGTTCATAAGTTTCAATCTTAGAAAGTAATATTGTTGCAAAAGAATTTGCTTCCATGTTAATTTAGTAAGTTTTTGTTTAAGCGTCATTGTTCATTTCTAGCTTATAGTTTATAATAACTAAATGCAAAGGGCAGTTTACAACTATCTTATTAGTACATTTGTAAAGGTTTTTGTAGCCTGTGCTCTCAACAAGAGCAACCTCTTTATCCTTTAAGACTAAGGTAAGGTTTGCATAATCTCAATGCTTATCAAGCTCTACCAATAGATTTTCTATGAGTGAGATTATGATGAGTTCTTTTGTGCGGGGTGCTCAAGGCCGGTTCAATGCTTCTAGGAGGCCTAAAATGAGATTTCAAATTAGGGCCATTTCTAACTAGTTAGGATGTAAAATATTAAGCAACCACAAATTGTTCTAATTCACATAAAATCATTCGTATATCACCTCTCAAACTCTCATGAAATCAATAGAGTTGCCTTTTTTATCATGAAAATTGTAATAAAACATACAGATAAGAACCAACTAAAAATTAGCCACTGAATTTGAAGTAATCAGTGGTCCTTATTTGTCCTATGCATCCTTCAATTGCAAGCCATAAGATTTATATTTAAATTAAGGTAGTTAAAATATATATATGACACGTGTAAGAAAAATCCAAGAAACCATAAAAATCCAACGTGAAAGTAATTAACATTTTGAAATCGAAAAACATACAAATCGACATGGTATCAAACTGAAATAGGGCCTAATAAAGTCAAGTTTATTATAAAAAAAATGGGCCCTAAAAATATGTAGTAGTAACTTCAGTTGTAATTATATTTATAAGTAGTGTTAATGTGTTATTATATAATCAAATCTACATTCTAATAAAGTAAAATAAATGTGTATACTTATCATGTTTTGGTTAATTCTTACAATTTTTTTCTCTCCAAAACTAATATACCCTAATATATGTAATAAATCAATAATGATTCACTTTCCTTTTACACTATATTTATATAAGATCTATATATTTATATAAATATAAATATTAACATATTATTTTACTATATATTTCAAAATACTTGGTAAATTTCAAAAATCAACAACAAATCATGTTTCTCAAATGAAAATTGTTTCGGGTTTTTTGTGAAACTTAAATTTGATTTTATGGGTCAAAAGTTGGCAAATAGATTGTTTGGTACAAGTTAAATGCATTTAGGTTAAAATTTGTAACATGTCAAAAATGAAAATTTTGAGTGTTAATAAAAGTTTAAGAATGCAAAATAGATTTATGATCAAATTTGTTATGGGTTCAAAGTGTTAACTTTAAAATGTCAAAAGCATGAAAGTTAAAAGTTTAAACATGATTCGGGTTTCAAATTTATCTTTAAGGGCATTTTTTGAAATAATCAAAAGGTTTGGGATTTGACAAACTGACTATTTTTCTCTCAACTATTAAAATATAAGAAAAGATTGCGAACACTTTCGACGTGCCACCCGCATGCCTATCAATGCTTTTAACTTTTATCAAATTTGAAATATTTATATCAACATTAATTTTTCCTTCAATGGTGATAAGAACGTTGTATGGGAAGCATGTCATGCAAAACTATACTCAAATGAATATTCAAAAAATTGAATGGGTTAACATGTTATTTTTTATGTTGTCATTATGACAAAGTCTAGAAGCTCTCTGAAATTATCAAAATCTTTTTCATGGTGTAGCTCAGAAAAACATAGCTCTTGAAGAACATCCATTGTTACAATTTAATGTTCTACTTTCCTTTTGATGGGTGGTAAATTGATAAATATATCAATAAAGGTAACGCTCCTTTTGTATTTAGGCTGAGTGGTTAAAACTACTATCGTATGAGAAGCTTTATTTCCGAAATTGGTTCATAACCAAAAGTTTTTCAATTATACATATATGATACCGAGAATGAATTTTTCAATAGAAAGAACCATTCTCAGGTACGTTTTTGCACAAGCATTTTTTTTATTAAGTTCATTTAAAAAAATCATTTTGTGATATAAATAAAATCAATTTATGTACACATTGTATAGATACAAGCATAGATGTAATACATTTTTTTTTCATATACGCTATGTAATTATTTTTTACTTATAATTTTATAATTTGAATTATCCTGTGTGTGACATGAGCTCTAAAACTAGTTATTATATAATCACATTATAGTTGTAATTACGCTACACTATAATTACACTATGTTGTATATATAATTAAGCTAGTTAATTATCTTGCTTAGTACGCTAATTTAATTTTTCTATCCTAAATATCTTTACCTCAGTTTGAAATTCTTTGTAACCTTGAGATGATGATTCTGAGAGCATCTTCACAGCAACTTGGTTATTCCCGACAGATCCACGGAACACACTTCCAAATCCTCGTCCAATTTCATTCTGGAAGTTGTTAGTAATACTCACCACTTCGGAATATGTAAACTTTTGTTTTCTGGGTATGAAAAGCTCCTCCATTTTGATCAAAGCTGCATTCATTAATTCAATTTAGCAAGTACTTTTCCATTTATAAGCGTATAGGTGATATGATTACAAGCTTAAGAATACTGTAACCTTTTCTTTTCATTTGTATAACTATCCGTACGATGATGGACAATACCACGATGCCTCCAATAATTGGTGCTAAAATAACAACTATTTTATTCTTCTTGTTGCTGCATGAACCCTTGAGACAAGAACTTTTATCTTCATCAATACCTTCTTCATCAGTACTGATTATGTAAATAAAAATGTTAGAACAAATGAGGTAAATGTTGATTTGCTTTTGCTTTATTTCTTGAAGTAACTATCAAACCTCAAGGATAACGATCCTTTCTTTGATTTTGCTAGAAGTTCTGCTGGAAGTGGTCGTGTGAAGTTGTTTCCCACTAAGTTACTACAAGGAAGACAATACAAGATTATTATGCTTTATGTAAAATCTTTTGATCCTAAAGCGACAACAGGTCGGGTGACTTACAGAACCTTCAAGTTTTCTAGTTGAGCAAGAAACTTAGGCACATTTCCTGTCAAGTTGTTGTAGGATAAGTCCCTGAAAAAGAAACAAAGAGAAATAAGCCGATTGTACAAGTGAACTTAATATGTTAAAGACTATACATAACAATAAATGAAAAAAGTTACAATGATTCTATCATTGTGAGATTGGCCAAAGCAGTAGCTATTTCTCCACTCAATCCCCTAGAAGAGAGGTTCCTGCATTAAACTTGTTTAAGTAATTAGTTAAGTTATATTAAAACGAAACAATATATTATTCAGTGGTGGTTGTGAAGTGGAATACATACAGGGAAACGATTCTAGCTGCCCTCGAAGCATCATAGTTGCAGTTAAGACCAGCCCAAACATCTTCCTGTGGAACACATGGATCTCCTTGCCAGTTCAATTTTGTTAACCCATAGGTTGACTTGGTACTCAAGATTGCAGCAGCTAATAATAACAATGAAGGTAACAGATGTGAGAAGACAATGATAATAGCATCAATTCGATCTCGTTATAATTTGTAAATGGATAGACCATGAAAACAGCATCAATTGTCGTAAAACATATATTACAACAAAAAAACATATTAGCTATCTCTACTTGTAGAGAATATATAGATATATACCATCTTGGTCATCTGTTTGGTTTTGCTGGAACTGCTTTAAATTATAAACCTCTACTGCATTTAAGATAGGAGGGAGGGTTGAGTTTGAGGTTCTAACTAGACGGATAAGCTCAAAGACAGATGAATTGGAAGATGAGTAAGTTTTTTTGGTGGTGATGTTAGTTGATGGAGAAAACCTTCCAGTCCAGACATGGTTAATATAAATGTCGAATTCTCGCTTCTGATTGCTTTGTAGCGTTTCAACTTCAGCAAAGTGAAGGTAGACGATAAGCTCATAGTTGTCCTTAACCGTCACAGTATAGTTTAGTTGAAGTATAGAGTTGTTATCTTTAGGTAACATGGCAGTGCTCATGACCTTTAATGGTACTTGTTCTTCACTAAAAGGTTTTAAAGAAACTTTATCAGAAGTGTGTACTGATTTGTTCACCGAATAATAATTCCATATTCTGTCATATTTGTCATCTTTGTACCTGTTTTAGAATATAAGAAATAAATAGTGATCAGAAAGATTAGAATTATATACTAATAACTTTTAAGAAATTTTATTATGCTGACCTGATTATTTCATTTGTAGCTAGACTATACCGCGCCTGCAGGATCAATGATAGAGATTGATATTCCTCATACATGGTGATATTCAAAAGCCTTAATTCTAATGCTGTAATAAAAGGATCTCCCTGATCTGTGTTAACAAGGCAAACATATATGTAATCTGATGAGGCGATGTGTATCAACTCATGGATAGACTGTCGAGTAACTGTAGCCCAATAATCTGCTCCTATATAAAGATCAAACTGTGGGGGTTTGCCTCTAGATTCATCGTAATAAAAAATCGCCCTTATCAAATACCTATTATTCTTCCCTGTCTGGGGTCTGAGAGTGTAGCAGTTTCTTTTATTTTCTGGAAAGCTTCTAATAGTGTTGAGCAGACGTAGGCTATTGTTTTGATTAGCGTTTATGTCTTGACTCACACCAGCATCTATGAAGCCATCGTCTGAAACATAATTTATGCCCGTGCTGTCTTCAGTGTAACTTGACCCTTGCGGGATTCCGCAATCTATGCTAATGAAGCCTGCTAAGAAAGGGTTGGTAAATGAAAACATCATTCAAGACACATGATAAACAAGTGATTCTTATAGTACCTGATTGATCGTCTTGAGCATAAATCATTGCAGCTGCACGAAGAACTAGAATAGGAAAGAAAATTCTCAACACTTTCATTGCTACTGATAACTTAATTTGTGAGCGTATGCGTCTCCCTCGCATTCCTTCCCTCCACCGCTAAATATAGCAAGGTTTGACCGTACTTGATTTTAGTCAAATATTAAACATGTTACAGAAACAGACATCATGACCTTGATTTTACCAAAATAGACATGCTTAGGTGTGTATAAGGAAGGTGTTATTTGTGAATAGTATTGATACTTGTAATTAATGTTTGTACAAGAGATTGGGTTACATACATTACCCATATTTATATAATACAGGTTTGGTTTAAATATATAAAGGCTATTGACCCGTGTTTGACACGGATGAAAATATAGAAATCGTCTAACAAACATTTATAATTTTAAATAACAAGATAATTTGTAGTATATTTTTGGGGATGACAAAATGATATTTATTGCGTACGTAACTTAAATACACAAATAAATATAATGTAAAATCATTTAAACATGAAAAAACCTATAAAAACATATATATTTCCCAAATAAATATTGTAAACTGCAAACACATAGAGGGTCTTTGGGATTTCTTATTTTTACATCCTTATGACTTATGAAAAAATCATAAGTTACAACCTTGTGACTTATGAAACTTTTCCTCACATATTAAGCAAACCTAAACATCTTTTTAACTTTTTAATAAGTTATGAGTCTTGGAGGCAAAAATAAGGAATCCCGAACAACCCCATAATATAGAACTTAAGGACTTAATATAAAAAATTATATTGTCAAAAAGATAACTGAAACTTATCATGTCGGTCGTCCTTACAAAGCATCATGTCAAAAAATACGTATACGTTATATAAGTTCCAACCAAATCGATCAATTTAAACCATGATCATGAGCAAGTACATAAATATTACAAATTCAGAAGAATTGCGCGAAGGGGCCATGGTAACACAGAGGATGCAAGCGTTATCTGTAATGATTGGACGTAAAGCGTCATTTTCCAACTCGATCCAATCCATTCATTCGTAGAGTTATTTACTCAATCGCAGACATTTCTGGACAAACATTTTAACTTTTACCATGTTAATAGTTCCACATTATTGGCTGATAGAGAATCAAAGTGAATTTTCAGGAAAACCGTTGAAATTTTTTAGTCTCTCCACCGACCGGAACACTTAGCGGAGTTTTTAGAAATAGGTTAATAGATAAAGATACATGTACTTGATGAAATTATAATGTAATTGGATTTAGGCGAATTGGTTAAATATTTATAATGGACCCGAAAAATATTGTCGATTATACCAAGGAAAGTAAACTAATACGGTGTTAAAATCTGTAGAAAATAATATATTTCTAAATATTCATAACTTCTAAACAATATACTTTAAAATTTTAATAGTTAGTATTCATCACATTCACTAAAATAAACATAATAATTTAATTGAATTTAGGTTGGTGGCATTATTATATCTTATGTTACACTTTTATTTATTATATGCTAATAAAAACAACCAAAGATGGATTTCAACATTAAGCGTAAAAATGTAATAAGGGCGGGTAAAGACCGTCACCTACAACAAAACTGTAATCTAATACCTTGATATTTCTATTAAAATAATATTCGAATTCTCCGAAACTTCATGTTGACTTATCGCAAGTGATTAACCTAAAACTATGTAAAAGCATGCTGCAAAAAAAATATATATTTTAGTTTTTTTTAATTGATTTACTTATGAATGGGACGATTTTGATTTTGGCAATTGTGCATGAAACCAAAGCAGGCTCGTAACCGAAGTAACCTACATGACCCGACCCAAGCTTAAATTGAATGAGCTAATTTTGGCGGATTTAAAAACAATAATAGTAATAGATATTTTATTTTGGCCCATCAACATGATACCAAAATCGGCCGCTCATTAGTAAACTGGTTGAAGTTGACACTTTTACTCAAAACATGATGACCACATTGAAAGAGTCATCCATTATATCTATACTTAAGACCTTAAGGTAGTGTTTGTTATGGAGGAAATGGGTTAAACCATTTAAATTATGTAAGTGGTAACTTATAAAAATAAAAAAAGTAGCGTATTACATTAAATAAAGACGAATTTAATTTACACTTATAATTTACAAAATTATAAACAAATCATAAATCTTTAAATGTTTCCTTAACGAATACATTACAAAATGAATGGAACAACATAACGTACCTGGATATTGGGATTGTTTTGATGACCTAGTGGATTAGCACAAAACATATGATTCAAAACGAACTAATGTTTAAATGAGTGTATTGCATTTATAACATGATGGAGCTTATAAAATATAATGGAATTATTTTAAAATGAATTTCAATAGTTACAGTAAAAATGAAAAGTATATTTCGTGATTTTTTAACTTAATTAAAAAAAAATAAAGACAACATGTCCAATTAAAACGTACGTAATCAAAAGGTTTCCTTAAAAAAATTAATTTAGAAAAAAACAATGCAAGTTAGGAAATAAGTTACAAGTTAAATTTACAAGTAATAGTAATAAGTCAATTATCAATAAATAAAAATGGATATGCATTGTAATTTATTTTTGAATTATTTAATTGTGAAGAAAATTTAAAAATGCTTGATATATATGAAATTAATAGGGATGAACCTATCAGAAAAGGTCATTTATCCAAAATCCCAATTTCTTTAATAGTATATTTAGATTAGATGTCTTCTAAAATTAGGAAGTCATAGAAAGGGTGATTGAACTCAAACTAGCGGATTAGAACTGTCTCGTCGAACTCTATGATATTAGATTTTAGGTTTTCGCTTTTCTAGCTTATAGATTTTAGAATTTTTTTTTTCTATGATCATTGAGTGTTTTTATTTATCCTTTTTTTTAATTGTATATTTTAATCTTTAACACCATGTTATATTTTGTGATCTATTATGTGTTTAGACCCTTCCTATATTTAAAGACAACTTAGCCCTATATAATACTATTTTTAATATTTGTGTTAATTACATTGTATCTAACAGTCATACTAGTTTGTTATGATTGTGAGTATTTTATGTTTGTTTGTATTGAGGTTTTACTTCTATGAGGATAATATCTTTGGTTGGCATGGTTGGATTATTGTATGTCACATGGTTTATGTGTTTTCTTTTTTCAATTTTAAATAATTTAAAAATAGAAAAAACCGTTTTAATCATTTTTAGACAGAGGAATTAGGCAATTGGAACAACCAAAAAACTACCTAAAAGGAATTTTACCAATGACCTGTAAGTTAGATCAACTACTTGATTTCTATAGGAAAATATTTAAGATGTAAAACACGCAAACAAAAATAAATATCAATTACTCAAATTCACAAATACTTGATTGGTCAGAGTATTCACGTGTTTCTGCTTTTTGTTTTTCATTTAAGAAAAATTGGATTTAGATAATCCTAGATATGGACGGTTAGTAAATAACAGTTCAAACTAACGAGTTGCCTACTAGCGGTCCCATCGTTTAACATATTTGTTCATAACGAGGCACTACTGACAGAAGCTTAACTCTGTTAGTCTCCGGTTGCTGGAAAATTCAACACAAACACCACCACCAGAACTTGAACATCACCAGTGACCACCACCACCTACGACAACCACCACGTGAACTGCACCACCAACAACCCCAACTTACTCACCACCAACCAACCACCACCACCACCGTCGTCGTAAACCTTCAGGTGTTAGGGATTTGCCTGATTCTCAACGATCATACCGATGAGCATTCTCTAACCTCGTCTTCAGAGCCCTAAGTGGTTGGATGCTCGTCGGATTTGCGGCCCTCTTTTTCTACCGCTGCGACTCTAACAGTGGTTCTAGGGTTCCAGCGACCTCTATAATTTGGGATTTTACTAGAAAAATGTTCCTAACTGTCCGATATAATTGTACAAATAGGTTTGGAAGAAAACGTTGAGTTAACTGGAAAAAAAAGAGTTTTGCGGCCAAAAATATTTTTCCGGCAACCGGCGACTGACAGCGTTATAATTATGTTAGTCGCGGATCATTGGGAGTAAATATGTTAAAAGATGTAATAAAAACTTAAATTAAAAGAGGTAGTGGCGCAGCTTGTTGCCCGCTTGCCTTCTTTCTCGATGTAATAAAAAATCTTAAATTAAAAGATTGGACCGTCAGTAGCCAACTCGTTAGTTGAAACTGTTATTTGTTAATAGCCAATAATTAGGATTATTTAAATTTTAATTATCTCTAGTTGCTAAAGAGACCAACCAACCCCAGAACAATATTTGCATTGGTTAGTCTCGAGGTTTTGCTTCCTTTTTTTTTTTTTTTTTTTTTTCGGTAATGGTTATAGACTTGTAGATTAAGCTAGGGTTTCGTGATTTGGTTTGTTAGGCTGATGTAGTTGGATGACTCTGTGCTACATACTTTTTATGTGTTTTCTAATTTTTAAAATTTTAAAGGTAGAGAAAGATGGTTTGTTCAGTTTTGGCATAGGGAAGAGGCATGTGGGACGACTAATTACTCTTGTCAATTTGAAATTTTGTCAAGTCCGGTGGCCTCTTTGAAAATGATATCTAATGACAATCCCATTTTTGCACAATAAATACTCACTATCTGACAATAAAATTAGAACCAGAATAATTGTATATACGAGACTAAATCAATACAACAAATTTTTTCATAAATAAATACTTTATTAATGGACGTTCAACTTTCAATCAATCAAACTAATAAACTGAAAAACTACATCTACTAGACGATCTTAAGTTCTTAACCAATAACCTATACAAAAGATCAAACGCTTGATGTCTAATAAGAAACAATCTGACACGTATGTATTACATGCATGAAAACCAAAATAAATATCAATTAGTGAAAATATGCAAATTGTTATACTTGATTCTTGTTTAGGCACTGTATACATGTAACCCCCACCAACACATTTTGAGCAAATTTGTTGTCGATGAGATAAAAATCATCTTATGTCGCTTCTCAACCCCTAGGGCCGGCCTGTTGGCTTTTCCAGCCTTCACAGTGGCTTAAATAGGTGAAATAAGTGTTTTTTTTTGTTTTCTTTTTTTTTTTGCGTCTAGATGACGTATAATCGTTGCGCATTAAGTGTGCCACAGATTGTAGGCGATTCATGAGGGATAGTTATAACCCCATATTTGGATGTGTGTTACTGAAACACCCAAAATTCATATATTATGGCTCCCGTATTTCATTTTCAATCAAGATAGGTTCGTTTGAAGTTATGACGCACCCTTTCCTATTGACTCATTTTGTTCATTTAATGCCTCGAGCTCCGGGTTTTCATTGGAAATCCTATTTCTGATGTCTTCATGCTTTCCATTTCTTGAGTGATGAAAACTCGCTCTGACACACTTCAAGAGTCTCGTTTAAGCTTCCATCACCTGTTGGTTCAGGCACCAAATATAACACACATGCATGTAACGTGGAAGATGAATTTGCAGAGAGTGAAAGGAAAAGCTTCTTGTGTATTTGATAATCAAAAGAAAGGGGTACAAAAGAAAACAAAATAATACAAATCCTATCTAACTATACTATTAAAAGAAAACTTATTGTCCACATGACATTCAAGTGGGCCTTCACATAAGATGCCAACTAAATGGCATGTTAGCTATTTGCAATTAGATCCTTACTACTAACTACTATCTAATATTTTAAATCAGAAATAAATTATTGCATTACATAGACTGTTTTCTAATTTTGTAACCTGCGACTCGTTTCCAATAGTCAAACCAATTAACAACAATCTCTTGGTAAAATTTTGAAAAATAAATTAAATCCAATACCTCATGTTTGAAACTAAAGATGTTTTTAACCCTAGTTACATGATAATTATGTTAGATTCCTTGATTTAACACGTATAAATCTTCAATCATAAAACCAAAATAAGATCCCTTTTCTTCAATTAATAAATTCGTCTTTTAATATTTTTAGACTATCTAAGATTTGAATATTTTTAAATTAGTCTGAAAACCTTGACTGCTATTTATCTCACAAAACCTGCTTATAATTAATTTTTTTTTTGGTATGATTTTGGGTATTTATAAGTTGACTGTAATATATTTTATGACAATTACTTCACGGTTCACACTGCTACTATGTCATTAATAGTATTCAAAATAATTGAATATTTTTAATTATATCAAAATCTAAATTGGTGTTATATAAAAATAATTGACATATTTACAGTGGAATAAAAATGGAATGATTAACCAGCAAAATCTATGTTATAATTAATAGATAATTAATTATTGATTTTATTTATCAAGTACTCAAATATATTAGGAAACCTAAGAATTTAAATTAAATTTTTTAATAATTATTTTAAATTGAAAAATAGCAATAATATGGGTTGAATTTTTCAAATTAAAAAGTATATATTTCAAGAAATTTGTTATATATTTTTATCATTTTAATTTTTAGTTTGAATTAGATTGACAATGAATTCAAAATTTATTTTTAATTTTTATTTTAAAGAAATATAAATATCAATAACTGAGAAAAAATATTAACTAACTAATTTTAACTTTTTATAATTTAGTAAATTGTTAAAAAGATCCATTTTTTTACTTTATAAACAAGTTTTTATAATAATTATTATTATGTAATACATGCAAGAAGTGTGTATAGTTATGTAAAGATACATGAAATGTTGTTCAACATTTACTTTAAATTACGACAATGATATTTAAGCGTACATCATTGACGTTGTTATTCGTATTTCGCTATTGTTTTTTTTATTATTAATAGTAAAATTTGATATGTATTGTTAGAGTTGTTCCATTCGATTTCAGCTTAACAACAATGCAACTATTAAACAATCTATAATTAAAAACTGATTTTCATAATTTTTTTTAATTTTAATCTTTATATTCTGTTATTCTCATCTCTAAGATTATAATTTACTCAACTCATCATTTACTGAGACTTTATTACATCTATGGTCTGAAAGAATCTAATTAAATTATTAAAGCAACGCAAGTTGTTCACATGGCATTTAACTAGGCACTCCACATAGAATACCAAGTAGATGTCATGCCACTATTTCCTATTATATTATGACATATGACCTGTTTTCCTATTATAACCCATAACTCGTAAGACTTTATAAAATTTTGAAAAAAATATATCATTGTGTGATATGGGTTTCGAACCCATGACCTCATGTTTCAAACCAAAAATGTGCTTACCAACTCCACTATAATGGTAATTGTGCTTGGTTTCTTGACATAACATATATAAATGTGATTTCTGTTCAAGTATAAAACCAAAATTATTTATAATTGTTAACATTTTCATAATTCACAATATGACATTGTCTTCACATATCTCTTTAACACAACCATTTAAAATTGTTATATCGTTTCTCTCTTTATTTTAAAATATAATATATTTTTTATTTATTTTCTTTTACAGCAAAACCTTAGTCTTTGTAAATTTAATTTTTAAATCTGTGACAAATATTATTTTTATACACACAATCTATCTATTATAATAAAAGACTACTATTTTTGCCACTTGTCAATCTTATAGCCCTCCTCATCCTTTCTCAATAGATTTCACTATATGGTCCTTATATTTTAAGTAATTTCAATATATGAATTCAAGTTTATTTTTATAAATGTAAATCCTAACCGATTCACTCATTAACATTAATGGTGAACTAAAAAAAATAAGAAAATATAAAATTTGAAGTTACAGGCCTGGCTTAGCTTACTAGTGCACACCACGTTAAAACCCAACTCGGCAAGGGGCGCAGGTTCGAATCCCACTGGTCCGGTTTTTATATATCTTTTATTTATTTTTTTTCTTGATTATAAAAGCTATATTTTCTTATTTATATTAAAACCCTATTTTGTTTACACTCGTTTGAACGAACCGGGCCTCAATAAATTTCTTAAATAATTTTTCATATACCCTATTATCTATTATTACAATTAGAATTGAGCCATACACGTGTTATATCATTAGCATCCCACGTAGCAAATTTATCAAACCAAATGCTTTTCCAATTTTCGATCACTTTCAACCACCGGCGTCTTCTTCATGTTTTAATTACTCAACCGTCGTATCGTTTCTTCTTTCTCCGATAACCACCTTTCAACCGTCATAACCGAATAACCGCCACCCCTCCCAAACTATATATACAAACATCCATTCTGCTCTTCTACTTTCAATCAAATTTACAACGCTGGTGGTGACCACAACCAAATTTTCTTCGCTCCCCGTCTGCACCAAAGCACTCGGCGTCTAGCCACGTTTTTGGTAAAATTATTACCATAAAAAACCTTTAAAATTACCACATGTGGTTGAACATAACACAACAACGGATGGCGATGTACGTTTGGTTGAACTCAGCTATCGCTTTGTTTCTCTGATAACCGCAGTAAAACTGTAATAACCGATAGCGTCCACCACCGCCATCCTATAAATACATCATTAAACCTAAAATTTCTGGTTGACCGCCTCCAACTTTTGCCATCCCTTGATAATTCAGCCTGTATGCAATCACATTGTGATTTGTGAGTGTAAATGGCGGTGACAGCAAGATTAACCCGACACGACACTAAAGCCTTCGAACCATCGTTACTCTAAAATCCGGTTCCGTTTGCTTTATAAACAATTATTCATGAAAAGGCCCTTGATAGGCATCACATGGCACTCCGAACCGAAACGTTTTAATTAATTAAATATTTTATTACCGCATGTGTATGATTTTGTAATGTATATAGATAGTTATTTTTATTGTCATATATAAAACCAACATTTTTCTCAAATCATAGTATTATGCTGTTAACCCAAATTTTCATGAGGAAACTAATTGTATCATTGCATTGCAGTTTTTTCAAATTGTTTATGCAAACGACATATCTTCATGGTTATCTTAAACATATATCAAGTAATACCAAAACTTCGTTTTTTGTCATCTGTTTAAACATATAAAGTTACAGAGGGTAACGATACCGTAAGGAAAGAAATTTCTGCAGCAATGCGGCGGGTTAATTTTGCCTCATTAGCCAACATTGAAAACCTTAAGAAAAGAAAACTTATATTATAAAGTAGGATATAACTTTGGTTACCGACAAAATTTGTTTTATTTTCATAAATTGTATTAATACGCAGTGATTTGAGTGTGATACCCAAGTATTACAAAAACAAAAATAATGTTGGTAGCCTACATAAATAATACCGTCGCAACGCGCGGATTACATTGCTAATATGTGTGTGTATAGGGGATGGTTCAGGAGAGAAATGAAATTAGAGTGAGAAGTGTGACAAATTAATCTTGGCCATTGATTGTGTTTGATCTATGGTCATTAATTAAAATGGCGAAGTTGAAATATTTAAGTCTTATATTTAATTGATTTTAAAACAAAAGGGTAGTTTAGTATTTTATTGTGCAAGAGTTATTTAGGAAACTTTCCTCTCTTAATTGGATTCCCAAAACTACTGTAAATTACTTTGTGTTACATTGCTGAAGATCCACCTAAACATGAATAAGGTCAAGCTTTTATATATACAGATTGTCTCCGTATATATAAAGGATGTATACAGATGATACTTTTGTGTATTATATATGTAATGATTAATGTTGTGTAGGGAAATTAGGATATGAAGGATATAATGTGTGGTGTGTAGGCTACATGTTTGTTATTTGTTTATTTGTTACGTATGATGTCAAATTGTCTCTCTCTATATATACAGTTGACACACACACACATATATATATATGGTGCTACTGTGTAGTATGTGATGATTGTTATGTAGGCTAATTATGTTATGAAGGATATAATGTGTGTTGTGTAGGATTCTTATTGTTGTATGACATATGTGTTGTGTTGGATACCATGTTTACATTCGTATTGTTTATGTTGTTTTGGTGTAGGAAGAATGTTAAATATTTTTAGGTATAGGAAGAATGCTTAATTTAAGGACAATATGACGAGGAAGGTTATGCTATTAGGCATCAACATGAAAAGCTAAAAGTCTAAAACATAATCCTACACAAGTGTTAGTAAAGCCAATAATCCTACACAAATGTGTAAGCCGACTGCGTAGGTACTAAACATAATTTTACTTATAGGAATAGGGATATATATATATTTTATGTGTAGAGATCCATATGACTAATTGTAGAAAACATAAATTAGTTGTGTAGGTATAAGTTAGTTGACTGTGCTTTATATAATAACATTGTTTATGGTATCTTGTGTATGTAGGCTATTTACTTTCTTATGTAGGCAATAACTCTAAAACCGTGTGCCAACGATTTATAATTTATAATGTGTAGGGAAGCTTATTTGCTGTGTAGGATGTCGTGTTTATAGTTATGATGCTTATTAGTTTGTTGAATATGTATTTTGTTACGCAGAATGTCATATTAAAGTGTATGAAGAATACTACGTTTGTTTTGGAGGACATATATGAAGGCATTCAAGGGAAAAATAAATTGGGATTGCAATAATTGGCTTCGGAATTTTGGTCGAAAGATTTCACAGACAAAAATATTGAATTTAAATATGGTATTATTATTATGTAGCAAATATGATTTAAAGATAATAATAATGTGGTTATGCTAAGTTACTATATTTGTGATTACTTACCAAAAATGAAAGTTTTAGTATGTTACTAATCTACCCTTATAATTAAATAAATCAAAAAAAAAAGAAAAAAACTTGATTGGTTAAAGCCACTTCTCACATTTCTCACACTAAGATCACTTCTCTCTTGAACTTAAGCCTATATATATATACCTCTACTTTTATACCTAACTAATAATAAAATAATAATAATAATAAATATGTTACTTATCTTTCTAAATGAAACCTCGTTAAATTATCACACAATACGTCTTCATAGATAAGTCGGTATTTATATAAATGTTTTTTTAATAAACAAATATGACCTTTCTTTATTATTATTATTATTATTATTATTATTATTATTTTGAATAATTAAAATTAATAAATCTAATTACTCCTTTATCAACATTATATGAAATATAACTAATACGCTAACGACCCCAAATCCGTTATAAACCCATCTTCTTGTGACTTGTTCGTTTATTTCGTATAAGTATTTATTTTATTTACGCTTTAATAATTAGGACAAATTGTCGGGAATTCTCACGGGACCAACTAGTTTGCTATAATCTTTACCGTCTTCTTGTACCGAATTCCTCATTCCAAGTGAGTTCTTCGTAACCCCATTTGAACGCTTTATAATATTTTGGGTGTAGCATGTCACAACTTTTTCTTTTGTTAGTTATGCGCTTGTTTACAAACCGATTCACTTATATCGTACATGTTAATGTTATTCGTGCATATTGTTTATGATTATACGTGAACTTGCTTGCAACGTGTTTATTGTTTTATGGTGGAAGTTACGCAAACGCAAACGCAAACGCATACACATAGTGGGAGGGTCCAACGGGATGTAATCGCGCCCTCTAACGTTACGACTTCGGTTGTTTACGTAAGGTGGTTCTCATTCCCTGACTTCAACGGCTTCGGCTAAATGAACAGGAGGACGACACTATTTGATTTCATTTACTTTACGCTTGAATATTTATTGCATGACGATCGTTAAATCGCGAGTTTTTATATATATGTATACATAAAAACTTATGAAAACTCACCAACTTAAATGCTGACAAAATATATTATTTTCAATGTGCTACAGGCTAAATCAACGGTGTGCTAAGGGCGAAGATCATTAATATACCTTAGGATATTTGAAATAAAGAACTTATTGACTTTTTCGATGAAGTTTTATGTTTTCTTTTATTTATGAACAATGTGTGTACTTTAAATGATATGAAATGAATTAAATATAATTATTGTCTCTTTAATAGCGTTACGAGCCTATTAGTGATCTGAACGTTACATCCAGGCGTACTCCGCTTAAAGCCGGGATGTTACATGAATGTTTTATTTGAAATAAATCAAACATCAAAATTTTGTTTTCAACTTAAATTTATAGTGCATAATGTATCAAAAACTTAATAAAAAAAGTTATAAATAAAAATTAGTATATGAAACAATTGAATTTTCGTATTATATATAATAATTTTATATTTTTATTATATTTTTCACCCGTGTGGAATACGGGCTCTAACCTAGTCTAACTATATTATTAAAGCAACACACGTTGTCCACGTGACATTTAACTAGCCACTCTACATAGGATGCCAAGTAGATGTCATGTCACTATTTCCTATTATATTATGACCCATGACCCGTTTTTCTATTAAACCCATGACTCGTATGTCTTTATAAAATTTTGAAGAATATATCATTGTGTGATACAGGTTTCGAACCCAAGACCTCATGTTTCAAACCAAATGTGCTTACCGACTCCACTAAAATGGTAATTGTGTTTGATTTCTTGACTTAACATTTATAAATGTGATTTCTGTTCAAGTATAAAACCAAAATTATTTATAATTGTTAAAATTTTCATAATTCACAATATAAAATTGTTTTCCCATATCTCTTTAACACAACCATTTAAGATTGTTCATCGTTTCTCTCTTTATTTTAAAATATAATATATTTTTATTTATTTTCTTTTACAGAAAAACCTTAGTATTTGTAAATTTAACTTTTAAAGCCGGGATGTTACATGAATGTTTTATTTGAAATAAATCAAACATCAAAATTTTGTTTTTAACTTAAATTTATAGTGCATAATGTATCAAAAACTTAATAAAAAAAGTTATAAATAAAAATTAGTATATGAAACAATTGAATTTTCGTATTATATATAATAATTTTATATTTTTATTATATTTTTCACCCGTGTGGAATACGGGCTCTAACCTAGTCTAACTATATTATTAAAGCAACACACGTTGTCCACGTGACATTTAACTAGCCACTCCACATAGGATGCCAAGTAGATGTCATGTCACTATTTCCTATTATATTATGACCCATGACCCGTTTTTCTATTAAACCCATGACTCGTATGTCTTTATAAAATTTTGAAGAATATATCATTGTGTGATACAGGTTTCGAACCCAAGACCTCATGTTTCAAACCAAATATGCTTACCGACTCCACTAAAATGGTAATTGTGTTTGATTTCTTGACTTAACATTTATAAATGTGATTTCTGTTCAAGTATAAAACCAAAATTATTTATAATTGTTAAAATTTTCATAATTCACAATATAAAATTGTTTTCCCATATCTCTTTAACACAACCATTTAAGATTGTTCATCGTTTCTCTCTTTATTTTAAAATATAATATATTTTTATTTATTTTCTTTTACAGAAAAACCTTAGTATTTGTAAATTTAACTTTTAAATCTGTGACAAATATTATTTTTATACACACAATATTTAATATAACAATATCGGTATGAATGTTTTATTTGAAATAAATCAAACACCAAGATTTTGTTTTCAACTTAAAATTATAGTGCATAATATATCAAAAACTTAATAAAAAAAGCCATAAATAAAAATTATTATATGAAACAATTGAATTTACGAATTACATATAATAATTTTATATTTTTATTATATTTTTCACTCGTGTGGAACACGGGCTTTAACCTAGTGTACTATTAAAGCAAAACCATTCTTACACATGTAATTCAACTATAGTAGCTAACTAGGATGCCAACTAATACTATTATTATTTATAGAAGTACTGACAAAATTACAAATGTAACTTTAAATGTTGTATTAAAAGAGTTTTTTTAGAGATGTGTGAATCGTAAAATTGTGTTAATCGTTATTTATATCTTACGAATCCATAAGGTATATTATTACGTATTTTGTTGTGTTTTTTAACCACTAGTGTAATACACGGGCTATATCCTAGTTATATGTTATATTGTAAGTTATTTATCTCATTTTGTTAAATACAAAATTCCTCTTAAAGAAAAACAATAATTACTCGTTTACGCATTTTATTTTCACCATATGTCAATGGAGCATCCAAGACAGTCCCATGCTTAATGAGATCGACGTACTCAACAACGATAATGTTATTAAGGTTCAAGTCACAATAGCTTCGTCTGTTTAGGATCGTAGGATTCCCACTGAATACTTCTCCATTAGAATGGCGCTCATATAGATGAAATGATAATGTTCATAATTTTAGTTTTTTTTTTTATTATAATTTTTTTACACGATGATTTGCAACTGTTAAATAAATGCCAAAAAAAGAAGTATGGCATGCCTTTTGAGTTTTATTATATGTTTTTGTTGGTGCAGCCCAAACGAAATCGCAGAGCGTAAAAATGAGGAATAGATAGTTCTAAATCGGGAATGAGTATTAGGCTTTTGACAAAATTGCTTTACTTCAATATATTGACTTTGATTTTGTGGTGATTTTAACTTTATTCTTTATAGGTATGAAAATTTATAATACATTTATTTCTATTTTGGTGATTGTGTAAGAAACAAAACTTTTTGGATGTAAATTTTTTTTTTGGCATATAACATACAACTTTATCATATAACTTCATCAAATGATGTAGTTTTATTAATATATATATTTTTTGTTTTATGGTTTAAGTTAGAAAGATGTTTTAAGTTGTTATTTTACTATGTTTGTGTTTGTATGTTTTTTTAAACAACAATATAATACCTTTTAATTAATGTAAAATTATCCGTTCCTATAAATATGACATTTACAATTAACTAAAATGTATAACAAACACACACACACACATATATATATAGAGAGAGGGAGAGGATCAAGAGAAAACTCACCTTTAAAGAGAAAACTAAAAAACTCCTAAAAAGTTATTTTTAATTAAAAATAAAAAAATATTTCAAAATTCTGTTTTAGCCATTATTCTTATATTTTCTTATATTTCACTCGAAAAATATAAAAAAAATAAAAAAAACCCGCTGTAATGCACATACGTATTACTGTGCGATACCGTTGTATTACACATGTGTATTACTATGTATTTTTGAGTTTAATAGTGTTTTATTGCATATATTCAATATTTGTGTATTGTATATGTGTAATAGTGTTGTATTATATGGGAAAAAATAATAATAAAATAAAAGTCGATGTGGTGCACATGTGCGTTAATGTTGTATTACACATGCGTACTAATGTGTATTCGATGTGTGTATTGGTCTTATATTGCATATATACAATAGTGTGTATCAAATATGTGCAATAGTGTTGTATTCTATGCAATACAAACACTTTTGCATATATGCAATGCACACTACACCGACGAGGTTATCGACAAGTTGTTTTTTTTTTAAACCAATAACAACATATAAGAATAATGGAAAAAAAAGAGACCTAAAATTTTTTTTTTTAAAAAGTTAAAAATAGTTTTTTAGATGTTTTTAGGAGTTTTTAAGTTTTATCTTTAAGAGAAGTTTTCACTAGAACCCACCCATATATATATATATATATATATATATATATATATATATATATATATATATATTAAGTTTTATTTATTATCCACCCGTGTTTAGGTTGCGTGCTATGGTGGGGGGCTTCAAAACCCCTCCACAGTGCCACGTCAGCGCCATGTGGGCACTGGGGGGCATCGAAGCCCCAGGGCATAATGCCCTCTATGGTGAGGAGGCTTCGAAGCCCAACATTTTTTCTTTTTTTTATAAAACAAAAAAACCAATACAAATAAAAATAAAAAAAATGCAAATAAAAATAAAAACCCTACAAATAAAAATAAAAATCCTACAAATAAAAATATAACTAATGCTCATCATCATCGTCCTCGTCCTCGTTTGCATATTTAGCCAATATCTTTGCTCTTCTTTTTTCCATCACCGCCCGCGACATAGGATCTAGATGCGATAGATCTTTTGTGATGAGCTCGAGTTCCTTTTGTTTCGTTCGCTCCAAGTGCATCGCTTTGTATTCCGCAAGCATCGCCTTTCTTTCTTCGTGCGCTTTCATGAGGCCCTCCTATTTTTGTTTTTTAATGTTGGAAATCTCGGCTAGCCTCGACTCCAAGTTTTCAAGATATGAGCTCATGTCGTAACTCTTAGAGGATGTGGTTCTGGACGAAGATCCTCCACCTCTAGCCGCCACCTTTGCTTTATCTCTTCCTACCGGCCGTGGCAACTCATCCGGTTCGTCAAAAATTAATTCCGGATCCAACTCGTTTAAATTAAATTGACAACGACCATCAGACATGGGCTGCGACGGCGATTGATTAGCCGAAGTAGACGTTGTCTTTGACCGTTTGGACGGTCACGGTAGTGATGATGTCGGGACCGTATGCCACTTTGGCGAGCTTATGCATTGTCTCCAAATATCCAACATGCTAAAATCTGTTTTATAAAGGGCTTTGTATTGTTTTAAGCAGGCCTCCAACACATCGGCATCGCTCATGCCGCTTTTTCTATTGTTCACAACGCGGGTGTGAACGGCTGTGAAGTCGGTTATTTTTGTGCGTAATGACTTCCATTTGTTGTAGACGGAATCATTCCCGCGATACTCTCCTCGACCCATTAAAGCAAAGAACTTGGTGCGTATTTGTACCCAAAACTCCAGCGAATGTTTTCCGTCACCTTCGATACATATAAAAGCTTAAATATTAGTAAACAAAAAAATATAACATGGAAAACATATAAATATTTTTATAATATACCTTGAATCGAGTCTTTGGAAGAGTCGATCCACGCTAACGCTAACGCTAACGCCATTTCCTCGTCCGCTTCCCACATTTGTCGTTCGACCTTTTCGGTTGTTCGAACGTCACCCGGGTTCTTTTTTTATGACTTCTTTTTGGACGCCGGACTTGCGTTTCGGGTACTTGCGTTTCAGATATTTGGGGTTGTGGTACTTGCGAGGACGTATACGACATTGGCGCCCGAAAGAACATATTAGGGGTAAACGATGGCATGGGTGGAGGAATCATCGGTCGTTGTTGGTTTGTATAGAACGGGTTGCTAAAGTCGACGTTATTTGCGAGCAAACTAGCCCACCATACACAACTCGGATCCCACGGGTTTTGATTCGGGTTCAGTGTTGAGCTTGAGCTCGTGTTCGGGTTCGGATTCGGGTTTGAGTTAAGATTCATGATTTGGCATGAAGATGAAAGTTGTGAAGATGGTTAAATTTGGTGTGAATATGAAAGTTGTTTGAGTAAAATTGAGAAAAATGTTTGAATTTATATAGAAATGTTAATTTTAATTTTTTTTAACGGATAGAAATTGGACCGTTGGGGTCTCCCCCCCCCCCACCTCCCTTCCGCGCCCATCGTCCCCTCCACCGCTCCCCACCTAACCGCGTCCCCCGGCGGTGTTTGAAGCCCATCACGCCCCTCCCTCCACCCCCCCCTTCCGCGCCCCATAGCGTTAAGCCTTACGGGTAATTACCCTAATTCATAACTAAACAAAGAAAAATAAACAAATGCAAAACAGAATAATTTCCACTCCGTTATTTCCGCCACTAGCTAGTAAACGTTATATCCCATAAACTCGGTCAAACTTGACCACTTCTCACTTACTTGCAACTTCTTCTAAAACATGGGTATAATCCCTTTATTCCAGCATGACTCAATCTCACATCTCCTGACCGTTAGCCGGACCCGGCCCATGGGGCCACTTGACCTGTGAACAACCCGATTAATCTAACATCACCTAGAAATTCTAGAATTGTACAATTACATAAAGTCATTGCATTCAAGATAAGCACAAACTTACACCCACTCATCACGGTACCTTATCAAGTCCCAGATCAAAAACTTTTCTTTAGTCCAGACAATGACAATCTTCTGAGTTGTTTTTTGTTCTATTTGTAGGCCCCGACACCAGATCCGACAAACGAACGAATTTTGCTCTTGACAAGCGATCGAGACAAGTGCAGTGAAATCAAAGGATCGACAAATAATATAAAGGACAAACGATCTCGTAATCGGTAAAAGATTTATATAATAAATGAACACCGATCCCATCCCAAGGTGAGCTCCCTTGGGTGGGTGATTTACACTATACAAAACACACACACACACACACACATATATATATGACTAGTATTCCATATTTTTAGCTAAACACAAATATTCTAGAAGCCTTCTCCCGTTAAAGCTAAATGCGTGCACTGAAGCTCTCGTCTTGTATCCGGATTTCCCGCCCACTTTGATTATTAACTTGATTATAAATATATTACAAGTTTTGCTATATTGAAATCGCAAGTCATAAATTATTGGCCTTACACTAGTATTAAAACAATCACTGTGGTTGTACTTTGTTTCTCAGGTTTTTAATAAGTAAAGAGTCAAGAGCCGGGTGCTCTTAAAATCCTTATATTCTGCGAAATTTCTTCAGGTTATTAGTCATTCCCAAGAAAAAAAGGGCATGACAACGCATGTCATCGTATGTTGTTGAAAACCCCGTATCTGAAAGTTTACACTCATATTTGAAGATTTTTCCTCAATTTTGGTGATTGTGCTATCTTTTTTGAGCATTAAACACGATTAGCTTAATTTGCGTGGTTATATGGTCTTAACTAGAGTATCTATATATCTATTTGAAAGTTTGTACTTCTGAAATGTTATCAGGATATATGTATCAAGTGCTGAATTTCCTATATAAGATTACTGCCTTGTAATGCTTTCATTATTCAGTAATATATCAATTTAAAGAAAACAATCAAATATCAGCCCTGACTAACTTGGTTGGTTTGAATACACAAGAAGAAATTTTTTTTACAAGAAAACTACACACCATAAGAAATGTACGTGTTTTACATGAACATTTGAAACAAAACAGCTTAAAGACTTCATTATCTTGAGTTTGGATGGCTCACACTATCTTAGTTCAAGGACATGGATTCACTTCCACGAGTTTTTTCTGCTCGCAAACAAAGTTTCAGATCTATAACCACATCGTTCATGGCTGGCCTTTTGATGGATGTAGGGGAAATACAGTCAATTGCAATATCTACTACCTTCCGGGCTGTATTAATGTTAAAATGCCCATTTAATCTAGAATCAATTATATTTTCGACATTTCCTTCTTCAACTGCTGACTTGACCCAGTTAGTTATGTAAATGCCCTTTGATATTGCTCGTCGGCTTGTAATTAACTCCAAGAGTACCACCCCAAAACTATACACATCACTTTTCTCTGTCAACCTACCAGTTGCATGATACCTGCATTTTACATTTCAACCAATAGTTTTAAGCTCCAATTACCAAATTTCTCCGGAAGAATATTAACTATTACAATGAATATCTCTTTTTGTTAACTTCAAAAGTAAAAAACGTTAAAAACTCACTCAGGGTCAAGGTACCCACGAGTGCCAGCCAGTTTTGCTGATGTTACATGAGTGGCATCTGCGGCAGAAAAAGCTCTGGACAACCCAAAATCCGCCAGTTTTGCGTGGAAACCATCATTCAACAATATGTTTGAAGACTTCACATCTCTATGGACTATTGGTGGCATGCAACCATGATGCAGGTACGCTAGTCCTATAACAAAGAGTCATGCATGCTAAATTTGTTATAGCAATTGATGCCTAAAACGTAACCAATACAAGACAATATTAAGTAGCCTTATTATTAACCTTCTGCTGCATCACATCCAATTTGCAACCTTCTTTCCCAGTTCAAGACATTTGGGCTTCTATCTGATCAATCAAATGAAATGTAACGCAATCAGCTCAACATAGTGTACTGGGATCTTGACAAGAAGGCATGTAATGCTTCTAAACAGATTTATATTTACTTAATTAAGGAAGACACACTAACTACATCCTATTACCAAATAGATGCTTTCCTAAGCTTCCATTAGCCATGAAATCATATATGATTCCCTTGTGGTTGTTGTCATCGCAGTACCCAATGAGTGAAGTAATGTTTGCATGATGAATTTTCATGAGAAGCTGCACCTGTTGAAGGAAGTTTCATAGTTTTCCATGTTATGGCTTATTTTTATAACTTTAGAAACTGAATAGGTCGTCTTGTTGCAAAAGAATTAGCTAACTGAAATTGCAGTATCGTAAAAGATAGTTTTCTCTGTCAATTACCTCAGCTTGAAATTCCTTGTAACCTTGTGATGATGATTCGGAAAGCATCTTCACAGCAACTTGGTTCTCTCCAACATATCCATGGAACACCCTTCCAAATCCTCCTTTTCCAATTTCATTCTGGAAGTTTTTGGTAATACCAACCACCTCAGAATATGTAAACTGTTGTTTTCTGGCTGGTGTAAAAACCTCTTCTGTTTTTATCAAAGCTGCATTCACTTATTCAAAGTTAACAATCACTTCTCCATTTACGACACCGAGACGTATAAATCTGTTAGATGATATGTTTACAAGCTTAAGAATACTGCAAACCTTTTTTTTTCTGTTGTTTAACTATGAATACGACGATGGACAATACCACGATGCATCCAATAACTGGTGCTAAAATAACAACTATTATGTGCATCCAAGAACTTTTATCGGCTTTATCTTCACCACTGCTTTTTTCAATACTTTTTATTCAAGAAAAAAACTTTAGAACAAATTAGGTGAATATTGATTTGATTTGCTTTATGTTCTAATTTAGTAAAAAATCAAACCTCAACCATATCGACCCTTTTTGTGATTTTGCTAAAAGTTCTGCTGGAAGTGGTCGTGTGAAGTTGTTTCCGGTTAAGTTTCTACAAGGAAGACTATATAAGATTGTTATGCAACATGCAAATAATATTTTTGATCCTATACCGACAACCAGGTGGCTTACAGAATCCTCAAGTTGTCTAGTCGAGCAAGAAAGTTTGGCACGTTTCCTGTCAAGTTATTGTAGGACAAGTCCCTGAAAAAGAAAAAAAAATAAGCACATTGTACCGGTGAGTTTAATACGTTAAAGACTATAAGTATATAATTGAAAGAAGCTACAATGATTCTATCATTGTGAGATTAGCCAAGGTGGTAGCTATCCCTCCACTCAGTCCCCTAGAGGAGAGGTTCCTGCATTAAACATATTATTGTTAATGGTTTTAGATTGAAACTATATATTATTCAGTGGTTGTTGTGAACTGGAATACATACAGGGAAATGATTCTAGCTGCCCTCGGAGAACTATAGTTGCAGTTAATACCAACCCAAACAAATTCCTTTGGAACGCATGGATCTCCTTGCCAGTTTAGTTTGTTTAACCCATAAGTTGACTTGGTACTCCAGATTGCAGTAGCTAATTTAAGGAACGAGATGTGAGAAAACCTTGATAATAGCATCAATTCTCGTAAAATACAACCAAAAACATATATAAATACCATCTTGGTCATCTGTTTGGTTTTGCTGGAACTGCTTTAAAGTATAAATCTCTAATGCATTTAAGATTGGAGGGAGGGTTGAGTTTAAGGTTCTATTTAGTATAATCTCATAGTTCGAGGAATTGGAAATTTCAGTTTTTATGGTAGTTATGTTAGTTGAGGGTGAAACTGTTCCAATCCATTTGCCATTATTGTATATGTTGAATTCTCTCTTCTGATTGCTTTCTAGTATTTCAACTTCAGCAAGGTGTATGTAGACCATAAAATCATAGTTGGTCTTTGCATACTGTTGACTGTAATTATAGTATATTGGAATTGTAGAGTTTATTGGTGTTAATGGCAGTGCGCATGACCTTTACTGGTACTTGTTCTTCACTAAAAGGATTTAGGGAAACTGTATCAGAAGTGTGTATTGCTCTATACAAGTCCAGTGTAGGCAGTGTCCACCATAATCTATCATACTTGTCATCTTCATACCTGTTTCAGAAAAAAATAATAATAATAAAATAACTAATATTGAAGCTGGGCTGTAGAAGGAGCTATATACTAATAACATTAAGAGATTTAGTTAAATGCTCACCTGACAGTTTCACTTGCACCGAAATAAATGCGTTGCAAGAAGAGTAATGATGATGGTGATCCATCTTTATACATGGTGACATCCAAAAGCCTTAGCTCTAATGATGTAATGAAAGGATCTCCCTGATCTATATTAACGACGCAAACATATATGTAATCTGATGAGGCGAGGTGTATCATCTCATAGGCGTAATAACTGGCTGGGTGTTGAATATAAATCGTCGCCCAATAATCTGCTCCGAGATAAAGATCAAATAGTGGGGGATGGCCTCTAGATTCACCGTAATAGAAGATGGCCCTAACCAAATACCTATTATTCTTCCCTTTCTGGGGTCTGAGAGTGTAGCAGTTTCTTTTGTTTTCAGGAAAGCTTCTAATAGTGGTGTACACGCGTTCGGTATTGGTAGAAATGACTTGACTCACACCAGCATCTATGAAGCCATCGTCTGAAACATAATTTATGCCTGTGGCGTATTGTGTGTAATTTGACCCCTGCGGACTTCCACAATCTATGCTAATGAAGCCTGCTAGAAAAGGTTGAGAAATGATAACAGCATTCAACACATGATAAATAAGTGACTCTTATATAGTACGTACCTGATTGATCATCTTGAGCATAAATCAAAGTGGATACATGAAGAACTAGAATAAAAATGAAAACTAAAACTTTCACTTCTACTGATAGTGCCATCTGTTTGATAACTTAATTTGTGAGCGTATGCTAAATATAGCAAAGTTTGACCTTGCTTGCTTTTAGTCAAATATTCAACATGTTCCTAGATAAATAAAATTTAATCTTGTGAACCAAAATTGATTATCTTATCTTACATCTTACAATTCTAATAAAAGAAAATGTGAAAGCTTTTATGTCAAGCCCATATTTCCCCAATTTCTAATCTCTCATCTCATTCATTCTAGCTATTCATGGGTCATGGGTCAAAACCATTTTGTCAAATGGGTTATAACATAGTGTGGATTATATTCATTATTGAATCAAGTGTCATTTTCATACCTAGCTAAGATATGACCAACTACACAACTTTAGTACATCTTTTTAAATTTCTTACAAATCAGCACATGTTATTTCCAAAATCATGTTATTTTAGTACGTTAGCCCTGTTTGTTTTTTCCATTAAGTCTACATTAAATTAATTCACAAGTATTTTGAGAATAACAAATGAAATAACAGACCTTATTTATCTCTATTATTAGACAAAACCCGTGTAATACACGGGTTCAAAAGCTAGAAGTATAATATGATCACAACAATTCTAAAATCTGGCAAGACATCACACCGGCCTGTTTTAATCTTGTGAACTCAAAATATATAGGAAATTACAACGTACTAAATTATGCTCTTGGTGTACTTCATCCATTGAAACTGTCACATGGCAATTTTAAGAGAGAACGTTGGTTTAATTGAGTATACTCAAGTTTTAATTATAACAAAAAAGAGTGACATCAAATACAAATAAAATTAGCATACTAATTATATAAATAACTAGAGAAATTATAATTTTAAACTAGTGTAATCTTATCTTACTCTTATAATAAAGTAAAATAATGATGCTTAGGTGTCAAACCCACATTTAATTATAGTCTAATTTTCCCTCTTAATCTTTTCATCTCTCATCTCAAACATCCTAACTATCCATGTAAATGTCAAAACCATTTTAGCAATTGAGTAATAAAATAGTCCATTTTCCCACCTAATCTTTGAATCTCACATCTCATTCATTTTAACTATCCATTGATCATTGGTCAAAACCATTTTGACAATTGTTAGGTTATAAAATTATCAATTTTCCATTATAGCATTTTAATCTCTCATCTCATATTCTCATTTATCCTAGCTTTTCATAGGTCATTTTCAAAACCACTCTGACAATTTGGTTTAAAAACAGTTAGGAAATTAAAAGTAAAATATTTATTGAAGATCGAACAAGTAGAAATATGAAAGTTAAATAAGTAGAAAATGGCAAAAACAATCTTTTTTTAGTCGATACCCAGTTTTTCCCATTCTCACGGACGCTATATGTTGCATTATCCGAGATAACTACCAGATTTGATCTAAAATTATTAATACCGGATGACGATAAGAATATATTTGTGATAAAACAACAAATGTTATATAGAAAGAGATTTTCTCAAATTTATAATTTGAGATTCTAGAATTCTTATTCTTTGTACTATATATTTTATTTTTTTTTTACCTTTAAATTTGTTCCTTTATTTTAAATAACGAATCTTATTTATTTTTATCATTTCACAAATCCCGTATTATACACGTGTTCTAAAGCTAGTTAAGTTATAAAAAATATAATATATTGTAAAAATATTTGCTTTGGTTCAAAAGTTATAATAAAGTAATAATAATTATTTTAGTGTTAACATAATTACACTATTTATTTGTACATCTTATATGATAAAATTCATTTGTATTTGTGTAACATTCGTTACTTTTCAAATCTGAAAACCCGACCCATTTCAAATTTTCGGTTTTTGTTTATAAATATATATATTATTAAAAGATTCTTAAGTTTCACTTCAAGTGACATTCGTCATTTTTGAGTTAGTATTGTGTTCGTTAAACCGACCCGGTTTTTCATTTTAATGTACTCTTGTTCGTCGTTTATCATACCTTCATTTTCTATTCGTATTGAATTCCGAGAATTTACGGTTATCATTTGTTGCTTTCAATTAATTTTGCGCAATTAACGAAAGTCAATGTTTTAAAGATAAAACAATTTGCAAACTGTGCGGGTAAAATATAAAAATATCCAACTTATATAAATTCTATTTCATATAGATTGCACCTCAAAGTTCAAGGAATAAAGAGTAAATATATTTTGAAAACTAATCCATTTTATTAGTTGAGGTGATCCATTTAGTTATAAATACAATCATATGTTACATATTTCATATGTAATAGCTTTTCCTAAAGTTATTTAAATATATTAACCATTACTAATATATATATATATATATATATATATATATACTTTATTCAAATGTCGCATAGATAACATTACTTACGTATAACCAAAGTACATTTTTTTATATTATTATTTAATTATGTCACATTTTTTTTACTTAGTTGGTTTTAAAAGATGAAGAAAAATACATTCCTACTACATTTAAATCTTGGTCAAAATTATTTATGATGATAATAAATGTGTTTGAATATAAATTGTAGGTTACAATTTAATTTTTATGACCAATTACAAGTTTTAAATGACATTCATGACCCATTAAGTATTTTGACCAATTTAATACAATTGAAACAACTCTAGCTCACTTCACTTATAAATAGAGCTCCATTCCTTCCCATTTCCTCAGAACTCAATTTATAAAAGATTCTTGTTATTTTCTCATTTTGGTGATTTTCACCTACTTTGATTTATGAAGTCAACCCGTGAAGTTCAAGATTTCTTCTGTTATTATCTAAGTTCTTGTTCCGGGTATGTTTTTAGTTTCTGCTTGTTCGTGTCGTTTAGAACTTAATGTTATATTATTTATTTAACAATAGTGTAGTTCATCAAAAACGATCTTGACTCGCTTATGTATTTATTCGGTTCGGTTTAGTTATTTTATTTATCCAACATCTAAAACTAATTCTTTTCATCTCACTCTCTAAAATATAATACTTTTTACCATGTCGGAAACGAACCCAACCTAAAGTTGAGTCCGGGTCCGACCTGAAATGAACCGAATTCTTTTAAGTCGTCTTTATTATTAAATAAACCAAATAGATTATTAAAAATTATTTTAAATCAAATAAAATCATTTTAACATAAATAAATTATGTATAAATCTAAGTTTAACATTTTTCACCTAAAAACTAACGTTCACCTTCATTAAACCCGATAAAATTATTTTATTTTTCCGTTTCGTTGTCTATAGCTCGTTACCTTTGATAAATTGTAAACATAATCATTTTTTTAGATAAAACTATAGTTAAAATCCGTGATTCGCAAATATCATAATTCTCGTATTAGCGTTAAGTTATTAATAAAATATTAATTTAAATCGTTAAAACCCGTTAAAGCTTAAACAATATTATTAAAATATAAAAATGCCAGAAAATAATAAAAGTTACATTAAATAATGCTTAACTCTGTTAACAAAATAATTTTAACCTTTTCAATCCCGATAGTTAGACTTTGCTTTTGTTTTAATTATAATTCGAGAAGTTCAATCGTTTCGGATTTCTTTAACGCATGTTCGACCGCTTCGGTTTCGTTATCATGCTTTCGGTTTTCATTGCAACGTTTATCTTCAATTTCAAGGTGAGTTTTTCACCACCCCTTTTTAATATTTTTATTGTTTTGGGGTAGCATATGTATCCATATTAAAATTCAAGTATTGTTACTTCTATTACAAAACTACAATTCGTATATGGACTTGTGTGTTACTTGTATTACTTGCACGAATATTACTTGCACGATTGGGAAGCCTCATTAAGTATGATCATACGCCCCCCTTTGCACTCCGGTCCATTTGTATCGAGTGGAAAAGGGCCTCATTATCCGAGTACGTTGATTGCTATCAACTGGAAAGGACCTTACTTGCGCGATTTCCCGAGTACGTTGGTTGTTACCAATTGGAAAGGACTTACTTGCTCGTTTATCACTTGTCCATGAGTTGTATGGTTTTTACGTACGTATTTAAACTGTGGAAGCTCACCAGCTATGTTCGTAGCTGACTTTATTTTATACATATGTTACAGGTGTAAAGATACGAGGATGAAAGTTAGAAGACACATAGCATGCCTATAGGATATTCAAAGAATAACTTATCATTTGTTTATTTATTTGTTACAACTTGTATTATTTGATAAACTTGTGTTACATGAAGATTTAAATGAAATAATGTTATTATGGTCACCTAATAGTGTCACGTGTGTTTGAGCAATCTGTACGTCACACTCAGGCGTTTCCGCTTTAGCCGGGGTGTTACAATTTGATCCAAAAACATAACAAAAACTTTCATCGCACAAAAAATCTAAATCTTCAAAATCTGTTAAAAACTCCACAAAGAAATAAAGTTTAAATCTAAAGACAACAATGCCAAGAATTTCCTACATTGTTGCTCTTTCTCTTTACTTTAATACCAGTGGTCAGATATTCTATGCTAAAAGGAGTCGATCTAAGCTTTAACTTCACAATAATCCGTCATTAAGGCAAATATTTCTAAAGTTCTAACATAAGTGAATATGAAGATCGTCAATCCAAACAGTTGTGATTTAAATTGAATAAGAACGTACTGAATATAAATAGATCGAATGAGGCCAATGAAACGACAAACATAATATATGAATGAGAACTATATAACGAACAACAAAACTCAAATCAAATAACATTGTGTATTTACATGTTAGAATAGCGACGCAGTAAAGGATAGTATAAAGTATTCACTAGTAAATACTAGTATTCACTAGTAAATACTATTTACACTAGTGAATACTTTATACTATCCTTTACTGCGTCGCTATTCTAACATGTAAATAGTGAATACTAGTATTTACTAGTGAATACTTTATACTATCCTTTACTGCGTCGCTATTCTAACATGTAAATACACAATGTTAAGACCACCCCCTGTGGGCTTCAACGGGGGTGACAAAGGGATGAGTGAGGGGGGGGGGGGCACCGGTAGGGGCCGACAAGGGGGGGGGGGGCGAGTTCGGAGGGGCTACATCATGATGAAGAGGCGATGTACGTGGGGGATTTGATGGGGCCATCTCATCTTCAACGGTCATATGTCCGTTCATTTTAAATGAAAAAAGTTAATTAAATTTAATTAATCCATTTAAACCACAAAATTCATCTTCATTCTCACACATTTTCTCATCCTACCACATACATTTTCTTAAAAAAATTATCAACCTCTCACAAAAATGAACCACAATACAAACCCGAACTGATCCCGAACCCGTGGGATCCCGCACAAATTTGGTGGACTAGTTTTGCTTGCAAACAACAACGACCTTACTAACCCTTTTTTTTTTCAATCAACAAGGTTATTGACTGTAGGTCCTAGAGACGGGATCAAACAACAATGTTCTTGGATCAATCTCCTTATAAGCTAGCGAAAATCACTTACAAGTAACCGAGATCTCGGATCTATTTGGTGTTCGGTTATTTCCGGTTATAGAAAGTAAGAGAGGGAGTAGAGAGAGTTGGTGAGGGGATAAGATAGAGTTTTTGACAAAAGGTTAGTGTGTGCATGGAAGGATGCGCTATATATAGTGCCTCTCCATGCACATATCTTTCATTATGTTCGGCCCAATGGGCTCACCATTACAAGGCCTCGGGCCCAAACGTTATTACAACAAAACTAAAACTAAGTAAATTACGTTGAGATTAGTATGAAATAATACAAAAGACTATATAAACAAACGGGGCCCTACATTGACCCACAATGCCACCCCCGCAAACGTCACAAACGTTCTCCGATATGTTACTACGCTCGGGAATGCCATGTATGTCTCCGATAATGCCATTTATGTCTTCACAATTACCCGAACCCCACGTGCCCGGAACCCAAAGTACTCGAAACCCAAGTAGCTCCTACCGCACAAAAAAAACGATGTAATAAAAAAACCTCAAGGTGAAACAAGCAAAACTAAAATTGATCAAAAGAGGTGGGAACCAGAATAGGAGGTTGCGTTGGCACGTACGTGGGTTGACTCGTCCGAAGACTTGATCGAAGGTAACGGTAAACCTTCCCCTAAAAGCTTTGGGCGACTATTCATGAAAAGTTCTATCAAATAATGGGTCGAGGTAAATACCGCAACGGCGAAACGGTCTACATCAAGTGGAAACAATGAGAACAAAAATAACCAACTTCGCCAACTTGTACAACGGATGTGAAACAAGCGGTATAAGAAGCGACATGAGCGACGCCAACATCATGGAGTTTGCCTTAAAACAACACCGAGCCAAAAATAATATCAATTTTAATATGTTGGATGCTTGGAGGATATGCACAAGCTCACGAAAGTGGGCTCCCGTCCCGCCACCTTTTTCGTGACCGTCCATACGGTCAAAGATAACGTTTCATTCGGCCGATCAATTGTCATCTCAAGCCATGTCGGATGGTCGTTGTCAATTTGACATAAACGATGAAGATCCCAATTTTCTTCTTGATGACCCGACTGAGTTAGAACGCTCGGTTGGAAGAGATAAAGTAAAGGCGGTGGCGAGAGGTGGAGAGTATTCGTCTAAAACGACTTCCTCGATGAGTTCAGAAGTAAGCTCGCGATTTGATCAAAACTTGGAGCTTAAAGTTTCCTAGATTGTCAATGTTAAAAATGAAACAAAAGAGGAAAAAAAGTATGCACGAATAGAGGAAAAAAATGTGCGCGGAATATAAAACAATGCATGATGAGAGGGAAAAAAAATGCAATTGGAACGAGAACGAGAAAAAGATATAAAGTTCCTCGTGAAGGATCTATCTCATCTGCAACCGAATGTGCGGGCTTTTTTTTAGAAGAAAAGGAAAGAATCCTAGCCAAATACGCGAACGAGGACGAAGAGGAGGCCGATGACGAAAAGGAGGACAAGGACGATGAGTATTAGTTTTATTTTAGTTAATTAATTAGTAGGTTATTTAATTTTTTAATTGGGTTGTATGTTTTTTATTTTTATTTTAGTTTAAGTATTGTTCTTTCTTTTTTAATTTTATTGAAAAAAAAAGACTTGTCTCCATTATCCATGTGACAGTGACGTGACATTGTGAAGGGGCAATGTCGCCCCGCCCCTTCTAAAGTGAATAGCCTAATTAATATGAATCATAATCTTATCAAATTTGCATTATAAAGCCATTAGATGTGCGACAAAACATGTATATTTTGTGACACATTAACAACGACCCATGTGGATTGATCCAGTAATTGATCCAAAATAACAATAATTTATGTATTTTCAGTAATTGATATTTATTTTGGTTTTCATAATTGACGCATATTAGATTGTTTCTTAAGCGTTTAATTGATTAAACGTTTAGGTTGTTGGTTCACATCGTCTAGGAGACATAGTTTTCTGGTTTATTAGTTTGGTTGATTGAAAATCGAGTGTACATTAATTATCTAATTATCAAATAAAATTCTGTATTGATTCGGTCTCATATACAATTATTCTGGTTCCGATTTCATTGCCAGACTGTGAGTGTTCTCTTGTGCAGACAGCGATGGCATTAGAATTCTCTTTCAAGAGACAAGTGGTCCTGACATAATGACAAATTGACTCATTCCTATGCCTAAAAATTAACAAAACTATCTTTTTCTACCTTCAAAATTTTAATAAGTGAATAAAGAAAATACAAAAAATTATGTGACTTATAGTCATCCAACTACGCGTCAACTGAAGAATCCAAATCACAAAGTCCACAGTGAAACTATGACCATGACCGAGATAGAAGATGCAAAACCACAAGACAAACCAATGAAAATACTCTAGCCAAATGGAAACCATACAATAAGTTAGGTCAAGACTTGAAATGTGTAAGTTTATCCGGGTTGAAGCGGGTCTAACTTCATCAGTTTTTTGGACAGTAGTATTTCTAAATTAATATACGTACCCAGCTAATGTGCCAAGTTCGTAAGAAATTGTATTATTATGTAAACATTGAGGACTTTATCATTGCTAATGAGAAATAGTTAAGTTCTTCAATTAAGAATGATAATTGTGTTTTGAAACATAAGAAATAAGGAAAGTTGACGCCTTAAAGTTTTTTATTTAGTGCTATATATGCCTAATTGGCGCAATGGGAAGCAGGATCCTTTATGAAGAAATCAAGGTCGAGTGTTTGAGGGATTGACTCAGGCTTGATTTTAAAAAGCTAGAGGCCAAGAAAAGCAGCGGGGTTTAAAAAAAAAGAGTGAAGCGCCAGGAGCAAAAGCGAGCGCTTTTTGTACGCGAGACGATGATATTTAGATAATTTTTATATATGTATGTATCATGTGTTTTGGCATCACGACTCACAATGTAGCTATATTTAATCATTATATATGATTTAATATATAAACTACCTGCACATACAACCTAAAAAGCATATTATACAACAATTAGATGCTTAAAAATCACTTGCGTATGTAAGGAGAGCGCCTCAACTTCGCTTTAGGTCGCTTTTGGCCTAAAAATTTCGCCTCAAGCTCGCCTTGACTAGCCTAAAGTAAAGAGGCCCTCGCCTTAGGCTAGTATAATTATAGAGATGGAGATGGAGAATCGACCGGGAATGCTCTAAGAGTTTGTGCCATTCTGGTATCTATCCATTATATCCATTGAGTTTGTGTCTTGGCAATTTGTATCCCTGTTGTTGATCTTATTTCCCAATCCTGATTAATATAGCATTTAATGCTTTATTCATAGTTGTGTTTTACGTTTTAACATTTAATTTATTCTTTGGTTATACACTTTTAGCATTGGTTGGTGCCCGCAGCGAAGCGCGGGTGGGTAACCCCTAGATCTCATTAACCAGAAAATCACAATACAATTCATATAGCCAAGAACCCGTCAGTACTCTTGACCACCACTGACCACCACTCACCAACAGGGCTGCCGTTGGGGAATTCGTGAATCATGCATTCATCTTTTAAGAACTACTATTGAGAATGAATTTATTCAGGTGCATGCATGGTGTTTCATGTTTGACAAAATGCTGCATAGAACTTTCAATTTACAACACATGTTCGTATAGTTCTTAGATTCCTTTACGATAACATACAAATAGACAACAAACCTTACGGCCCATTAGGCTAACCTATGGGTCAAGTTGAAGTATACAATATTATACATTATTACTATGCGGATTCTCTAGTAAAACTTATAGTTGACTTGTAGTTTAATCACTTACAAGTTACAAGTTGGAATTTATTAATATAAACATACACACTGCACACAACCTGTTTTAAGACCTGACGGTTTCAAGAATTCTTTATCTTGCGTTTGGACCGCTCACCGCTTCCACATTAAAGGATACATGTCCACTTTGATCATTTGGTCTATCGTTACCCGCTTTCTCTGCTTGCAAACAGTTCTTGAGCTCTGCTGCCACATTGTTCATGGTGGGCCTTTCGATGGAAGTGTGGGAAACACAAGCAATGGCCAATTCTACTACCTTCCAGGCTGAATTGGTGTTAAACCTCCCCTCTAACCTAGGGTCAATTAGGTAATTAACGTTTCCTCGTGCGACCATTGACTTAACCTGGTCAATCAAGTTTGTGTTCTCTGATGTTGCTCGTCGGCCCGTGATGAACTCCAAGAGTGCTACCCCAAAGCTATACACATCACTTTTCTCACTCAACAAGTTTGTTATGTAATACCTGCAAAGACAACTGCAGCTTTGATTTGGGAAAATCGAACGTTAACTGTAGCAGCATATGACTTGTTCAAATTGTCCGCTAGCAATTCATTATTTTTTTAAGTTCTCAACCATTGTCATTTGTTATAATGATATAGGTTGCTAAAATAAATTCCATGCTAGTCTGTATATCGCAAATCATTCAAAGTTGGTTGCTAAAGTTAGAAAAAAAGTGTGTAGTTCTATTATGTGCATCTTTCAAATTGAAAAACATTAAAGCGAAAAGCTCACTCAGGGTCTAGGTATCCACGAGTGCCGACAACTACTGTTGATTCATGGGTGGCATCTTCAGTTTTAAAAGCCCTCGACATCCCAAAATCTGCTAGTTTTGCTTGGAAAACGTCATTCAACAATATGTTTGAAGGCTTCACATCTCTATGAACTATTGGTGGCCTGCAACCATGATGCAGGTACACAAGCCCTATAACATCAAGCCGTAGATGCAGAAATTGTTAAAGTTGTGCTTACAAAGCCTAAAAGAAACAAGCCGGCATTAAGCAATCTAATAACTAACCTTCTGCTGCATCACATGCAATTTGCAACCTTGTTTCCCAGCTCAAGACACGTGGATTTCCATCTGATCAAGTAAAAGAAAACGTAAGGATATTATTCAGCACACTAAAGCGTTTTAGAAGAGCATGAATCACATAGCTACACAGGACATTTGAATATTAACAAGCGGACGGGTGTTGCTTTGCAAATGGATAAACATTTACACCTACCATAGAAAATCGTGGGTATGTCCGATAGATGAAACCTTGTAGTGACTAGCTAGACAAAAAGCTAAGGTGATAGATTTTCACCTTTCTTGACATAGTTAATTTTCATCAAAAGTGTGAATAATTCTTTTGAAGAAGTTACTATGAAATACAGTGCTACTTAAATTAAGGATGATACTTCAGTTACATCGAATTACCAAATAGATGCTTTTCTAAGCTCCCATTAGCCATGTACTCATAGATAATCCCCTTGCGGCTGTTGTCATTGCAGTATCCAACTAGTGAGGTTATGTTTTTATGACGGACGTCCATTAGAAGCTTGACCTGCGGACAAAAATTTCTTTTATGGTTTATTTTTCTTGCTATTTAGTTTGACTAAGTCTTTTTGTTACAAAAGATCAAGTTTGCTTCAACAGTCATTCAGCAGGTGATTGTTTAAGCAGCACCCTTGCTTGTTTAGCCAAGTGTAATCGTAATAACTAATATACACCTGTAACCTAACTAGTACGTGAAGAGTTAATAGTACTTTAAGTACAAATGGAATGCCATGGCAAAATTAACATAAATTACCTCTGCCTGAAATTCCTTATACCCTTGAACCGATGATTCAGTAAGCATCTTCACAGCAACCTGGTCCTTACCATTATACCCATGGTACACTGTTCCAAACCCTCCTTTCCCAATAACTGTTTTGAAGTTGTTAGTGATACTCCGCACCTCAGAATATGTGAACTGTTGCTTTCTAGGTGTAAGCAGCTCATCTTTTAGATTCAAATCTGTATTCATTGATTTAAACATCAATAGATTGAAGAAGTACTAGCTTCTCCATGTCCTAAGACTTCCTATCAAATTAGGTCATCATATACGTACATGTTGGGTTTCGTAGGCCTTTTGGTGTAGGCTCGGTTTATTAAATGAAGTCAAAAGAGGAGACAGGTGTGGGTGGTCGGGCCCAAGCCAGCCTCGTTTAGATTTCTTGCTTAATAATTTATTAACCCTTAATAATTTATTAACCCTAGTTCAATCTCTATTTATACCGCATTATATAATGCGGTATAAATAGAGATTGAACTAGGGTTAATAAATTATTACAAGTTTTTCTGAGGCGCTATTTGGTCAGAAAAAACTTAGATGTAGTGCTTGAGGATGAAAAACCAGAAAAATTGTCAGATGAAGATTGGAAGAAGTTAGACAAGAAGGGGGCTTGTATTACTTTGTCATTGTTGGAAGATGTTGCGTTTAACATCATGAAAGAAACCACAACGTGTGGTATGATGCATGCACTATCCAACATGTATGAGAAGCCTTCGGAAGCAAATAAGGTTTATCTTATCTGAGAGCCAGGGATAACAAGAATGAAAGAGGGTGGGCCAGTTACAATGCATGTTAATAATCTTAATTCGATCATGTCCCGTTTAGTGTCAGTCGACATTAAGTTTGATGATGAAGTTCAAGGCCTATTTTTATTTTTCTCTTTACCCAACAGTTGGTCGCAAACAATGACGGTGGTTTGTAGTTCCAAAAAATTACTTTTGACGGGATTCGGGACCTGATTCTGGGAGAAGATTCAAGACGCAGAAGTTCAAGTGAATTATCAGGCAATATGTTAGTCACAAAAGGTATAGATAGGAGAAAACGAGATAGTAGGAACAAGAAGAGGAGTCAGTTTAAGACTCATCAAAATATAGAATGCTAGAGTTTAAAGAGAATGGACACTTCAGGAATCAGTGTCTGAATGGTTAGAAAGAAGTGAACGCTACAGAAGATGACACAGATGACGGGTCAGTAGTGATGAGGCTTTGGTTTGCAGTGTTGAGAGTAACATTGATGCTTGGGTGATGAATTCTGGTGCATCGTTTCATGCCACTCACTGTAGTGAAACGATTAATAATATAAAGTTTGGGGATTTTGGAATGGCTCGACTTGCGAACGATGATATTCTAAAGGTTACGGGTATGGGAGATGTTGATTTGATAACTTCAGCCGGTACTTCTTGGACTTTGAAAGATGTGAGGGTTATTCTAAATTTGAAGAAACGTTTGATTTTCAGTTGGGCAGTTGGATGACCAGGTGCATGATGTTAAGATCGGGAATGGGGAGTGGAAGGTAGTACAAGGGAATCTCGTGGTTGCTTGTGGCAAGAAAATGGGTTCGTTGTATATGGTCGATACGTCATTAAAAAGAGTGGATCCAGTTTTGGTGAAAGACAAAATCCGGTTCACAGAATCTCGTGGGCAGAAGAAGGTTCGTTTTGCAAGTAACAAACCCAGAGCCAAAGTGAAGATTCAGGATGAACAAGCTAGGAAGGTTAAATCAGTCAGAGAACATCATAACAGTTGGAGCACATGTCGTGTTTCAGATACAGTTCCAGGTCGACAATGGATTAAGAAAACCAGTATTCTAGCTAAAAAAGCCTCTCCAATGGATTACTTGCTGAATATGAAGAGTGTTTGTTCTCGGGGTATCTTAGGATTTGGCAGTTCGTTACACTGGGAGCCGATAGAGACAAAAAATGGATCGGTCGTGACTGACGTGTTGGAGCTCTGGGAATCTTTAACAAGCCTTCAAGTTAGTTGATGAGAAGGCGGTGGCAACTAGAAGATGTTTAAGGTTCAGATTACGAAAGTACGATCAGGAGTGCAGACGAGAGTACTCAAGGCCTCCGAGTGGGAGATTGTTGGGTTTTGTAGGCCTTTTGGTGTAGGCTCGGTTTATTATATGAAGTCAAAAGAGGAGACGGGTGCGGGTGGCCGGGCCAAGCCCAGTCCACTTTAGATTTCTTTCTTAGTAATTTATTAACCCTAGTTCAATCTCTATTTATACCGCCTTATGTACTTATAATCATTGTCACTCAATAAAGAATAGTTACCACCCATGGATGTTTGTCAATTTAGACCAAATCACGTTAAATCCTCGTGTTGTTTATTGCTTTCGTGTTTGTGTTTAGTTTGTGTGTGCGCGTTCAATCCTAACAGTACATACTATGTGTGTGTGTGTGTGTGTATAATATGTTGCTAGACGTCTACCACCATCTAAGTTGAGATATGTTGAATCTTGTTTTAGAGTGAACTATCTACATGCAAAGACATATCATGACAGTGTTGACATTGGCATATGATTCTAAAGGGTCACACATTTAACAATTTAAATTGATTCACCATATCAAGATAATGAGTATTGTTGTTTAGTAAAACAATGAATATAATTTATTGAAACATAATTGTGTGTGTGTAAACATGTTTTATGTATATACTATTATCAATTATGATGCATGATTGTTAGTAATGTTCTTAGACTTCAATCATTGTAAATCTTGGCCAGTTAAGGATTCATCTAAATCATTTTAACCAATGGGTCAAGTTCACATTTCAACTTTGGTGATCTCAATTTTGTGATGCTCCTTGACATAATTAACATGCTTAACTTAAACACATAACACATCATAGACAGTTCATTTAATTTCAATTAACTATGTCCCAATAAGTCAAATGAGAACATGGCGATCACATTATACCATATAATCTAACTAGTCAAAATTTTCAACATAAAGTATTCTTGAAATATAAGCCTTAAATCATGAAGCATGAACTCACCGTCGTTAGAATATCCTACTTGTTGATCGTTGTTCACTCTTTGTTGACCTACTAAAGTCAATTTGATCATTAATATATATATGATTATATTATAACATTCAAAATAAAAATGTTTTGTACCTTTTGTTTTCCGTTGTTTAATTATCCATACGATGGCTAATGCAACTAATAGCATGATGACACCACCAATTGTTGTTGTCACCGGAATCACAACATTACTACCCTTGCTTTTTCGGCATGAACCCTCAAGACATGAGCTTTTATCTTCCTCACTGATTGATTCAATGCTGATAATGCAATTAATGTTAGAACAAAGGGTACAATTATCTGTTTGATTTTTCTTACGGTTTAGTTTAAAAGTGAGGAGCAAACCTTAGAAACAATGATCCTTTCTTTGACTTTGCTAGAAGTTCTGCTGGAAGTGGTCTTGTGAAATTGTTTCCTTTCAAGTTGCTACAAGGAAACCATGTAAGATCATTATGCATTGTGTGAAAGCTTCTGACCTTGTTAGATGTATAGCATCTAGAGTTTATGGTTTCTTCATGTATGTGGGCTCCTTTATCTACTTTTATTATTTAGCATATATTCTATATAAAATGATGTGTGAAACTCATTTTGTACATATGTTGGCAGAATAACAGTGAAGAAAAAAAAACACATAGAACAGATCATATTCTATTTAGAGAAGGATTAGGAAATGGTTGTTTTGATTGATGTGCCCGTATTATTTTTTCTGTTTCGTGTAGTCGATTGTTTACATTTTATGTAGTGCATATTAATAGCTTTATTAAGCAATTAGTTATTATTCAGTGAATTCTTAATACGTGTTTCATGTTTTACTATCTTCTACTCATTCATGAACCAGATTCTAAATCTAGTTTGATTAGATCCTTCGTCTCATTTTTTTTTTTTGTCTTTGAACGAGCCTACTTCTATTTGACCTACTCCTAAATAAATTCCGCAAATTTGATTATATGGCATTTGAGTCTTAGCTCTGCAAAAGCAGCATTGCCAAATACTTAGCCACCATAAGATGTCGAAACCTACACACAATTGTTCCCTATTTGAGACAACGGGAATTTTAAGAATCCATTTTGTAGAACGGGGTTTAGGAAAATAAAAGAAAAAATGAAAAGTGCTAAACTAGAGCAATCTTTCGTCATAGGGAGTTGGACTGCCTCATGCAAGTGGAAATTTCTATGATCACCTAGAGTGTTTCCAAGGGGGTCTTTGAGAAACTAAGTGTTTCTAGGTAACCCGCTAGTTGCACTAGTGTACTTCAATCAAAAGTACCAAAACAATTGGCAAGGTGGCAATGTTTGGCTGGAAAGTCAATCACACGTCAGAGTCCGCTTACTTTAGCAATCGAACCAGCAAAGATTTCATGCCTCCCTATGCCTGCCAAGATCCACTTTTCTTTTTTCCATGGACCCCGCTTATTCAGTAAGTGGACTCTGAAGTGGCAATGACTTTCCTGTCAACTATTGCTTTCTAGGAAAAAATAAAATGAATTTTGGGCACCACTCTAGCTCACATCTAAAGCTACCTTCCCGGCCTTCTCTAGCATGTCGCCCTAGTTGTGTGTTAATTAGTGGTATCTATTTCGTTCCTAGGAATATGGATCAGGTACTTAATTACCCCGATGATTTAACTCATTGCATGAGGAAATAGTTGTTCTATACTTAAATCATACTCAGGCCGGAAGCATAATCCAGCGTCATCTAACTTGTTTTGTTGGAAACACATTTTTTGTTGTAAATGAGTATGCATGGATTTCACTAAATTTCTAATGACATTTCTTTAAAGTACACAAAGTTGTTCAACTGCGGGCGCCACGTGTTGTACCCAGTCATTGCCCCTGAACCCCCACCAAAGGGCGCAACCTCCTTAATTCCCCAGGCTCGTTTGTGCATGAATAAGAATAGCCATGAGCGAGCAGGTATCACCTCCCTAACGCATTTCAAACTATATTCTTATTTCCCATTTGGTCTTTAAGTAAATTTCAATTACCCAAATAGTTTGATGGCACTAACCACACCAACATTTAAAGTATAGAGTTTGTTCACGTAGTAGCTAGGGTCAATTTACTTTATTGCCTTAGTTAGCTTATCTTTCTACATAAAACGAGGCCTGAACCTCACGAATAATAGATAGAAATTATATCTCGAATAGGTGATTATAGATCCTATATAGCAGTGGGCTTACAGAATCCTCAAGTGGTCTTGTCGAGCGAGAAACTCTGGCACATCACCTGTCAAGTTATTGTCGGACAAGTCTCTAAAGAAGAAACGAGAAATAAGCACTTTTGAGAAACAACTTAATTTGTTAAAAAAAGACTAGAAATAAAAGACAGAAACAACTTACAATGATTCTATCATAGTGAGATTTGCTAAGGCCGTTGCTATGTCTCCACTTAAACGGCTAGAAGAAAGATTCCTGCATAAAATTAATTTGCTTGACTTGAGTAATTGTGTGCGGTTGCAAAATGGAACAATTACAAAGTGATGGACTGATGGTCATTAAATGGAATACATACAGGGAAATGATTTTAGCTGCCTGTAAGTCATTATAGTTGCAGCCAAGACCATCCCAAAGAGATTCACGTTGGAGACATGGATCGCCTTGCCAGTTTCTCTTTAACCCATATGTTGACTTGATACTCCATATTGCAGCACCTAGTTTAACAAAAAGGCAAATGAGGAAGACATGTTTAAATGTAAAATAATGTTACCACTGACAAAAATAAATATATAATGGATGTGAAAACATTTTTGAAATTGAGAATTTTGAGAATAATTTTAGACAAAAAAAAAACTTTTTTAAGAAAAATAAAAAGAATTATAAAAAAAACGTGAAAATAAAAAAAGTAAAAAACAAAAAAAAATTTATCTTTCATCCCGATTTCATAAAAAAATAATAAAAAAAATATATCGTTTAGCAAAATTATACATGTATGTAGAATACTTATTTTTTTAATTTTATAAATGCTATTCTTTATACACATATGTACAATTAAGATAAATGATAATGTACATATGTGTACATTATGTAAATAGAGATTAAGCAAAAATATATAAATTTTTTTAATGAAACCGGGATGAAAAATAAAAGTTTTTGGTTTTTTTACTTTTTAAAAATTTTTGTTTTTTTTTTTCGTTTTATAATTTTTAAAAAATATTTTTAAGGGGTTATTTTGTTTGCCAAAATGGTTCTTAGAATTCTCAATTTCAAAAAGTTCTCTTAGGGACACTATATATATATATAGGGTTAGGTTAAAATAAAAACCCACTTGAGTTGTGAAAACTCTAAAAAACTATTTTCAACCACATGTTTTTAATTAAAGATTAAATCTTGTGGTTCACAATTAAAGTTAATAAAAAATATAAAAGTAAATTTATATTTTTTATCTCTTGAAAATATATATAAAAATTAGTAAAAAAATAGCAAAACATTTTTTTTTTCAATGTTTTTGATGGTTTGTATTAAATGTAACAACATATATTATATGTAACAAAAAAAAAACGATGTTACATAGGGTTTTCACAACTCAAAAGAGTTTTCATTCTATACTTTGCCTATATATATATATAAGAATAATTAAAGCGATTGTACTAACATTAGAGTAATTATTATTACGCTTGGTTTTGAACTTGAACAATAATAATTACTTTAGTTCATTTTGGCTTTTAACTAGAACAATTATAGTTACTTTAGTTCATTTTGTGGCAGCATTATTAACCTACAAATCAACTAGAGTGATTATGATTATTCAAATTTAAAGTGTAATGTAATAATAACTACTCAATGTTAGAATACTTACACTAATGTTTTTTATACTTCTCATTTAAAAATGTTTCTACCAGATTTCATCCATATATATATATATATATATATATATATATATATATATATATATATATTATATACCGTCTTGGTCTATTGTTTGTTGTAGTTGGAACTGCTTTACACGGTACATCTCCATTGCATTGATGAAAGGAGGGAGGGTCGAATTAAGTGTTTTATTTATTTTAAATGTGTAGCTTGATAAACCAGGACTAGGAGACGTGCTTTGAATGGTGGTTGTTTTAGTTGGAGAAAATGGTCCATACCAGTGGTTCCCATTAAGATAAATATTGAATTCTCGGGTCTCGTTGCTTTTTAGTATTTCAACCTCAGCAAAGTGCAGATAGAAGAAATACTTATTGGCGGTACCAGCATTTAAAATCAGGGTTATAGCATCGGTGGCGATAGTAGGTGTAACAGCAGTGCTCATGACTCTTGATGGTATTTCTAAAGACCCCAGGGTAACTCTATTATAAGTCTGTACCACTCTAGTGCCAGGCACATCCCATGGATACCACAGTCGATCATACTTATCATCTCCATACCTGTATCAGAAAAATGAATATACATTTACGTAGCCTGTCCTTGATCTCGGAAAGTTCATATAAAAAGAGCCCATTAAGTTCGAAGAAACTGTTATATAACACAAAGAGTCCTTGTTATATATATACTAAATGGGTGCTCACGCGATGGGGCGGATATTTGAACACAGACCCTGCTAATCACGTAACAATATGAGTGTTCATGGTTAATATGGTTCACTTTAAAACCTTGAAAACGTTTAAACCAGTCATTGTTGTCGTTTCACAGTTGGCTTTTTTACTTTCGGTCGGTTGATCGGTTTCAAAATTTTCAGAGCATAGCGAACAGGTTCGTTGTTTATACAGGAAACCTGCCATATGAAACCAGATTAGATTATAAATGTTGAATGCATTTTATTTTTTTTTATTATTTAGCATTAAATATGTTTTGTTATATATATATATATATATATATATATATATATATACTTCAAAAATAATTTAACAAAGTTTTTTTTTAATACAAGTAAGCTTAGATATTACGACTTTAAATTAACCTAATTTATTTGTTGTTATTTTTGTTCATGATATTATTTCACCTCCTAGGTCTTCCATTAACGTTTACCACTTATGTGACTAGACTTATCATTCTTCATATTATGATCCTTTTAAGTATCATATTTTATGCTTAGTAAGGATTGATGGTACAGTTAAATTAATATTCATTTTAAACAAAATTTATTATCAACGCTTAAACTGTGAAACCAAACCAGAACCAGGCCATTAATAACGGTTCGGTTTCAAGTTAATATGGTTAAGTTTTAGTTTTTGACAACAAAAAACAGTACTAACGGTTAGGCTCACACGTTTAACTTAAAAATTATCGAAATTGGCATTGAACACCTCTACGTAACATGTTAATTTGATGATACAATTAAATTAATAATCGTTTTAAATAAAATTTATTATCAAAGCTTAAACAATGAAACCAAACCAGAACCTGGCCGTTAGTAATGGTTCGGTTTCAGATTTCAATGGTTCATTGGACGACAATAAATACTACTAACGGTTAGGCTCACAAGTTTAAGTTAAAAACTATCAAAACCAGCATTGAACATCCCTTCGTAACATATTAATTTTTGTAAATTGAAAAAATTATAACAATATCATATTCAAATTAAAGAGAATAATATTCTCATTTTTATTGTGTAATTCTGTTATATAAATATTAACGTATGAAACAGTTATAGTCGTTTAAAAACCGTGGGTGAGAAGTTATACGTAAATTGAAATTAAAACATAATATGTTTAAATATGAGAGGGTGAACTTGTAAGTTGGATGAATAGTGTTTAAAACACAAGTTTACCCTTATTAACGCATGCACTTTGTGCATTATAATTTGTATAACTCTTAAAATCTAATGTCTAAATTTATCCTTGTCTCTTGTATTATATATTGTAGATAGTCTGGATCAAGAACAAAACCAAACACAAAAGGACTAGAGACCAACCCATATCTAAACTCTCTATTATTAATTAGCAACTCGGTGCGCCCAAACTAATCGGCGTGCCGAAACTAATTGCATAGAACCACTATTTATACTAATCATTAAACTAATCCACAAATAATCAAGTTTAAACCTTTTGAACTTTAACGTAGGTGTTGTTTGTTTCTTTTAAAAAGGCCTGTGCAGACTCTCTTGTCTGTGTCGCGCAAACCATGCGCAGACTGTCATCTGCAAATTGTTTGTTTTTTCGAAGATGTTTCAATAAAAAAGGTCTGTGCGAACTCTTCTTGGAGCAGACTTGGACCACCCACTTCAAAGGTCTGCAAAACGTTAAACACCATCACCACCCACTGTCTGCCACCACCACACACCACCCAATACCCACCATCCGCCACCACCGTCCACCGTCTACCACCACCGTTTATCACCACTACCAACCGTCCACCACCTACCAACACTGTCTACTGCCATTGTTCGCCACCACCACCTTCCATTACCTCTACCACCGTCCAGTGACAAATCCACCACCACCAGCCACTACCACTACTCGAACACTATCACCAGTTTATTTTAGCAATCTATAGACATTAAAAAACAAACAGTCTTCTTATTGCTGACTACACACATTTTCCTTTTAAAAAACAAACAGCACCTTAATTTTGGGGTGTGTTTTTTAACCGTACCCGAATAACGAACCTGACCCGAAGCGACCCAAGACCCGAATAACGAACCAGACCCGAAGAACCCGAGACTCGAATAACCCGACCCGAATTCACGAACTGATTAAAATCCTAACCGAACCCGAGATAAAATATTCGGGTCGGTATTTGGGTTGAAATACCCAAATTCGGGTTGACCCGAATAACCCGAAGTATAATACATTGATGCATGTATCCCTAATTTTTATAGGATAGTTTAGCGGTGAAGTAACACAGTGACTTGTGTATTCTTGTTCGACTGTTCTCAAGACTCCACCTAATATTGGATCTGTCACATCCCAATATATTAATTACCATAAAGCATGTTGAGAATTCATCTCTAATTCAAAAACTTCAATAGTATAGTATTTAAACCAATATGTATTGAGCATGTTTCTTCAATCTAAACAAGTATTGATCCACAGGCAACAACACTCCTTCATCCCGTCTAATGCATGCTTGTATGATAAATTTCACGTTTGCTAAATAATATATGTTATTGTTGAATATGGCTGTATATTATGGTTTTATAACGGCTTCAAATATGGTTTTTTAATTTATGATATTGCTAAAGGTGGATATATATTTTTTAATTTGTTAAACCCGAAACCCAAACCGAATTTACCTGACCTGTTCAACCCGAAACCCGAACAAACCAAACTTATTTGGGTCGGTTCTTGGGTCAATTTGTTTTGAGCTCAAACCCGAACAACCCGACCCGAATAATCTGAAACCCAAATAAATAACCCGAAGAACACCCCTACCTTAATTTCTCTCTTTAATCTCGATCTCCTTAGCGGTTTGTTCTTTTTATCCTAATTCCAACATATTGTAGCAGTATTCTACTTTAAATGTTGAATTGTACAACATCGATCAAGTTCTAAATTTCAATATTAGGGTTAGGTTATTTTATAAAGGAGGACAAAAATGAAAATAGTGAGAAGGATTGTAGCTAAAAAAATCAAACCCTAGAAAAAATTAATAAAAAGATCATAACTCAAAATTTAATAAAAAAAAAAAACACAAAAATGTAATTTCCACATTCTTCCTCGTTTTTTTAAAAGACCGTTGTGGAGGTAAAAATATCATTGTATCTTTTTATTTATCATTGTGTTTTTTGTTTATTTTTGTCATTGATTGTGTCTTTTTTTATATTGTGTTATATTTTGTTCAGCATTGTGCCATATTTTACGATCTATTGCGTATTTTTTTAATTAGTTATTGTTGTGTTTTTTATTTATTTTCGTTATTGTGTCTTTTGTTTTCTTTGTATTTCGTCTTTTCATCCTTTTTTTTCTTTGTATTGTGTTTTTTAATTAGTTCTTTTTTTTCCCACATACATCTCACAGTTCTATTTTTGTCTTTATTTGCATTTTAACTTTTTCCTCTAATATTAATCTACTTTAAGAATTGAAAACAAGATTAAAAAAAATACAACTATAATTAGATAATTAAAGAAATCTTTTACCTAAACCCATGTCTTGCGATTTACTTCTTGTACGAGATTTATAACTTGAATTATATTTTGGGTATTTCATTAAATAAATAATTAAGATTGCATGCATATAAATTAATACTAAGCAGAAATCATATATAATGTCTTTTTTTAACGGCCAACAAACATAGAATGTCTATGTACTTCGTACGATGTGACCTAATGGCAAAAGGTCACTGCCACCTGGCCCAACCCAGTCGTACGGAGCCCTTAAGCGCCACCAAGTTATCTTTAGTTACTGGAAAAACTCATCCACTCGAAGGGCCACCGGTGGTAAAACCCGGACGCCCTCATAATCGAACTAGAGGTCACAAATTAAGATCGCATGCTTGCTTCATTTAGCAACCTATGTCACCCCCAAATGTTGTAAGTGGAGATTGAACATGGGTCTCCATTGAAAAACGCAAACTTTCTATCGCTACTCCACATTGGAAAAGACAAGACCATATATTATTAAAGAAGATATATAATTTGATGTATTTAAATTTCTTAGTGTAAATAAGGGATGATATTCGTTAAGGGAGTTTGAAGAACTTTGGCCTTGTAAGATAAGGGGCGTGCACAAAACTCCGATCTCGGCTTGTTCTGACTTATGTGAACTCGAATTCGGGTCAGACTCGTTTATTATGTATTAATTAATTTATATACGTTTTTTTAATTATTTTTATATAATTTGTGAAAAACTTTGAACGAGCTAGCCTAAACTCAGCTTGAGCTCGATTGTGTAACTTAAAACTAATACATAGAAGTATAAAAGAGACAAAACTAAAACAACCACAAGGCTCGACGAGCCTAAACAATCCATGCGAGGCTTGAGCTCAGAAAAAGCTTGGCTCAATTCGAGCCTTTTGTCAATCCGGCTCAAATAGCTAACGAGCGGCTTAGCTTGTTTACAGCCCTAGGTAACAGGGTATAATGATGAAGCTGGTCATTTTTAAGGAAGGAAAATGGGCAGAAAAGTCAAAAGGTTTATTTAAATAAGCAATGTAATTTAGTTAAGCATGTTTGGGTGATAAAATAGTGATGACTGACCTGATGGGAAGTATTTTGTCTTTCAAAAACTTAAGCCTGAGCTTATTGTAAGTAAAGTGGACAATATTGGTGAGTATGAGAGGTAGATGTTACATTATTGGTTTTAGACAAGTATTGAAGGGAATAAAATTAAGTAATAAAATTATTTTCTTATTTCTATATATTTACAAGCTTTGTTTGTTATGAAACACAATGAAATTCAAATGCTCATAAAAAGAAATTATATACCATATCTTATTATGCTTGATTTGTATATATACTATTCAAGAAATTCAAAATCCTGACCTGATTCGTTCAGTTGAACCAAAACTGGCGCGGTCATAATACAGTTCAAGTGATGTTGATGGAGGCTCATCCATGGTGATATCCAAAAACCTCAGTTCTATTGCTGAAATGAAAGGATTTGATTCACCTGTCTTTACAAGGCAAACGTGTATGTAATCTGATGAGGCCAGGTGTATTATCTCCCAGTAAGATTCAGAAAACGGTCTTTTAATATAAACTTGTGTCCAAAAATCAGCTCCAAGATAGAGATCAAAATCTTGGGTTTTGATTTTTAGAGTCGTAGTTTCCATACATGAACCACGCCCTTATCGAATACCTATTATTCTTCCCTTGTTTGGGTCTGAGAGTGTAGCAGTTTCGGTTATTTTGAGGAAAACTCCTAAGAGTTTTGAGAGGGAGATCAAGGTTACCATATATATATTTAGGCAATATTTCTGCACTTACTCCACCTTCAATGAAACCTGCATCTGAAACATAGGTTATGCCTGTTTTTGTATTGGTGTATTTTGAGCCTTCGGGTAGTCCACAATCAATGCTGATGAAACCTGCAAATAAAATAATAAATGTTAAGGGGCTAGCGGCACAGCTTGTTGCCGATTTACCTTCTATTTCGATGTAAATGAATATATATATTCCATTACCTAATTATTCAACGGACATACATATTGTCTTAAAAGAAAACGTTCGTAGGTACCTGATTGATCATTCTGAGCATGAACCATAGCTAAGGTGAGAGCCACATGAAGAATGCAAACAGTATAGAAACTTCTCAAGATTTTCATTTCTACTGCAAGAGATTTCAGGTTGAAGTTAATACTTAGAAGTATATTTATAACATAGCTAGTGTTTACATATTAAATTGTTTGTATGTTTGTATGAGATCAGGCTTATGGGATTAAGAAATTAATACAAATATTGCAACTTGTGATGTTTATAGCGCACTAAAAGAATAGTAAACACAAATTATGGAACTAAACTAATGATCTTAATAATCAATTTCAACTTGTGATGCTCGTTCTTTTATTAAATAATCAAATTTCCCGCTGAATGATTCACATATTGTTTACTGAATGCTTGGTTCATTTACATGCCTACCCTTGATCCATTATCCTTATAGAGTTATATTTTACCTATTTGTTCCGCTCCTTTTCTTTAGCTCAACCCTTGACTCAGTTTCATTATAGCTTACATTTTCGTTCTGGTACTTATAAGAAAAAGCACATCCAAAATCAAGATGTACATAAGAAAATGATTTGATATATATTTCTAACTAATATATATATATATATATATATAGGGTAAGGATTCTAAGAGAACCCTTGGCAAATTGATAACTTTGAGAACCATTTTGGACAATTAAAAAAAACTTTAACAAAATATTTAAAAAATTATAGAAAAAAAACAAAAATTCTTAAAAAGTAAAAAAACCAAAATTCTTATATTTCATTCCGATTTCATTAAAAAACCGATTTTTTTTTAAATTCGTAATATACCTATACACATATGTATACTTTCATTTAAGGGAAAATTATAAGCATTTATGAAAACACATTTCTAGTTTTAGGTATCATTTGTAAAAAAATTCAGAAATAGGTATTATAAACTAATCGTGACGAGTAGTTTGTAGAACCAATTAAAAGTTGCTATGTGTCCTTAAACTAACCGTAATGAGCACGTTCGCTAATTATTTACTCGTCACGACTAAATAAGTTTCATGCCCCGTAATCAATGCCCATGAGTAATTCATAAGTCCTTTAGTCGCGACGATTAGTTTACCCGGTTTACATTCCCTACATGAGTAGTTTATTAGTAGTTAACTCGTCGCGACTAGTTTAACCTTACAATCTACTCATTGCGACTAAAGGACTTATGAATTACTCGTGGACGTTGTTTACGAGCCATGATACTTATTTAGTTGTGACGAGTAATTGATTAATGAACGTGCTTGTTACGGTTAGTTTAAGGACACGTGGCAAGTTCTAATTGGTTTGTACAAACTACTTGTGACGACTAGTTTATAATACCTATTTCTGGAATTTTTTGCAAATCATACCTAAAACTAGAAATTTGTTTTCATAAATGCTTATTTTGGGAATTTTCCCTTCATTTAATCTATAGTTACGTAATGTACACATATGTACATTATCATTTATCTTAAATTAAACATATGTGTATAGAAAAAAAACATATGTGTACATATATGAACATATTATACATATATGTACAATTTAGCTAAACCAAAATTTTTTTTTCATTTTTTTTAATTCGTAGTATATCTATATACATATGCATACTTTCATTTAATCTCTAGTTACGTAATGTACACATATGTACATTATCATTTACCTTAAATTATATATATGTGTATAGGAAAAAAAAACATATGTGTGCATATATGTATAATTTAGATAAACCGAGATTTTTTTTACGTTTTTGTTATTTTTTTAGAAACTGAAATGATAAATAAGAACTTTCGTTTTTTTACTTTTTTCATTTTTGTGTTTTTTTTTGTTTTATGATTTTTGGGTTTTTTTGTGGTCCAAAATGGTTCTCATAGTTCTCAATTTCTAAAAAGTTCTCACATGATCCTGATCCTATATATATGTATATATATATATAGAGAGAGAGAGAGACAAAGTATAAAATGAAAACCCACTTGAGTTGTGAAATCCGTGAAAACCCTATGTAACATCGTTTTTTTTTTGTTACACATAATATATGTTGTAACATTTAATACAAAACATCGAAAACATAAAAAAAATGTTTTGCTATTTTTTTTACTAATTTTTATTTATGTTTTCATTAGAGAGAAAGTGTAAATTAACTTTAACATTTTTTATTAATTTTAATTGTGGAGCACAAGATTTAATCTTTAATTAAAAACATGTAGTTGAGAATGTGTTTCTAGAGTTTTCATAACTCAAGTAGGTTTTTATTTTAACCTAACCCTATATATATATATATATATATATATATATATCATAAGTCCTTTGGTTTTTCTTTAATCTTAACATGGTCTCAACAGTCTTGGCAATAGGGGATCAAAACTTGGTATCTGCTGTTTCTGGGATAAATGATCATTGAAAACATAAATGAACTTTGATAACTTTTGATCCCTTAAGTTGCCAGCGTTAAACAGAATTTTCTACCTGCCTTTTTCTAATTTGTTACTAAAATAGGATAACTGGGTTGGTTGTATTTGAAAATTCACTTATTGAAATTGAATAAGTAAACAATTAAATTGGATTCGATTGGATGGGACTCAAGGAGTAAAAAAAAATGTGTTAACGTCTATAAAGGTTTGACTTGATTATTTTAAGATGCAGTTTATAATCAGTCTTGCATTCTTTATTAACTAGGAAAGGGAAGTGTTGGGTTATTCGTAGGGTGATTATCTCTAAATAACCGTACGTCTGTACTCACTTTTATAAGCTGTCAAATCTAAACCTGTCGTTAGATGATCCGATAATCCATTCCTCAGTTTCTTATGTCTTGGTTTGCTATCCTGTTAACGGATTATAAAGTTAGGGACTTAGCTACTTAAAAGTAAAAGCTTGTCGGTTTTGCAAATAATAAACAAATAACATACAAATAGGCCATTTAATTAGCAAACTTTTAGTTACAAAATCAGTTGTAAGAAACATATGCCTTTGAAATTGTCTTCCCATATACTTTGGCTGTCATCACAAACCATTGACTAGCATAAATAAAGTACCGTACGTACTTTATTCTAAAAATTGTTTGACACTGACCTATTTTGATATGATCCACTCCTCAATTTAATTGTGTCCTATTCGAAAGTATATATTTTATTGTTGCACTATGTTTCTTTTGTATAACTGTGCAGTTTGTGCTGGCATGTGGCTTCAAGGGCTAAAAAGCATCAACCATGGAAGCCGGATATGAACCCTGAGCCTTCCAGAAGGAACATTAGGTGATTTTCACTACCCAAGGTTGGCTTGCTAATTGCTATCGTGTTAAATTGACCGTTAATAAGTGAAGCATGTAGGTTGTTTTCAAATAATAGATGACAAAAAATAGGTTAATGATGGCACGTTAGCAAAGTTATAGTAAATTACAGAATCAATTATAGGCCAAAGAAACATATACTTTTGAATAACAAAAGGGAAAACAACATAAAAAAATCAACATACTTTTAAATTTTCTCGTAAGAGTCCCTTAACTCAAGTTTCGCATGTTAAAATCCCTGTACTTGTTACTTTTAAACAAAATTGTGAAATTTTCAGAAAAATGAAATCTGAAACCGTGCTTGCATCTCGCTTTCATTTTCTGATAAGGAAAGTTCTCACAAAAGAACATGGAGAGGATGGATATTAATTTTTTGAGAAGATTAAACACCTATTATATACCATATCAAACAAATTGGCAAAACATCCTCAAAGTAAACGAAGGAGGGAAAAAGAATAACAACTCGAATTAGGCATCGGCATCGCAATTTGATGAATCAAGTTGAGGATTAATGTAATTGCAAATTTTCTTCCAAATTATTTAAACATGTACTTTCGATTTGGTCAATCAAATTCAGGTTAATATCACAAATTGAATTTTCTTTTACTTTAGTTTGATTTCCATCTATATTTCTCCATGGGTTTCAATGTCTTTCAGTAATGTTATTCTTTCATGTTAAATGGCTCTCCTTTCACTACATAACATCTCTAGGTAATTTCAAAGGAAAAGGTACGTTAATTTCTCATACTACATTACATGCTTCAAATTAGTTGTCGAAGTTCTTTTTAACGAGATTAGGGATTTTTTATGCTTCTGCAATTAGTTAGGGATGCAAGTTAAGCTTATTCGGATGTTTAAGATGATAATGAATTTATTCAGGTGCATGGTGTTTGAAAAAATGCTGCACAGAACTTTGAACTTACAACCTTATTGTTATTTATTTGTCATTGACCAAGTATAAAAGTTTTTGCCAAATTGCAAAAAGAATGCAATGTGTATGTACAGCCATATATACAACATAATTTTCTTTGCTTATAATACCACATATATCATCATCATCATCGTACTCAGTATATCCCACCAATAGCAATGCTATGGTAGGGTCTGAAGAGGGTAAGATGTAGACAGCCTTACCTCTATCCCATAGGGATACAACATATATAATACCACATATATATGTTTGTATATTCCTTAGTGTTCCTTTACAACAAGATACAAATAGACAACAAACCTTAAGGCCCATTAGGCTAATCAATGGGCCAAGTTGAAGTATACAATATTATTATACATTATTACTATGCAGATTCTCTAGTAGAACTTACAGTGGAATTTATTAATATAAACATACATACTGCACACAACCTGTTTCAAGACTTGACGGCTTCAAGAATTCTCTATCTTGCATTTGGACCGTTCACCGCTTCCACATTAAAGGATACATGTCCACTTTGATCATTTGGTCTATCGTTACCCGCTTTCTCTGCTTGCAAACAGTTCTTGAGCTCTGCTGCCACATTGTTCATGGTGGGCCTTTCGATGGAAGTGTGGGAAACACAAGCAATGGCCAATTCTACTACCTTCCAGGCTGAATTGGTGTTAAACTTCCCCTCTAACCTAGGGTCAATTAGGTAATTAATGTTTCCTCGTGCGACCATTGACTTAACCTGGTCAATCAAGTGTGTGTTCTCAGATGTTGCTCGTCGGCCCGTGATGAACTCCAAGAGTACTACTCCAAAGCTATACACGTCACTTTTCTCACTCAACCAGTTAGTTATGTAATACCTGCAAGACAACTAGCAGTTTAGATTTGGGTAAATTGAACGTTGAAGAAACAGTTTGTTAAAGGTTACAGCAGCATATGACTTGTTCAAATGGACAGCTAGCAATTCATTATTTTTTTAAGTTCTCAACCATTGTCATTTGTTATAATGATATAGGTTGCTAAAATAAATTCCATGTTAGTGTTGGGAATTACTGAACCGGTTTCGGTGAGTCGGGCCAAACCGGGAGTTCGAGTCGTAATCAAACTCGTTCTAATATTAAGGAATAAATAAACATGTTGGTTTATCTATTTAAGTATATTAGATAAAGATAGTTTGTGTTTGAGTTTGAGTAGAATAGGAGTCATCTAGTTCTTATAAATACTCTCTTCTGCACTAAGTTTTTTAATGTAGATTTTCTTATTAATAATATTACAAGTTGGCATACGTTCTGTGTTTTCTGCTGTGTTTCTGATTACCGATTCACCACTTGAATTGGTATCAGAGCTTAGTTATGATCAAGACCTGCTGCTGTGGAGATTCAACAGAGGAGACGTCCGGAGTTGGGTTAAGAGGATAGCTGCAGTGTGACTAGGGTTTATAGTCACGTTCTGTATTCAGAGCCATCAACACCAAAGTCTTTTAATCAGAAGTACAGTCGAACAAGAAGAAGGTCAGACATGGTTCAATCGAGTTCTAGTTCGACATCGGGAGCGACTAAGGACGGTGGGACGCCTGCCCTTCATTGCCCGATGTTAAACTCGATTAATTACACCGTGTGGGCTATGAAGATGAGGGCGATTTTTAATGTACATGGGTTTGGGATGCAATTGATCCTGGATCGCAAGATGCCAAACAGAATAGTTTGGCTGTTGCTCTCCTATTTCAAGCTATTCCCGAAGATCAGGTTATGCAAGTCGGGAACATGGCTACCGCCAAGGAGATGTGGGCGGCACTTAAAACTCGTCACATGGGTGCTGATTGAGTAAGAGAGGCTAGGTTACAAACCCTAACTCAAGAACTTGACAACATGAGAATGAAAGAGATAGAAACTATTGACGAATATTCCAACAGGTTGTCCGGTGTAGCTTCAAGATCTACATCACTTGGTGAGGTTGTGGATGAGACGAAGCTCATCAAGAAGTTTCATACTAGCCTTCCCCGAAGGTATATTCACATTGTTGCTTCAATTGAACAAACAATTAATTTGAAGGAAGTTGGGTATGAAGATGTGGTCGGTCGATTGAAGGCTTACGAGGAATGAATCGGTAACGAAGAACTACATGCGGACGGGAGGCTAATGTGGCAGGTCCGACTCGTATAATAACCGAAAAGGCGATAATGTTCGGGGTCGAGGACGAGGTAGTTATGGGAATCGGGGTCGAGGACGTGGTAGGTCGGGTAGTCAAGATCGAGAGCGGGTTAATAACGAGGCTGGTTCAAGCTTAGGAACAGCCAAGCCTAAGAAAGATCGGTCCAAGGTGCAATGTTACAGATGCGACCAGCTCGGACACTTCGCGTCAGCGTGTCCAGACCGAAAACCACTAAAACAACAGGAGGCGAACGTAGCTGAAACCGAAAGCCGACGGGGTCGTTTATATGCATGAAACAGTACACTTGAACGAGGAGCGTTTAAGGCCGGATTGATATGAAAACGACACCAAGATGGAAGAGGTTTGGAATTTAGATAATGGGGCTAGTAATCATATGATGGGAAATCGTGGGTTTTTCTCGGAGTTGAACAAACGGATAACCGGTAAAGTTAGGTTTGGTGACGGGTCGTGCGTTGAGATTAAGGGGAAAGGGTCGATACTTTTCCAAGAAAAATCAGGTGAACAAAGGTTAATGATTGAAATATATTACATACCGGAACTGAAAAGTAATATAATCAGTCTTGGACAAGCAACCGAGTCTGGGTGCGATGTTCAGATGAAGAATGAGTTCCTAACGATGCACGACACCGAAGATCGGTTATTGATGAAAGTAGCAAGAACGAGTAACCGACTTTACAAGATAAAGTTGAAAGTTGGAAGCCCGGTTTGCTTAATGACGGTGATTGAGAAAGACACGTGGAGGTGGCATGCACGTCTCGGTCATATCAGTTTTAACAAACTAAATTCCATGGTGAAAAAGCAGATGGTATACGGGTTGCCAAATACCCAACATGGAGAAAACTTATGTAAGTCATGTTTGGAGGGAAAGCAAACGAGAAAAGCATTCCAGAACGCTACCTCGTATCGAGCTACTCGGGTCCTAGAACTAATACATAGTGATTTATGCGGACCGATAACATCGACAACACTCGAAGGTAACAAATTTATTTTTGTTTAATTAATGATTTTTCACGGTATATGTGGATAATCTTGTTGAAGGAAAAGAGTGATGCTTTCGACAAGTTCAAGAAGTTTAAGGTGCTTGTCGAAAAAGAAACCGAGAAGACGATCAAAACACTCTGAACCGATAGGGGAGGAGAATTCACTTCACACGAGTTTCAAGGTTTTTGTGAAGATAATGGGGTCATTCGACATCTCACCGCGCCATATACGCCTCAACAGAATGGCGTGGTAGACCGTCGAAATCGGACTCTTATGGAGATGACTAGGAGCATAATGAAAGCATTACAGGTTCCTAATTATTTGTGGGAAGAAGCTGCCCGTCACGCAACATACCTTATAAACCGAGTACCAACCCAAGCTTTATTCAATCAAACGTCGTATGAGAAGTTAAACGGAACAAAACCGAGTGTGAAGCATATAAATGTATTTGGGTGTATGGCATACGCTAAAGTTGAAGCTAAGCATTTAAAGAAGTTAGACGATCGCTCAATATCACTAGTTCATCTCGGAACCGAACTGGGCTCAAAGGCGTATCGTTTGTACAACCCGAGAACTAGAAAAATTCATATCAGTCGGGACGTGGTTTTTAACGAAGGAGCCGGATGGAACTGGAATGAACCGGTTGAAAGAAACGAGAGTGAACCGGGTATGTTCACGTATATGTGGGGAAATTTGGTGCATTCTGGACTTGGATTGATAAATCCTACTAGGAATGAGCCTAGTATTGACAGCAGCCTGTCAGGTTCATCGAGGGGCTCAGAATCTGTTGAGAATGGCAGTGCAAGTCAGACAGTAAATTATGATTTGAGCCCGCAAAGTGCAGCAACAGAAACAGCCCACTTTGGGCAGCCCACAGTCCAAACTAAACTGAGCAGTCAACTAGGCAGTCAACGGACCTAGTAACAGCCTCAAATCAGGTCTAAGCTCAAACCGAAATTCGCAGATCTGAGCGAGTTCATATTTTACCTCGAAAACTAGATGATTATGTTTTGCACGTTGATCTCGACTATGATGAACTTTGGCTTACGACCGATGAGGAGCCAAATTGTTATGACGAAGCGAGAAAGAAGAGCGAGTGGATGAAGGCTATGCGAGCTGAAATTGACTCCATCATGAAGAACGAAACTTGGAGGCTTGTTGAGCCACCAAATGGTGTTAAAGTTATAGGGGTAAAATGGGTATTCAAGGTTAAAAGAAATTCAGATGGTACAATTGTTGGACTCGGTATGCCCAAGACACATATTTTTATTGATGTGGCTAGTACGTCATGATCCAAGTCGGGTTATACCCAATAACAAGCTAGACAAACACCAATAATATTTGTTTATATATGATATGATCATAACAAATGCATATTAACACTTGAGTTATTTGGAAAGGGTTTCCAAATAAAATGTACTTGTGAAATAAATCATATGGGTGATTTATACTTTGAGATAAAGTATGTTACCTACAATATGTTATTGTTGTGTATGACACAATATAAGTGTGTATAACACAAAGCATTGTGTATGACACAATGCAAGGTACATATAAATATAGAAAGTGTTATATAATGAAAATAAGAAAGGAAAGAGGGTGGGCCGCCCCTCCCTCTCTCTCCCTTTGCTTATTTTATTATTATTTTTCTCCTTAGTGGAGACATGCAATGCTTCCTATTGGCTCCTTGGGTGGTGCTATTTGAAAGATTTTATAATCTTTCTTTCTTTGTTTTTCTACTCATAAACAACACAACAAAAACACAAGTAACAAAAGCTAGAGAGGAAAAATCCTCTCAACTCTTCTTTCTCTCTTGGTGATTTCGGCCAAAGGAAGGAGCAAGAAGGAAGTGCTTTCAAGTGTAAAATCCTAGCTTAATCAAGGTGTATTGTCAGAGGCTTGGGGTATGCAAGCTTGAGGACCTTCCCTTTGAAGTTTTTGCCTTCCATCCATCTTCTCCTTCACTCGGATTTGATTTTCTTGAAAGGTAGCTTTAACATGCATGTACTTTTAGTGACATGCATGCGTTTGATAGTATGTATTTCGTATTTGGATCTGGGCTTGGGTTTTGCATGTGTAAAATCGGTTTTATACATATATAATTAACAAGATTTAAAACTTATTTCCGCTGCGTTTTTGGTAAAATAGGGATTTTATCACTTTGATAATCTTGTTAAAACCCAACAATGGCATTAAGAGCCGCTTATACGGATGCATGCTTCATTAGACCCAAAAATTTTCGGGTTTTATGGTGGGGTTTTTCCATATGGCCGAAAATTTTGGGGGTTTTAGTTACCCCATTGTTTTTCAAGGTTATACGTTACATGCATGTGGTAATCTTGAAAAACTAAGTCATTTGGATGATTATTTGTGTTGTTTGGACAAAACCCGAAACTTTCGGTTTTGTCAAGTTTGGGCCGAAAGTTTTAGGGAAAGGGGAACCAATTTTGGGTCATTGTGTTATTGCATATTTGGATATGTAATAGATGTTCATAACCTAGCCATGGCCTTGTGTTTGGTTGAATGTTTGTGTTGTGTTATTTATTCATTCGATATGGTTGTAATATTATTTGGGTTTGTAATCTATTTATTCTTTCAATTGGCTTGTAATAATAAGTAGATTAGGAGCATTTCTTTTACTAGAAAAATGTATTAGGATATATTTTGTAAAAGAAGATGCAAGGAAGGAAGCCCAAATAAAATGGATGGAGACCACAACACGGGGGTGAACACTTGGAGCATAAGGATGCGGGATCAAGTGGGAGTTCACCGACACAAGCTCGTGTCCTTTTGAGTCCATAAGGAGAGACTTTTGACACACTTGTCTTCGGTCAACAAGTGTGGTCAACATTAGGAGGCTATGGTTATGAACTTGTGGTTGTGTATATTTTATGCTTGCATGGTTGATTTACTTTTGTTTGTGTTATTGCAATGTGGTTTGCTAAACAACTTAAAATCAACAACTAGCATAAAATTGGTTCCTTAGAAATCGTTAGGTAATAAAAATGGGTTTTATTAAAGGCTAATGATTTCATAATAAAATGAGTTTTATTAATAGGAACTTTGAAAATGGGTTTTTCAAATGAGTACCATACATTTGAATGCATGCAAATGAAAGGTACATAAAAAGTTTTCCAATCTAGAATTTAGAAAACTAAAATCCCTTTTATAAAATAAGTTGAACACCATCCTTTTATATGATACTCGAATAACTTGGGAACTCGGTGTGGGATAAAGGTCACCTAACCGCATTAGAGGAAACTTGTGAGTTAAGGTGGGTTTGCCATATTTGTGGGATAAAGGTCACCTAACCACTTGTATGTGTAAACTCACACGTGTGTGTAAGTAGGACGACTTAAATTGGAAACCATGTGAATAGGGTCACCGAAGCATGGTGTACAATGGTGTTGATGGGATTAAACATGCCAACTAAGCATGAGATGCTTAACCGATCCCATAAAACTAGAAGTTGCAAAGGGTTGCAATCGTCAAACGTTGACTACCTTGTTAATTTAAATAGTAGGATAAAGGTCACCTAACTACTATTTGAATGTAACGTTGGGTTCTAGCTTTTAATCATTAATTGCCTTGGAGACATAAAAGGGTATTAACGATTAAAATAATTGATATCGAAAATACTAAAATTGAGCTTTGTTATATTTGTAGATAGCCGCAATCAACAATCCACCTAACGTTATTATTCCACCCGTCAATAACCTATCACTAAGATCTATTCTCGACAAGGATCGTCTTAACTATACAAACTTTATGGATTGGTATCGAAACTTGAGAATCGTTCTCAAGCAAGAAAAGAAATACTACGTATTAGAGGATCCTATTCCCGATAAACCTAGCATTGACGATGCCGAAGACCATAACAATTGGGTTAAGCACAATGAGGATTCGGTGCAACTTTCTTGCCTCATGTTGGGAACTATGATTCCCGAGATTCAAAAGGACTTTGAACTTCATAGGGCGTACGACATGATCACCCAACTTAAGAAAATGTTCCTTACACAAGCCAGGCTGGAACGCTTCGAAACGGTTCGAGCGCTTCATGCATGTCGTATGGAGGAAACCCAATCGGTCTTATCTTATGTACTTAAGATGAAAAGCCACATTGATCGTCTCGAGCGCCTTAATTGTCGCGTCTCAAAAGAGTTAGCCACAGATTTGATCCTGAATGGCTTAACTAAAAGGTTTGAGACATTTTTTATGAATTATAACATGAATGGATGGGACAAGAGCATTGGTGAGCTTCATGCAATGCTTAAAACAGCCGAGACGGGAATGGGTAAAAAGGTTTTGCCCATTCTCACGATCAATGAGGGAGACAATAAGAAAAGGCATCACCCGGAACCTAAGGCAAAGGTTGCCAAAGGTAAGGGACAAGTCAAGGACAAGTTCAAGGGAAAGGCTAAAGTGGAACCACCCAAACCAAAGAAGCTAAAGGTTAGCTCGGAGGATCCGTGCTTTGGATGTGGGGAGATTGGGCATTGGATGAGGAATTGTCCAACCCGTCTCAAAGAGTTGAAAGCTAAGAGGGATGCGGGGCAAACCTCGGGTACAACTTTCATGATTCATATTGATCTTAATCTTATTTCCTCTAACACATGGGTATTGGATACCGGATGTGGAACTCATATTTGCAATTCATTGCAGGGATTCAAGGGAAATAAAGGATTCAATTTGTTATTGTTGTGTATGACACAATATAAGTGTGTATAACACAAAGCATTGTGTATGACATAATGCAAGGTACATATAAATATAGAAAGTGTTATATAATGAAAATCAGAAAGGAAAGAGGGTGCCCCCCCTCTCTCTCCCTTTGCTTATTTTATTATTATCTTTCTCCTTAGTGGAGACATGCAATGCTTCCTATTAGCTCCTTAGGTGGTGCCATTTGAAAGATTTTATTATCTTTCTTTCTTTGTTTTTCTTCTCATAAACAACAGAACAAAAACACAAGTAACAAAATCCTCTCAACTCTTCTTTCTCTCTTGGTGATTTCGGCCAAAGGAAGGAGCAATAAGGAAGTGCTTTCAAGTGTAAAATCCTAGCTTAATCAAGGTGTATTGTTGGAGGCTTGGGGTATGCAAGCTTGAGGACCTTCCCTTTGAAGTTCTTGCCTTCCATCCATCCTCTCCTTCACCCAGATTTGATTCTTTTGAAAGGTAGCTTTAACATGCATGTACTTTTAGTGACATGCATGTGTTTGATAGTATGTATTTCGTATTTAGATCCGGGCTTGGGTTTTGCATGTGTAAAATCGGTTTTATACATATATAATTAACAAGATTTAAAACTTATTTCCGCTGCGTTTTTGGTAAAATAGGGATTTTATCACTTTGATAATCTTGTTAAAACCCAACAACAATAAATAAGCACAAGGTCCGTTTGGTGGCGAAAGGTTATGTTCAGCAGCACGGGATTGATTTCGATGAGGTATTTGCACCCGTAGCTCGTATCGAGACCATGCGCTTATTGATTGCTTTATTGGCTGCCAACGAATGGGAAATTCACCATCTAGATGTGAAAACCGCGTTTTTACACGGTGAGTTAAAAAAAGACATGTACGTGTCTCAACCAGAAGGCCTTGAAAAACGGGGCGAGGAATACAAGGTCTATAAGTTGTTTAAAGCCTTGTACGGGTTGAGACTAGCACCGAGAGCTTGGAATACCAAGTTGGATCAGATATTGAAGGATATGAAGTTCGTTCGGAGCTCAAAAGAACAATCAACAATCGGTGTACCGCAAGACAGGTGGAAAACATTTACTAATCATTGCTGTTTATGTTGATGATTTATTTGTTACAGGCACGAGCTTCAGCATTATTAACAAGTTCAAGAAAGGAATGGCATCTAAGTTCGAGATGTCAGACCTCGGAAAATTAACATATTACCTCGGAATCGAGATTTCACAAGAGCAAGGTGGAGATAAAATTAAGCAGGAGGCTTATGCGAGGAAAATTTTGGCTCAAACCGGGATGGAACCGAGTAACTTGACTCTCGTTCCTATGGAGTTCGGGTTGCAGTTTTTGAAAGCTGAAGATGAAGCCGAGATCGACCCAACCGAATACCGAAAAGTTGTCAGCTACCTCAGGTATTTACTTCACACCCGACCCGATCTCGCATACTCAGTCGGGGTGGTAAGTCGGTACATGCGAAGTCCACGAGAGCCTCACGGGTCAGCTATAAAACAGATTTTGAGGTATGTAAAAGGAATTGTTGGGTTCGGGATTAATTATGAACGAGGAGGAGCGAAGAGGTTTGTTGGCTTTTGTGAAAGTAGTCATAATATTAACCTGGATGACGGTCGAAGCACGTCGGGTTATATATTTTATTTTGGAAATAAGCCGGTTTCATGGTGTTCGCAGAAGCAAGGAACAGTGGCCCTCTCATCTTGTGAGGCCGAGTATATGGCTGCTACAAAAGTAGCATGTCAGGCGGTATGGTTTCGCGAGTTACTAAGTGAGTTGTTGGGTGAACCGCCTCAATGAGTAAATCTTTACATTGACAATACCTCGGCTATTGCACTCGTCAAGAATCCCGTGTTCCACAAAAGAACTAAGCATATAAAGTCTTGTTATCATTTTATTCGAGAATGTTATGAAGCTGAAGAAGTAGATGTTGTTCACGTCAGCGGAAGCGAGCAACGAGCTGATATACTAACGAAAGCGCTAGCAAAGATCAAGTTCAAGGAAATGAGAGATTTACTTGGAATTGAAGAACTCCTGAATACGGTTCAGAATTCAGGGGTGAATGTTGGGAATTACCGAGTCGGTTTCGGTGAGTCCCGACAAACCGGGAGTTCAAGTCGTAATCAAACTCGTTCTAATATTAAGGAATAAATAAACATGTTGGTATATCTATTTAAGTATATTAGATAAAGATAGTTTGTGTTTGAGTTTGAGTAGAATTGGAAGTCATCTGGTTCTTATAAATACTCTCCTCTGTAATCAATTTTTTGGTGTAGATTTTCTGATTAATAATATTGCAAGTTGGTATACGTTCTGTGTTTTGTGTTTTCTGATGTGTTTCTGATTACCGATTCACCACTTGAGTTAGTCTGTATATCGCAAATCATTCAAAGTTGGTTGCTAAATTTAGAAAAAAAGCGTGTAGTTCTATTATGTGCATCTTTCAAATTGAAAAACTTTGAAGAGAAAAACTTACTCAGGGTCGAGGTATCCACGAGTGCCGACAACTACTGTTGATTCATGGGTGGCATCTTCAGTTTTGAAAGCCCTCGACATCCCAAAATCTGCTAGTTTTGCTTGGAAAACGTCATTCAACAATATGTTTGAAGGCTTCACATCTCTATGAACTATTGGTGGCCTGCAACCATGATGCAGGTACACGAGCCCTATGACATCAAGCCGTGCATGCAAAAATTGTTAAAGTTGTGCTTTCAAAGCCTAAAAGAAACAGCCTGCATTAAGCAATCTAATAACTAACCTTCTGCTGCATCACATGCAATTTGTAACCTTGTTTCCCAGCTCAAGACACGTGGATTTCCATCTGATCAAGTAAAAGAAAATGCAAGGATATTATTACTAACGAGTTTTAGAAGAGCATGAATCACATAGCCACACAGGACATTTGAATATTAACAAGGGGGAGGGTGTTGTTTTCAAATGGATAAGCATTTACACCTACCACAGAAAAATGCGGGTAGGTCCGATAAATGAAACCTTGTAGTGACTAGCTAGACAAAAAGGTAAGGTGATAGATTTTCACCTTTTTTTGACATAATTAATTTTTATCAAAAGTGTGAATAAATCTTTTGAAGAAGTCACTAACTATGAGATATAGTGGTACTTAAATTAAGGACGATACTTCAATTACATTGAATTACCAAATAGATGCTTTTCTAAGTTCCCATTAGCCATGTACTCATAGATAATCCCCTTGTGGGTGTTGTCATTGCAGTATCCAACAAGTGAGGTTATGTTTTTATGACGGACATCCATTAAAAGCTTGACCTGCAGACAAAAATTTCTTTTATGGTTTATTTTCTTGCTATGACCAACTCTTTTTGTTACAAAAGATCGAGTTTGCTTCAACAGTCATTTACCAAGCTATTGTTTAAGCACCCTCACTTATTTAGCCAAGTGCAATCGTAATAAGTAATATATACCAGTAACATAACTAGTACATGAAGAGCTAATGGTACTTTTAAGTACAAATAGAATGCCATGGCAAAATTAACATAAATTACCTCTGCCTGAAATTCCTTATACCCTTGAACTGATGATTCGGTAAGCATCTTCACAGCAACCTGGTCCTTACCATTATATCCATGGTACACTGTTCCAAACCCTCCTTTCCCAATAACTGTTTTGAAGTTGTTAGTGATACTCTGGACCTCAGAATATGTGAACTGCTTTCTAGGTGTAAACAGCTCATCTTTTAGGTTCAAATCTACATTCATTGATTTAAACATCAATAGATTGAAAATTACTTCTCCATGTCCTAAGACTTCCTGTCAAACTAGAATTATATTTGTTCATACTATATATATATATAGTATATATATAGGGATAGGATAATATAAAAACTCACTCTACTTAAAAAAACTCTATCATGACCTTTGATATTGAAAGTGTACTATGATCCAATGGTTTAAATTAAACTAACATACTTTTTCACTTTATTAATATTTAAGTATCATGAAAGGGTATAATAGGAAGTATGGCAATTCCTCAGAGTCCATCTGACACAAATACATTCATTCTCTTATTATTTGCCTTATTCTTTTTTGTTTAAAATCATAATTTAAAATTTTACTTTCATAAAAAGGTGGTAGCCTTATTTGTGTGGATAAGGTTTAACTTTTAATTTGTTCTTTCTTTTATATTTTGCTTCTTATACTCAATGCATATATTAGAACGGCAAAGACGTAAGTGTATCTCATATGGATTTTATTTCACATTTTCATTTTAAAACCAAATTGATTTGGTAAAAATTGAATTTTTTTCACTCAAAGCATTTACATAAAAAGTAACAATATTAATAAAAAAAAGTAATATAAAAAAACTAAGATGTACTTAGTGACATAAAAATGTAACAACAAATTTACATATTTTAATAAAATTTTCATATTTTTAAGTTTAAAATCTAAAATAACTTACATATTTTAATAAGATTCACATAAAAAGTGACAAATAATAAAGAAGTAACATGATAAACTAAGATGTATTTAGTGACATAAAAGAGTAACAATAATACAAAAATAACATAAAAATTAAGATATATTTAGTGACATAAAAAAAGTAGCATAAAAAGTAAAAGCTAAGATGTGTTTTGTGACGTAACAAAAAAACAAGAATATAATAAAAAAAAGTTACATAAAAAAATTAAATTAAGATGTATTTAATTACATATAAAAGTAACAATATAATTATAAGAAAGTAATAATAATACAAAAAAGTAACAAAAAATTGAAAATATTAAAAAAAGTAACAATAATGAAAAAAAACTAAAAAATTAAACATATTAAAAAAAGTAACATAAAAACTAAAAAGAAAATTAAAGAACATCGCATATGAGAAGACATGATCTACCAAATATTAAATAACTTTTGATAATAAAACAAATAAAAAAGTGATCTAAATAAAAATCAGAAACCCAAAAAAAAAATTAAATACAAAGTCTCACACACACAGTGATATGAACTCAAGTTCAAACACCATAAATAAACAAAGAATACGAAAAAAGATATATATAAAAAGAAAATGAATTAGACAATAAAGAATATGCTGACAAATACAATTGTATGAGAGAGAAAAAAGAATTAAAATGACACAAATGCCCTTAAGGTAAAATCTAACATATTTGAGAAATTAAAGATGTGACAAATTATAGACCAAGTATGGGGTTTTTAAAGTTTTTATAACTCAAAGGAGTTTTCAAATTATACATTTCCTATATATATATATATATATATATATTGAAAGTATAAAATGAAAAACCTATTTGAGTTGTGAAAACCTATGAAAACCCTATGTAGCATATTTTTTTACATATGTAATATATGTTGCTACATTTAGTACAAAACATTGAAAAATTAAAAAAAAAATTTGTTTTGCTATTTTTTTACAATTTTTTACTAATTTATACATATGTTCTCAGGAGAGATAAAAAGTTATATTTACATTTATATTTTTTATTAACTTTAATTTTGAACCACAATATTCAAATGTTATTTAAAAACATGTGGTTTAGAATGAGTTTTTAAAGTTTTTACAACTCAAGTGGTTTTTATTTTAACCTAACCCATATATATATATATGTCTGTGTGTGCGCGCGTGCGCGCGTATAATATGTTGCGTGTGTGTATACTATGTTGCTAGACATCTACCACCGTCTAAGTTGAGATATGCTGAATCTTGTTTTAAGAGTGAAATGTTTGGATCTACATGCAAAAACATACCATGACAGTGTTGACATTGACATGTGATTATAAAGGGTCACACATTAAACAATTTAAATTGATTCAGCGTATCAAGATAATGAGTATTGTTTAGTAAAACAACTAATATAATTTATTGAAACATAATTAAGTGTGTGTATATAAACATACTTATATATATATATACTATATATATCAATCAATTATGATGCATGATTGTTCGTAAAATTCTTAACTTCAATCGTTGTAAATCCTGACCCGTTAACTATTTATTTAAATCATTTTAACCAAATGGGTCAAGTTCACATTTCTTTCAACTTTGGGGAGACTAGTCTCAATAAACGTCCATATCCTCCCAATTTTGTGATGTTCCTTGACATAATTAAGATGCTTAACTTAAACAAATAACACATCACAAAACGCTCATTAATTTTAATTATATACGTCTCAACAAGTCAAATGAGAACATGGCGATCGCATTATAGCATATAATCTAACTATGCCAAACTTTTCAACATACAGTATTCTTAAAACATATATAAACCTTAAATCATGAAGTATGAACTCACCGTCATTAGAATCTCCTACTTGTTGATCGTTGTTCACTCTATGTTGACCTCCTACAAGTCAATTTGATCATATATATATACATATATATATATAGGTGGGTTCTAGTGAAAACTCCTTTTAAATAGAAAACTTAAAAACTCCTAAAAACTTCTAAAAAACTATTTTTAACTTAAAAAAAAATTTTCTTTTTGAAGTTTCTTTTTTTTCCATTATTCTTATATGTTGTTATTGGTTCAAAAAAAAAAAAAAAAAAAACCTTGTCGGTATAGTGCGCTTGTGTAATAGTGTGCATTATATATATGTAAAAGTGTTTGTATTGCATAGAATACAACACTATTGCACATATTTGATACACACCATTGTATATATGCAATATAAGACTAATACACACATTGAATACATATTAGTACGTATGTGTAATACAACATTAACGCACATGTGCAATACATCGACTTTTATTTTATTATTTTTTTTCATATAATACAACACTACTACACATATACAATACACAAATATTGAATATATGCAATAAAACACTATTAAACTCAAAATACATAGTAATACACATGTGTAATTCAACGGTATCACACAGTAATACGTATATGCATTACAGCGGTTTTTTTTGTTTTTTTTATATTTTTCGAGTGAAATATAAGAAAATAAAAAAAAATGGCTAAAACAGAATTTTGAAAATATTTTTTTTATTTTTAATTAAAAATAATTCTTTAGGAGTTTTTAAATTTTCTCTCTAAATGTGAGTTTTCTCCTGATCCTCTCCCTATATATATATATATATATAGGATTAGGATAATGTCATAACGTTCAAAATACCAATGTTATGTACCTTTTGTTTTCCGTTGTTTAATTGTCCATATGATGGCTAATGCAATTAATAGCATGATGACACCACCAATTGTTGTTGTCACTGGAATAACAACGTTAGTACCCTTACTTTTTCGGCATGAACCCTCAAGACATGAGCTTTTATCTTCCTCACTGATTGATTCAATGCTGATATTGCAATTAATGTTAGAACAAAGGATACAATTATCTGTTTGATTTTTCTTATGGTTCAGTTTCAAAGTGAGGAGCAAACCTTAGAAACAATGATCCTTTATTTGACTTTGCTAGAAGTTCTGCTGGAAGTGGTCTTGTGAAATTGTTTCCTTTTAAGTTGCTACAAGGGAAACCATGTAAGATCATTACGCATTGTGTGAAAGCTTCTGATATTGTTAGATGTATAGCATCTAGAGTTTATGGTTTCTTCATGTATGAGGGTTCCTTTTATCTACTATTATTATTTAACATATATTCTATGTAAAATGACGTGTGAAACTCATTTTGTACATATGTTGGCCGACTAATAGTGAAGAAAAAGAAACATAGAACCGTGTTGACTAGATTATGATCTTTAACAATTGATCGAATAAGAACACAGATGAACATAACTGAAAACAATATGAACTTTATTGATAATATAATGATACAACTTTAAAATTCTCAATGATTTGACTCTTCACCATCAACCCTATTTGAACACCACCAACAGACAACCTAATTTGACATTTGTCATGGAAGTTATATACTTTCCATATTGACACTTCTATACGATAAACTTACATAGACATTCTAAATACATACTAAACATATTTTGACACAATTACACTACGTATAGAGGTTATTATGTCAGCAATAGTATCACTAACCATGATTAATTAAAATGATCGGAGTCTCCAAATTTGGATATAATCAACATGCTTTTTTTTACGTATTCTTTTAGGAATTATTAATATTCATTTTGAAATATACGTAAGACAAAATCCAATGAATCTTAATCTATTTATTTCAAATACCCTACTATAACCTATAACCATATCGTGGTCTTTCGTTTTATAATACCTCGGGAGCTAATGAAACTAGTTAGTAAAATTGAACTGTCTCATTTCTCGGGCAATTGCAAAAAAACTCGAGTTCCTTTTGGATTTCCTTCTTGATCAATCACAACTGCAGCATTGTCATCATATCGTATTATCATACCATTGTCATGTTTAAGTTCTTTACAAGTACGTACACATAGGACCTCCGTCCCCGAAGCGAAGAAAGAGGAGCAGGAACAAGAGGTTGTCCTCTCCCGCCCAGTAGTTTCGCGACTACTACCATGGTTGTTGCCAATGGAGATCCCCCATTCTGAAAGGTTATTGGGCAGGCCGTTAGGTCCAAGGTTGTATGCCATAACTATGGTCCGATAGATTCACTACTTCAGCGCCATTATCGAAAATTTCAGGCTGAGCATCTCTTTCTCATATATCGCTCCACACCAAGAAGATAGATGCATACCTGTAGCAACAACAAGATGGTACCATAGGCTTCTTTGCTGGGAGCATTTTGGGGTATGGGTCTAACCATCTCAACTCCTCGTTTCTGGCATGCTATAGTTATTTAAGTCTCTCGACGGTGGGAATGGGAGATTACCGGTAAGCCAGATGCTTCGCGAACTATATTCTTAAGGCATTTCATTACACTTAAATCCCCTCATGAAAGGCGCACTCGATACCATTGATGTCCAATAGCTTTGATAGTAATTACTGGATTTACTACTACTTCGTCCATTGAGTATAAAAGAGAAAATGATGGTATAGTAATGAACATCAGCATGATACTAGGAAATATGGCCCGAAGAATCTCGATAGTAGTTCCATGAACAATCCTTTGCGGGATTGGATTTTTTTCTCTTTGGAAATGCCATAAAGCGCGAACCAAGATTCGTGAGACGAAAACCAAAATAAGAATGAGGAAGAAAAAGATATCGTGATGTAAGTCTATTATTCCTTGCATCATAGGCGTTGCCGCGCCTTGAGATCCTAATTGTCATGGTTCCGTTGCATCACAAGGAGCAATTGTGAGAAATAGTCATTCTAGAACAATCATTTGATATGTTTCATTCTTTAACTGATTTGCTCCAAAAAAATGGAGAGAGCTGTTCTTGCTCTTCCAATTCAGGAAGACTTATTTCGTAAGTTGGTCCAACCAAGAAAGACATGGGAATTTTGGGCGTCAGGTTCTTCTTCTTCTCTTACTTACAATATTTCAAGTTCGATGAACAGATCGCTCCTAAAATCAGTCATGTGATCTTATATACGATACCCACCAAACGTGCCCCAGCTATGAAGAAGGACATCGATGCCTAGGCCGAGGCTAGTCCTAATTCTATGCTTGAAACCTAAGATAGAGCTAGAGCTTAAGCCTAATTATAAGTTTCATCTAAAGTTGAAGGCCCTCCCTTGCTCATGAAAGGGCTCTGCTGCAATGGATGGCAGAGGGTCCGCAGTACACGAAGCACTAGAGTGATCCAGTAGCCGGGAAGGGGCGTAGAAGTTCCCACTGCTACACCACACTACACTTAGCTTTACACATTTACAGAGCTAACCCCTGTCCAGTTCCTATTAGAGCTAAGGGGGCTTTAATCCTTATTCTTTATCCTCATCTTCGCCCAGGCTAACGGAGCCTTACTTATTCAGGGAGGAGAGTGAAGCCTTGAGAAATCCAATTTGAGCATCGCGTTGCTTACTTTCTCCCCCATAATTTATTAATCCATGCCGTTAACATCTTCATGCTTTATCTTCATTCTCCAAGTGAATGAGGTCTTCATCTTCTTCTTGATCTTCATTACTTGCTGTTTGATCTTTCTCCATGTATTGATCACCATCATGTGCTTCCCCATCTTTAGAACAAATGTGTTATAGCAGATTCTTCTATTGAAACTTCAGTTTCTGTCTTTCTGGTAAATGACATCTTCTTTGATCCTAACTTGAATAGATTTTTCCTTGTTTTTAAATTTGTCTTGATTATCTTTATCCTGAACTTGTTCAGCGTACTCTTCAACTTGTGTCGTTCCATCTTGTAGAGTCAGATATGGTTATGTTTGGCCACGCTAAACACGGTTCAAGCCAATTGGAACGAGATGCCTCAAGCATTCACCATCAAAGGTCAAGACTACAAGTTGCAAGGACCGCCACTGAATCTTAAAATATCTACCACTTTCCACCATCTCACGCTAACCGTTTTGGAAACACTCACAGAAGCAGCCAAGGTGATTCCATCTTTTCAACTTGAGGACAAGTTGTTTCTCCGGGCGAGAAGTATTGACACAACTCCACCTTATCAGTTGGTCGACCAATTTGGGTTCAAAAGGTCTCGGGTCATTTATCTTGACCAAGTCAATTAGGAGCAAAGGTTTAGTATTGAACTAGTGATGGGTTGACTATTGACTTCAAAGGCTGAATATTAGAAGGCATTAACTACCAAAATTATGTTTAAACATTCTATATCTTTTTCTAGTTTAATTTGTCTTGTTTATATTTATTATCAAGTTTATCCTATAGCTAGAGACTTACCATCTCAATTTGGTTAAATCAGAGATTAGCGCCTCTCAAATCGGGCCAACTATCTTATAATTTCGATAAGATAAATCCTTTGTTTTCTGGGTTCTATCAAAATTTCATTTAGCCTAGTAAATTTCAATTATCCAAATAGTTTGATGGCTACCAAATACACAAACATTTTAAGTATAGTGTTTGTTCACATATTAGGGTCACTTTACTTAATTTACTGTGTTAGTTAGCTTATCTTTCTACATTAAACGAGGCCTGAACCTCACAAACAATAGATAGAAATTATATCTCGAATGTGTTGCCCGGATATGATCTTTAACAATTGGTCGATTAAGAACAAAGATGAAACAAAATTGAAATCAACAATAACTTTATTATATTCTGATGATACAATCTTTACAACATTTCTAATTGATTTTGACTCATCACTATCAACCCTATTTATACATAATGAACATGCATGTTCGTTAAAAGTCGTGACCCTTCAAATCTAACCCTAAGCTGACATCTGTCATGGAAGTTATAAACTTTCAATATTGCACTTCTATACCTTATACTTTCATAGACTTTCTAAATACATTGGGATTACTCCATAGGATAGTAACCAAGTTTCAGATTTTTTCCAATCAGATCATTGATGTAAAGTTTTGTTCTATTTAGGTCACTTAATCTTTATTTAGTGTTTCAATCCTAGATATTTGACCTATATAGCAGGTTATCTAGTTTTTTTTTTTCTATTTTCAAATATTTGACATTGCATACTAAACACCTGTTAACTTAAGAGGAGTGCATACTAAGCACTTGTTAATATAAGAGGAGTGCAATGTAAACACCTCTTAACTTAAGAGGAATGCAAAGTAAACACCTTTTAACTTAAGAGGAGTGTAAAGTAACAACTGTTAACTTAAGAGAAATGCATACTAAACACTTCTTAACTTAAGAGGAGTGCATAATAAACACCTGTTAACTTAAGAGAAGTGCAAAGTAAACACCTCTTAACTTAAGAGGAGTGCATAGTAAAGACCTCTTAACTTAATAGGAGTGTATAATAAACACTTGTTAACTTAAGAGGATTGTAAAGTAAACACCTGGTAACTTATGAGGAGTGCACGTGTTTACCTCTTAAGAGGAGTGCATAATAAACCTAGATAACCCGTTATCCAGGTCAAATATTTAGGATTGAAATACTAAATAAAGGTTAAGTGGCCTAAATAGATCAAAACTTTACAATGGTGATCTGATTGGAACAAAACTAAAACTTGATTACTATATATGGAGTAATCCCAAATACATACTAAGCATAGTTTGACATAATTACAATATGAGCCCTAAGCTTTGACTCGCATGGATTAATCAAATTATAGGCCAACATCTCCCCCCCCCCCCCCCAATTTATTAATCCATGCCTTCAACATCTTCATAGTTTATCTTCAATCTCCATGTGAATAAGGTCTTCCTTCTTCTTGATCTTCATTGCTTGTGTTTTGATCTGTCTCCATGTCTTGATTATCTTCATCTTGAATTTATTCACCGTTCTCTTCTTGATCCTATTTATCTCTCATAATTTCCATTAAGAGTGTCGTTCCTCGTCTTCTTGCACCAAATTAGATTATTCTTGTGCTGGTTTTTTCTTGGACAATCTCTTGCATAGTGTCCTAATTCATGACAATTGTAACATTCTACTTCTCTCAAATCTCTTCCAAATATGCTTTAGTCTCTAGGGTGCTTGACTCTTCCATCATAGTCACCATAATTGTTTCTGAACTTTCTACGTGACATATCTCCTTTTATTCCCTTTCGTGGACGATTTTCTTCGACTTCATCTTCGTCATCTTCTTCTCTAGGCGTTTCCTTATGACAATTTCCTCGTGACGGATTAAACCTTACTCTCACACGATTTCCAAATCTTCTTTCACATCCTAAGTTGTTGTCATGATGTGAATACAACAACCTATCTTGACTACCTCCAAGGCTTACCTTCATGAGCCTTATCCTTTCCTCATAGGTCTTCAACTTCCCAATAATCTCATCTATCAAGACTTCATCTAAGTTGGTACCTTGTTCTATCGATGCAACAATCTGAATAACCTGATCTGGCATGGATTTTATGAGTTTCCGTACAAGCATTGTTTCATCCAAAATTTTTCCCAATTCACTAGCCTTAGTGACAAAGGTATTAATCTTTTCCATGAAGGTATCTATCGTGTCCTCTTCCTTCATTTTCATCTTTTGAAATTCAATCATCGATGATTGTAACGAGCCTTTTGCACTCGTTCAATGCAGATATGCCTTTTCCTCAACACTTTCCTCACATCCTTAGTCGTTTTGCAATTTGCCACTTGCAAAATAACACACTCTGGTATCGCTTGATATAGGTACGTAATCGTTGCCTTCTCCTTTCGAAAATTCGGTTGGGAATCACCAGTAGGTTCAATCAATTCCTATAAACCATTCGCCTCAAGTATAATTTTGATTTGAATCGCCCAAAAAGTGTAGTTTGTTAACTTTATAATAGGACATTAATAATGGGTTAGCGATCCTACTTATTTGTGAATAACCATTGCGTTGTTATTACTTGTCCTCCCGAATCTGACATACTTTCTATGCGTATAACTTTAATGGCTAGGGTTTCCAAACTATCCGTATAGGAAAACCTAATGGTTGCATATACTAAAATACAAAAATTCATAATAAGATTTTGCCAACTGATGGTTGGGTAAAAGTTAGTTATTATTATATATTAATTAGTTAATTTTAGTTAAATAAATGAACGAACATTGGTACTTCAAGCATTGTTATGTGTTTTCAGGAACTTCGATGCTATGGAGCTTATTGATAATATTTACGGGCTTGGAATGAAGGTTTAGAAATGAAAGATGGAAGTGCACACATCACGAAGCATTAAAGGGAATAAAAGAATTTTTATGCTGAAAAATTTATCTTCGCGATACGCAAAGATGCAGGAGGGGCAACTTCGCGATACGCGAAGTTGCAGGAATCAGACGCGACTATTTTGTCCTTCGCGATACGCGAAGAAGCAAGCCAGAACATCTTCGCGATACGCGAAGATGCTTAAAGTTGGCAAAAATTAGGGTTTGCCTTATATAAACGATTTTTCGACCCCATTCGGCATATATCGACTTCCAGAGGCAGAATAGGTGTTCTAGGGCTACTTTCATCCATCCCGAAGCTTCCGGTTCCATCATTGATCATATGTTCATCAAGATAAGTGCTTTAACGATTATGTCGATGTCCGGCTAGTCGTGTGTGTTCGTTCTAGGCTAAGGTTTTGTGTGAAATACTGTTATGATCAGATTCTTATGCTTAATAATTATAGCTTGATTGATTTTATATGAATTTGTCTTGCTTAATTAGTTATTTGGTTGATTAAAGTTTGTGTTTGCGATTATTGATTTGTTTAACGTTTGTTTGGATGTTCATCAACATTTAGGGTTTAAGCTCTTGTGTCATTGAACTAAAATCATCAAACCTTATCATTGAGTTAGTTGTCCTAGACATAGAACTGGCAACTGTGCTGTCCGGGTTCATTTGTGTCAACAATTCGGTTAGGGTATCGTTTGTCATCATAAATCAAACCATAGGACTAGCAATTATTATAAATCCAGAGACTAGAAAATCTGTGATTAATGTATGGAACACATAACCCGAACCTAGAATGAATACTTTTAATTAATATTGTTTACAAATCTTTTTAAGTAATAATTAGTTTTAATTAAATCTTTTTCAAAAAATCGGTTGACATCGTCTGTCCGCTTAAATTAAATAAATTAGTTATAAGTTAATAAACTTGCACTTTCCTTGAGTCCATGTGGAGACGACCTTACTTACCCGTACTAGTTATAGGTTTTTAAGTCTTTAATTAAATTGTTTTTTAGTAGACCGCGACAGCCTACGTCACCAACCTGAATTTTTCTATATTAACCGAAACCTGCAATAATTCCTTTTGTCAACCTTGATTATTCCTAAATTGATACTTGTTTCCTCTTGAAACGTGTTATACGGAATCACCGTCGATTATCTCTCAATCGATACTTGTTTCCTTTTGAAACGTGTTATACAAACTGATCAAATCGAAACAACCCTTGTTTATCTTCTTATTGGTTTAACAAACTCAAACAGACTTTCCTACTTTTGTGGATCTGATCACAAAACATGCGATCCCTTGTTCTTTCTCTTTGGTTACCCGGAACCACAAAGCACCGCGTTGTCTTATGCCAGAAAAATACCACAGCCGCAAACCACCATCGTCCCTTATCGCTGAACACCACCACATTGCCGGGATCCCCCGTCACCGCTGCCTGGCCTACACCGCCCGAAATACCACCGCTGATGCCTTCTTTTATTTCCCAGAAATCACAACCGGCCACCACCAAAAATCACAACCCTCTTTTGTTGATATTAAAACCGGAATCACCACTAATTTTGAATTGATTGCCGGAATCCACCGCCAATCACCACCGCTTGTCTGATTTTCGATTAACAGATCAAAGAGCCTGATACTGATACGATACCGATTTTTGCCCAAATATGATCTTTATGAATTGATCGATTAAGAACAAAGATGAAACAGAATTAAAATCAACAATTACTTTATTATAATATGATGGTATAATCTTCACAACAATTCTGAATGATTTTGACTCCTCACCATCAACCCTATTTATACACACAACTAAACAGGTACATTCGTTAAAATTCATGACCCTTCAAATCTAGCTCTAATCTGAAATCTGTCATGGAAGTTACAAACTTTCCATATTAACACTTCTATACCCTATACTTACACAGACTTTCTAAATACATACTAAATATAGTTTGACACAATTACAATATGACTCCTAAACTTTGACTCGCATGGATTAATCAAATTATAGGCCAACAGAATATGTGATTATAGATCCTATATAGCAGTGGACTTACAGAATCCTCAAGTGGTCTTGTCGAGCGAGAAACTCTGGCACATCACCTGTCAAGTTATTGTAGGACAAGTCTCTAGAAAAGAAACAAAGGGAAACAAGCACTTTGAGAAACAACTTAATTTGTTAAATAAGACTAGAATTAAAAGAGAGAAACTTACAGTGATTCTATCATAGTGAGATTCGCCAATGCAGTAGCTATCTGTCCACTTAATCGGCTAGAAGAGAGATTCCTGCATTAAATTTGCTTGAGTATTATTGATCGTGATTGCAATATTGAACTGTTACAAAGTGACGCTCGTGAAATGGAACACATACAGGGAAATGATTTTAGCTGCCCGTAGGTCACCATAGTTACAGCCAAGACCATCCCAAAGAGATTCACTTGGGATGCATGGATCGCCTTGCCAGTTTCTCTTTAATCCATATGTTGACTTGATATTCCAGATTGCAGCAGCTAGTTTAACAAAAAGACAAAGGGGTAAGACATGTTTAAATGCAAATTAACGAATGCTACTGGTAACATAGATCTTATTTTAATAAATATCTTGTGTTCCCATATATGTACATCCAGTGAATAAGTTTTGTTTTACGGTCTCTCTCCTATTAAATGATGATCTTAAACAATTAAATATTTCAAATGTACCATTAAAATAATACAATTTTTATAAGTTTTTATTTTTACAATTTTCCATTTATGAATGATAAAATAAAAAATATGTTGTTGTTAGAAATCAAACTCACTACCTTATTTTTAAAATGTGTGTAGCTTACCAACTCAACTAAGATGAATTGATATTAGTCTACTCTTTTTCTTAACTAGTATAGATTCACAACCTTCCATTTTGATTTCTTTTAAAATACAAAAACAAATTATTCATACTAATTTATGTGTTTTTGAAAATTATGTATATCTTATGATTCCATAAAATATGTTACTATGTAAATTATTAAATTTAACTTTTTTTTTTAATTTTTTAACCACCCGTACATCACACGGGCTCTATCTTAGTTTATTCTAATTTTTTTGCTGAACTTACTAAATCATAAAAAATTCCAATTATATCTTATGTTAAAATACATTTATAATTCTTAAATCTTTATTATTTGTTATTTGCAGTTCTTGGGGATTATTTTTTTATTTCAGCAAAGTCTAATGACGTCCAACACTAGGGCTGTCACTTTTACCGAAACCCGAAACCCAACCCGAAAAAACCCGTACCTCAACCCGAACTAAACCGACCCAAAGAAATCGAACCTGAGAAAAGATTAACCCGAACCTGTATCAAAGTAATTTGGCTTGGATCTCCGGTTTGATTTATATGTTTCGGGTCAACCCGAAAAACCCAAATAAACTTTTAGATTTGAAATTAAATATTTTTTTAGGTATAATAAGTTAAGTATTAGCCACTAAAGTTATCAGAATTTGGCTCTAATCGACTGTTGTCATTCTAACTATTATGGATCGATTGTTTATTATTAATTTATGTTTTCTGTTTATTACTAACAACAACCTAAATCGAATAACCAAATCAACTCCCGATTGAATATTATTAAGGCTCGAGTTAGTTTTACTCTTCTTTTGAATTGTTTGATCAAGTTATGTTGGTTTGTTATTTGATTATTTGTGTTATAAGCAAAGAAGAATGTGTTGTTTTAATTAATTTAGCATTGTAGTTTTTAAAAGTTTTTTGTTTTTGTGTTTTTTCTTTTGTTTGTTTGTTTTCTAGGATACTCGAAACCCGATTAACCCAACCCGAATTCCCCAAACCCGAAAAACCCGTGAAAGATTTGGGTTGGGTTTTGGGTCAAGATTTAAAACTCTGAAACCCGAAGAACCCAACCCGAAACCCGAGAAACGAACCCGAAGAACACCCCTATCCAACTCCAACATACAAATCTTTATCAAAATTGTTGGTTTATAACATGTTGGATTAATTTAACCCATGTAATAGACGCATTTCTAACCTAGTATATAATATATACATACCGTCCTGGTCATCTGTTTGCTGTCGTTGGAACTGCTTTACACGGTAGATCTCCATCGCATTGACGAGAGGGGGGAGGGTTGAACTAAGTGTTTTATTTATTTTAAATGTATAGCTCGAGGAACCAGTACGAGGAAGTTTACTTTCAATGGAGATTGTGTTAGTTGATGGAGAAAGTGGTCCATACCAGAATTCCTCATCCAGATAAATATTGAATTCTCTGGTCTCGTTGCTTTTAAGTATTTCAACTTCAGCAAAGTGAAGATAGAAGAAATACTTTTCGTTGATAGTAGCATCAAACGTCAAGTATATATCATTTGTGGAGATAGTAGGTGTAATGGCAGTGCTCATGACTTTCGATGGCACTTTAAAATACCTTGGAGATATTGTATCAAAAGTCTTTGCAACTCTAGTGCCACGCACAGTCCACCGATACCAAGTTCGGTCATACTTATCATCTACGTACCTTTGTCAGCAAAAAAATGAACATAACATAATTACAAAGTTAGTCGCTTGACACGAAAAATTCATATAATAAGAATTCACTAATCTTGATGTATAATCACACAGCTTGAGCATTTTAAGAAATTTAAAATTCTGACCTGACTCGTTCAGTTGAACCAAAATCAGCGCGGTTATAAGACAGTTGAAGTGATGCCGATGGAGGCTCATCCATGCTGATATCCATAAACCTCAGTTCTATTGCTGAAATGAAAGGATTTGATTCACCTGTCTTTACAAGGCAAATGTGTATGTAATCTGATGAGGCCAGGTGTATTATCTCACGGTAAAGTTCATCAGATGGATCTGTACTATAAACTTGTCCCCAAAAATCAGCTCCAAGATAGAGATCAAAATCTTGGGTTTGATTTTTAGAGTCGTAGTTCCCATACATGAACCACACCCTTATCAAATACCTATTATTCTTCCCTTGCTTGGGTTTGAGAATGTAGCAGCTTCGTTTGTTTTGAGGAAAACTCCTAAGAGTTTTGAGAGGGAAATCAAGGTTACTATAGACATATTCAGGCAATATTTCTGCAGTTACTCCACCTTCTATGAAATCTGCATCTGAAACGTAGGTTATGCCTGTTTTTGCATCGGTGTATTTTGAGCCTTCAGCTATTCCGCAATTGATGCTGATGAAACCTGCAAATAAAGTTATAAATGTTAAGTGCATTTGATATACATATTTCTTTAAAGAAAACATTCGTAGGTACCCGATTGATCATCCTGAGCATGAACCATAGCCAACAAGGTGAGAGCCACATGAAGAATCCAAACACTATAGAAACTTCTCAACATTTTCATTTCTACAGCAAGAGATATCAGGCTGAAGTTTATACGTGGAAGTATATTTATAACTTAGTTAGTGTTTACATATTAAATTGTTTGTATGTTTGTATGAGATCAGGCTTATGGGATTAAGAAATTAATACAAATATTGCAACTTGTGATGTTTATAGTGCACTAAAAGAATAGTAAACACAAATTATGGAACTAAACTAACGATCTTAATAATCAATTTCAACTTGTGATGCTCGTTCTTTTATTAAATAATCAAATTTCCCGCTGAATGATTCACATATTGTTTACTGAATGCTTGGTTCATTTACATGCCTACCCTTGATCCATATTAAATTGTTTGTATGTTTGTATGAGATCAGGCTTATGGGATTAAGAAATTAATACAAATATTGCAACTTGTGATGTTTATAGTGCACTAAAAGAATAGTAAACACAAATTATGGAACTAAACTAACGATCTTAATAATCAATTTCAACTTGTGATGCTCGTTCTTTTATTAAATAATCAAATTTCCTGCTGAATGATTCACATATTGTTTACTGAATGCTTGGTTCATTTACATGCCTACCCTTGATCCATATTAAATTGTTTGTATGTTTGTATGAGATCAGGCTTATGGGATTAAGAAATTAATACAAATATTGCAACTTGTGATGTTTATAGTGCACTAAAAGAATAGTAAACACAAATTATGGAACTAAACTAACGATCTTAATAATCAAATTTCAATTTGTGATGTTCATTCTTTTATTAAATAATCAAATTTCCCGCCGAATGATTCAGATATTATTCACTGAATGCTTGGTTCATTTGCATGCCTACCCTTGATCCATTATCCTTATAGAGTTATAGTTTACCTATTTGTTCCGCTCCTTTTCTTTAACCCAACCCTTGACCCACTGTCATTATAGCTTACATTTTTGTTGTACTTACATAAGAAAAAGTGCATCCAAAATCAAGATGTACATAAGAAAATGATTTGATATTTCTAACTAATACATATCAAAAGTCCTTTGGTTTCTCTTTAATCTTAACATGGTATCTATTGGACATGGGTCACTATTATATTAATAAATATATTAACAAAACAAACAAAGAGACTCTGTATATAGGAAACCGTTGTACATATACCGTATACAAATCTAACAAGAATAAGAGTAATACTCAGGTATTAAACCTTATTCATATCGAGCTCCTTAGCTAGTTCTTGACTATCAAATTCTCGAGCAACCTTCGACGAGTTGTAGTGCGGAGTAGCCTTGATCATCATGTAGAAACTGCATTGTCGATCATCTATCACGTGTTGCCCGAGACCCGAACATTATCTCTGTGTCGTCTCTTCCTCCACTTGGTGAATCCGCCTTGATCACTCAAAGACATCTTCATCCTCTTAACTGCAAAACTGAACAAACATTGTTCCCGGTGGTTGAGGATTTCTGTTAAACAGATGTTCCTTAAAAAAGATTTCGGGTACTTCTGGGAGCCCGTCTGTTTCCCGGGTACAACAGCCGAAGCATTGTGTACTACCGGGATTACCCTAGCACTCGAACTATATTTGTAACGAGAGTTTGGGATTGAGTGATGGAAACGAACTAGTCTGAACTTTGGTTGTGACTACTAAGTTTTGTGTATTATCATTGAGCTGCCATATGTGCTTTGCATGAATATGTTATGGTTATGATTGCATGTTATCTCATCACCACCTTTCTATATATAGAAATGCATGAGATGAGTCAGCACAACACATGGTAGCCTGTGGAGAACGCATCACCAGGAATTGACACCTAGCCGCTGACTCATCACAAGTACACGACGCATATGGATCCAACAAACTGAGGGTTGATAAAAGATGGAGTTGTGGAATGAGACTAAAGCCCATGAAAACAGTAAGTGCAATGTGGCAAATCTCACACACATGTTGGGGTGACTCACCATTCATACTGACACTTTTTAGGCAAACACATCATTATGTCATTGTCAAACATCTAGCTAGATTCTGACTTCAACTAGTTGGCATTCAAGTCTAATCACCGATTAGCTCATTATAATCGTTGTGTACTGCACTAGCTCACACGTTTGCAATAATCTTTATTACCAAACATTCCAAGTTCAAATGCAAGATACCCCACATTGAAGAGTTATTGGAGATGGTATAAAGAAAAGCTCTTTCTTTCAATTACCATGGCAAGCTCTTACTTTTCCTTTATCCAACTTACTGACGTGATAAAGAAAAACTTTCCTTTCTACACACGTTTGATATATAATTTCAATCATCTAAATTAAAGAAAAGCTCTTGCTTTTGTCATAGGTTTGAGATATCATTTCAACGGTATCATCTCAATTACCATCCCCTACATTTCTTGCATTTTAACATAGTTTGTTTAAGTTTACTTATGATCGTACATCGACACTCATGATTTGAACAATGCCAGGACATTGTATCAGTGAGCTCATCGATGTTACCAATAAAGCAATGCATGCCTTATCATAAGTTTCGACCACTTTCTAGTCTCTAAGCTAATCTTTATCATACGGCAGTTAACAAGCTATCACAAACTTAGTCACATCTAGGAGAACTTAGAAAGTTGAGATCTACTCAAGATCCTCAGGAGTTATATTATTACCTTAGATTAAGTGAAATCTCTCTTTAACTTGTCTATACACATAAGTTTGCTTTGAATGTTCCACGCTAATTACTCTTCGTCAAGCACCATAATTAACAAGTATAGTCCAGCATGCTTAGACTACAATACTTAGGCATGTGAACAGAAGATTCTTCACAGCCTTAAGAGATAACACATGATCTCTTCCCAACATTTATTTATTAGTTTAGACAAGATAATCCGATTTCATTTAGCATTCCTAAACCCCTAATTTTAGAACGTCCTAACACTAAAGTTAATATCATTTTCTAAGGTTATAATCCGTTTACCTTTAACCTTCAAGGCCTTAACCTTTGACTCATAGAGACTTAAACATAAGTCTATAATCCAAGTCACTTTTATGAACATATTTATCACAACAAGATAAATGATACTTATCTACAATCATGGTCGACAAGGAATTACTCATATTGACATTCAACACCATGGCGATTACATATGCTTAAATTGGGAACAAATCATCCACCATAGTTCAAACAATACTGATAGTGATATAAGTACCAACAAGTTCATCATTATTGAAATTTACTTAAATAAATACCACAAAATTTACTATAGTAATTTACAATAATAACATATTCCTTTCATATGCTTATAATCATCCAAACCACTTATGCATTTTCATGTTGATGCTCTCAACATTGAATAACATTTATCCTTCTTGTGTATAAAACTCACCAGTTTTGCACTTGACGTAATTAGATATTTTATGTCTTGTCACAAACTTATTGCCAACAGAACAACTCTCATGTTGTTTATTATGCAAATTTATTTTAGCACTATCCATTAAACTAAATCTATAAAATAACATTTTGTAAGTCACAATACACATTGATTAATTTCAATGTAAAATTGGACGTGCCATCCAAATATATTGAACACAAATAATGCAACCGAAATTAAAACATAATGTGTACAAATCTTTTTAACAATGTCACATACCGACTAGCAATTACGGAAGTATAAAACAGGAATATAACAGAGACCTCTGGTATCAACCACATTGTTTATAAAGAAACATCAACAAACTAATTTAAAATATATTACATCATTCTAACTTCGTTTAGAAACTAGGTGATACAGATAAAAACCAGTTCAATATACTGCTTTACTTCGTACCAGTATAGCTGCATCTATCTACGTAGCATCGATCACAATCCAAACATGCAGCACATAAGCATTCTACTCCAATTTCAGTACACCTGAAAAGCATATTAAAACGGGTCAACTACGAACAGTTTGTGAGTTTTACGAGTTTCAACGAAATCAGTTATGCGTAACCACAACAATCATAGTTTGTATATACGTACGTATGTACATACGTACGTACGTAAGTATGTATGTATGTATGTATGTATGTATGTATGTGTGTGTGTGTGTGTATGTATGTATGTATGTATGTATGTTTGTGATGTAATTATTCTAAGCTGCAAGTGAAACCTTGACTGCTTGTTCGTGCTACGTGGCATCCACTACCCACATCTACCACTATGTCCCTCCTTCTGCCCACAACATGCCTCTAGTAGCTATGTCTAACACTACATAGCGTGTTTGTATAAAAATGGTCATGTGCAAATGGTGATATGTCTTGGAATTCATGTCGGCCCCATTTGGGTTTGTCAAACCAATAGTATTTTTCACAAGCCACTGGCTCGAAGTTAATCACTTGGGGACTTATTGTGTATTAGCACTTAGATAATTCACATCATAAAGCATAAAGCGTTTCCAGATATATACGTATAAGCAAACATGCTTTTCACCCCCAATTGTTCGTAAAACAGTTTAAAAAGAGGGGTCATGAAACTCGCCTTATAGTAATGTACTCAGCACAATATCGGTTTACAGCTCATATAACTTGTTACAACTTGATTCCTAAAATCGGTATCAAATAATATTTTAATATTAATATAGTCTCTAGACTAAATCGGGCCGTATATCTAGTCTGGGTAAAGCTGTCATGCCCAGAACATGTTAGTAGTCTTAGATTGTGACATTGTATAATGCCTAATGTTCAAAATCGAATTTGGCTCAGTTTCATCGTTTCACGTGTTTGGCCAAGTTTCTCATTTACGCGTTTCAAAAATAGGAAAGAACGCACAAATTTGAGTAAATATATCGGTTGATAAAATGATTCAATTTATAAAGAAAATTCATAGTTTAGATATCTGGATTCGCAAAAGGGTTCGTTTCCTGTATTATATAGTCTGGTTTGGAGAAAATGCGCCCAATTCGCCCGAATTGTCGGAATTTCTCACAAAATTTTTGGATTTACTCTTAATCCAAAATATAATATTTGAGCACTCTTGATGTTATGATATTCCAGCAAGTTCGTTAATAAGAACATTGTTGGTTTTTATCAGAATTATATTTGTTTAACTTTCAAACTAGCACAACTAATTATCTGATTATCGTCAAATTACGAAAATTTATACACTCACTAATTAATAAGTGTAGAATTTAATAAAAATAGTTTTGAAAATACTTAATTATTTATTAATTTATAAAAATTCATTTTAAATACTATTTTTAACCAATAAATCGTCCGTTTATACAAAACGATTTCCAAAAAATCCAATTATTTTTCTGAGTGATCAAAATGGTTTCTAAAAATTCCTGTAAAATTTTCAGAACAAAAAAACTTGGCTAAAATACCTTTTTGTGCAATAAATATCTGTTAAAATTCGATTAAACGCGAATCCGGAAATCATAGCTAGGTTTCTCCGATTGACCCTAAAATTTATGTGTGACCTTGTCACTACAAAAAAAAAAGTCACCATTAGAAACTAACCTTTTAGGGACTGATATATTAGTCTCAAGTACCTAATATTTGAGACTGTTAGTTACCAATACTATTGGGGACTGATTTTTTTGCGACTAATGTCAGGGACTGATAATCAGTCGCTTACATTATTTGAGACTAAATTTTAGTCACAAATGTCTAAACAATATAAGGTTTTGGTGAAAAACTTATTAGGAACTGAATATCAGTCCCATATAGATAATGAAAAATAGCATAAAAATTAGGTGACTATTCTTCAGTCTCTAATATGGAAGGAACATATTTGAGACTGAAAATCATTTCTTAATATTTCCAACACATATCGAATTAGGGATTGATATTCAGTATTTGACGTCTTTTGTATATGTAAATATCAAGGACTGATTTTTAGTCTCTATTTGTTTGGAGTAAATTCTACAATCTATGGAAAAATTATTTGGGGCTAAGAATCAGTCTTAGAAATCATGTAATCTGCCTTTATCTGCGACTGATATTCAGTCTGTAAAGGTGTTTGTTGATAGAGTAGTTAGGGACTAATATATAGTCTCTAATAACCGACGAATATTGGGGACTAATATAATATCAGTACCAAATAGATAATGAAAAAAAGCATAAAAATTATGTGACTATTCTTCACTCTCTAACATGGAAGGGACATATTAGAGACTGAAAATCAGTTCTTAATATTTCCAACACATATCGAATTAGGGATTGATATTCAGTATTTGACGTCTTTTGTATATGGAAAGATCAAGAACTGATTCTTAGTCTCTATTTGTTCGGAGCAAATTCTACAATATAAGAAAAAATTATTTGGGGCTAAGAATCAGTCTCAGAAATCATGTTATCTGCCTTTTTCTGGGACTGATTTTCAGTCTCTACAGGTATCTGTTGATGGAGTAGTTAGGGACTAATCTTTAGTCTTCCATAAGTCATCATCACTTCAATCATTTAGTGTCTACAATTTTAGGGGCTGATATATTAGTCTCAAGTACCTAGTATTTGGGACTGATTTATCAGTTACTTTACTGATTGTTTTTAGGACTAATTTTTATGAGACTATCCGTCGCTACCATTATTTGAGACTAAATTTCAATCACAAATAAATTTTTACAATATTAGGTTTATATGGGAAACTTATTGATTTGAGTCTCAAACAGATGATGAAAACTCAAATTTTGGTCTTTGTTTTTCAAAATTTAACTTTCTTAATAGATTATTATTAACCAATGATATTAGAATTGAGAAATTATGATCAACTTAAAAAAAACTACTTCAGTAAATAATTTTCAAACAACTTATTTTGGTAAATAGGTTTTTTCCAGCTCTATTCTGGATAGAATCTTGTCAATAGTGGCTAAATTGAATAGATGGCCAACTAGCATGCTCATCAATAGTCAATTAGAGTTAATGACTTAAAATTATAGTCAATGATGATCGTTTGATATTTTAATAGTTAATTTGGGTTATTAATGGTTAATTGAGACCATTTATGGATTAATAGGGTCAAAGATGACTAATTAGAGTTTTTAATTGTATATCAAGGTTAATGATGGTCGATTAGGCCTTCATATTCAATTGTGGTTGATTACGAACAATTAGGGCTATTATAACACTTAAGGCCCTATATAACTAATAGAAATACATCTGACACATTATAAATTATTATAATGATTTATGTTGGTTAACACAAGTCAAATAGGATAATCAACATAATTAACCGAGAGGTGCATAATTAATCAAATTTTAACATGTTAAAGACCTAGTGTGATTTTATAACCCATTATGCTCGTCTATGAGTCATTCATGATAAGTCATAGGCATAATTAATCAAATCTAACACGCTAGGACCCAATGCGATCAAATAATGATCATTATGCTTGGCTATGAGCCATTAATTATTATTCATGGTCATAGTTAATCAAATCTAAGATATCATATGATCTAATAATACCATTATCCATGTCTATGAGCTATTATCTCTTAAGACTCAACATAAGTGGTCGAGAGGGGTCTTACTTTATTATGACTCATACGAAATATTTAAGTAGCCAACGTGCAAAAAACATGTTTGTAGTAACTAGTTGTCAACACCCTTATTCTTAATTAGAAGTGGCAATCTTGACCAAAAGCATTTCAAATGGGTCAGTCTGGGTTGATTTTTTCGATTTCTGTTCATTTTCGGGTTTTTTAATTTTATTTACTAATTTATTTTTTAACAAGGACAGCAAAGGAAACATTTTAGTTTTTTTTTTTATTTAAGTTATGACTTTTTTATTATTTTTTTAGAGATTTTTTATCTTAATAAAAACCCCTCGAAGAAAACTTAAAAAAACAATAAAAATTTCATGACTCAAAATATAAATTAAAAACAAAAAAAAAGTAAGAAAACTAAAATGTTTTCTCTGTTGTCCTTGTCCAAAAAAAAACCAGACCCGAAACCCGTTTCGAACTAGACCCATTCTGACCCAGACCCGTTCCGCCCCAAACCTGATGACCCTGACATGTCCGATCCGAACCAAAATAACCATTTTTTTAATTGACCCATTCTGACTATAACCCGTTTTGACTTTAATTGTTCCGACCTATGACCCGTTTTGACCCAACCCAACCCATGTGCCACCCCTACGATAATAATAATAATAATAATAATAATAATAATAATAATAATAATAATAATAATAATCCCAACCCAACCCATGTGCCACCCCTACGATAATAATAATAATAATAATAATAATAATAATAATAATAATAATAATAATAATAATAATAATAATAATAATAATCGATGGTTGTAAATTATTATGATCATAATACAATAGTAATCATAGTATAATATATTTACATATCAGATATAATTCCAGAAAGGATGTTGGTTTCTTACTACGGATATGGATGACTAACAAATAATCACCATTAGAAAAAAAATCTTTTTAGATGCGGTGAAATTGATATTTAGATGCGGTTTTAGACCGCGTCAAAAATAGTGATTATAGGGGTGAAAACGAGCCGAGCCCGAGCTCGACTAGGCTCGAGCTCGGCTCGTTTAACTTACACAGAGCTCGAGCTCGAGCTCGGCTCGTTTCGAGCTCTATTTTCAAAGCTCGATCTCGGCTCGTGAGTAGATTCTCAAGCTCGAGCTCGACTCGTTTACTATTTATCAATTATTTTTTGTATAATTATAATTATTTATATATTTTTTTTCTATTATAATTTGATGTAAAAAATAATATATATTATTTAGTTATGTTTATTTATTTTTTTCATAACATTTTATAAATTAATTAATAATTATTAAATATTAACATCAAGTATTGTTATTAAGAATTTGCTCTAATTGCTGCAAACTGAGCTACAATATCATCATAATTAGGTAGTTTAGGATGAACACGTCCGGGCCGAGGATTCACCATCGAATCAAGATGGCACTTAGCCGCCCTCTCATTCAACTCCACCAGCAGCTTCTGCAAACATTCCATCTGATGCAGTTTCGCATGTGGCATATAACCCGTCATTCGCCACCGTTTGTTCATCACAAATGGTTCTGCTACAACCTTTTCATTATCCCACTTTCCGACATTTAGACAATCATTCGAAAAATCCTCGTTTTCTTCATTGCCAACATGTTTGGGACTTGCATTTGTTTCAACATCATCGTCCGGTTCATCTTCTTCACGATCATTGCTATCATCGTTTATTGTTTCTTGAACGTTAATCATCCAAAACAGAACTGATAGCTGCAAGTGAAATCTTAGCAAACAAACACAAAGTAATACCCTGCACAAATTGTAACTCATACGCATCAATCTGAACACATGAAATAAATTAAAGAAATTAGAAAAATCAGTCGTGATACCACGGGTCCGGTAATCAGGCGATATCGAACCAACGGATCAGCAGCAGCAATGTCGAACCTGGTCAACAGCAAGTCAAGCTGGAAAATGCATACACATACACAAGATTAACATGTGTTATACCTAAAAGCCCAAAAATTAGCATGTATTATGCCAACAAAACATAATCTTATCCTAAACATTACAATCAGCAAACACCAAGTAAACAATAACTAAAGCTAGAAATCAAATAGTCTGATCACCCAACTTGAAAATTTAACTTTATTTTGATTCTTGTTGCCATTTTCAGTTAGAAATATACCATTTTCAGGAAACCGCGTCAAAAAAAGAAACCCAAGGGCATCAAAAGCTCATTTTTCTACTAGTGAATAATCACAAACATCAAAAATGAATAAGCACCCTGCAATATATATGGCTTCATGTTTGTATCAGGCTATAAGATGTTTTATGTTAATGCTTATAACTCATTTCATTCGACCCAGAATTAATACTTTTTTCAACGACCCAAACTCATTAAGCTTATAACTCGCCTTGACTCGAACCAAAATTGATACACTCTAAATTCAACACATACATAATTACTATTTATTTACACAATTGCAACAACAAAAATTTGGAGAAACTGAATAATAATAGCAAGGATCATACTCTGTAGCAAATATGTAACTTTTTACTATTTTTTAAAAATAGAATCAGCTAAAAGAAAGAAAGAATGAACCACTGAACCACACAGTTTGGTAACCTTAATTTTATCACCGAACCGATACCGGTACCGTACGGGTACTGAACCGAACATTTCGGTACCGGTACCGGTACCAACTATTTCCGAATTTCGGGATCGGTACCGGTTGGTACCGGTACCATCCCGAGCTCATCTATTTTGATCGGAACCTAAAATTGATTTTTTTATGACCAAAACTCATTTACCCGAACCAAATATGATGCTTTTTTAAATGACCCAAACTCATTAAGCTTATAACTCGCCTTGAACCGAACCAAAAGTTGATACTCTTTTATAAAAAAATGGCCTGAACTTATTTTGCTTATAACTCATTTCAATTCGACCAAGAATTAATACTTTTTTCGATGACCCGAATTCATTAAGCTTATAGCTCGTCTTGACCCGAACCAAAATTGATACACTCCAAATTCAACACATACATAATTACTACTTAAAAAGAAAGAAAGAAAGGAATAGAGTCTGACCCGCATGTCCTTCCACATATTGCTGCAAAACCAACAAAACCAAAATTTGAGTTTTATAAAAGCATATTTCAATGGCCAATATTTTTATAGTGACAGATTACATATATCAGTAACCAGATTAGTAACATATATCATTAACCAGATTAAACTAAGTAGCTTAAAATTCCAAACCCAATATGATTCAGTTAGTAAAAAATGGTTTTTTATGGTTCAGTTACTAAATATGATGACCTATAACCTGTTATAATTTTGGTTTTTTGTTGGAAGTTACACGAAGTTGACTTTTATGGATTTGTGAATTTGTGTATGTATATAATTGGCTTCATGTCTGTACGTATAACTTTTTGACAAAATCTTTAGACCACGTTCTTGATTTTTTTACAACCCAACATCATTTTTAGTTAATATGTTAAATTCTTGTTTATGTATGTTTGCTGTTAAGTAGAATTTTGAAATGAATTTGGATAAGAGCTGGACTAAAATCACGAATAAGGTCGATCCAACGTTCATTAGAGGAGCATTTGCTTTTGCTAAAAGGTCTGAAACGTACGCTGACAGTGAAGGTCGGATACATTGTCCATGTAAAAAATGTGGAAATGTATTAAAACACACTTCCATAGTTGTTGCTAATCATATAATACAAAATGGTTTTTGAGTCATCATACACCATATGGGTATATCATGGTGAACATATACCAGGTTATGAATCAGATGAAACAAACAATGAGTGTGAAGAAAGTGAAAACGAATCAAATGACGGTGTCGATGATTTACTTGGTGATGCTTTTCCTACGCGCGGTGATGTCGAAGGTGAAAACTTCAATGGCGGTGCTGATCCTTCCGTTGCATGTAGTGACCCAAATGTGGAGAAGCTGTTTGTTGATATGGAGAAGCCTTTATATCCTGGGTGCGACGAGTTTTCGGTACTAGGCTTTCTACTAGAGTTGATGAACATTAAGGTAACATGTAAAATGACAAATGTGGCGATGGATATGATTCTAAATCTATTTAGTCGAGCTTACAAGGATGTGAATTTGCCTAAGAACCACTATGAGGCAAAAAAGTATTTGCATACTCTTGGACTAGGATACGAATCAATCCATGTTTGTAAATATGATTGTGTAAATATGATCATACACCAGCTGGTGTCCACGCAAAGATGTCAGCGTTTTTCTGCAGTAAGCGTTTGAGTAAGGTGCGGGTGGGATCAACGATTGTTGGTCCAATGGTAACGGCCTGGTCGGGGTATTTGCCATTGAAGGCCCATTTTTCCGGTTCGGTGATGGTTGGTTTAGCCATTTTCGGTTTGGGTTTAGATGAGACAGATGCGATGCATACCTGGGGAATGCCAGTGATCATCGCTACACCCTCAGCTGTTGGCCATCCCATCATGCCGTGGACTGAAGATACCACGGTGTTGAATCTTGCCATCCCGTCTCTTCCGAATAGGATGTCGTACGTGTGGTGTGGCTTTCTCATCACGACAAAATCCACGTCTTCTGTGCGTGAATGATTCCCATCGGTAAGAGTAACGGGGAAAGATAGGATACCCAGGGGGGTTTCTGTGCTGCCGTCAAACCCTTCCATTGAAGCGTAGACCGTTTCCAAGCGTTCTTTGTCTTCATCATCCAGCTTGTCAAAGAACTGCCTGTACATCACTGTCGACGAAGCGCCGTTGTCAACAAGAGTGCGGGAAGTGATGTAATGCCCCAGCTGGCTTTTGATGACGATGGGGCCTTCTTTGCTGGGGCCTCCTGGCACTCGCGGGAAGCGCACCTCAGCTTCCTTCCACGCGCATGGTTCTGTCACTCGTCTTTTTCTTCCTCCGACCTTGCCATGAACCATGTTGATGCTGATGTCGACGGGCTTTCGTCCGTTACCTCTGTACCGGTTGTCATTCCTTCCTCCCTTCCTGATTGATGCCACGAGATGTGCAAGTCTTCCATCCTTGACAAATGTCTCAACAATATCCTTCAAGGATGTGCACTCTTCAGTACCATGACCCTTTGTCCCGTGGAAATCACAGGATTTGCTTTGATCCGCATTAGGTTTCTGCCAGATCAATGGGGCTTTTGGCCATGGCAATTTTTCCGTGGCAAATATCTCCGTGACGCTCTTGGTGAGTGGCGTCCACCGGTGTTTTCGGTTTGAAGGGTGTGTGTTGTCCCTTCCGCCAACAAGAGGGCGAGAGCTGGATGAGGTGTCAAAGTTTACCCTTGACTGCCAAATACCTAGCCGCCTCTTTTTGTTCTGCCGGGCGGTCCTAACGTTGTTCTCCCTTGTCCTCTGCGTGTAGAGGTGTGTACTCTGGGGAAGATCTCTTCCCAGCTGCTTCTCCGTCTCGGCAAAGCGCTTGGCTGCCGTCATGATGGCATCCCATGTGGATGGCATGCCGTCCTTACCCGTCAATGTGCGGATAAGCTCTGGGTACTCGGCGCCCTGGATGAAAGCGGCGCGAACAAGATCTTCACTTACGTTGCCCAGACTCAGCTTCTTGGAGTTGAAGCGGGTGATGAAGTCTAGTAAAGATTCATCCTCCTCTCTAACGCAGTTGAGGATCGTCCACTGCTCTTCAGTATACTTCCTCTGCTGGCTGAAGTGCTGGCTGAACTTGTTCTGAAAGTCCGCCCAGTCATATATGTGGTGGACCGGTAAAGGATCGAACCATGCCCTGGCTGCTCCGACCAGAGTCATCTGGAACATGTAACACCACGTGGGTTCCGTCCAGTTACTGACGGTAGCCCCTGCAATGAACCTGTTCAAATGGTCGTCTGGGTCGGATAGACCATCATAAGTGCCAATGTTGGACATTTGTTTGGCACTTCTCGGGGCAATTGCTTCCGCAATGTCCCTTGCAAATTTTGACTTTCCTGCATTCGTAGCAGTTGGTCTAAAGGTTTTGGAGAAGTCACGCGGGTTTCTCTCCGCATTTGTTGGTTTAAAGGCTTCCCCAAAATTCCTTTTTGGTTGGGAGTCCGTTTCCTTACGCTTCCCTTTCGCCTTATGGCGAGGGTTTGCGTCGGTATCGGACTCCTCCCTCTCGTCGTCCGAGTACTCGCCCTCGCTGTTCATAATGAGGTGTTGGCGAGTACTGCCGAATTCGTCAGCCTGTTGAACTGAACGCAAGCGTTCGTCCAATTCAGCTTGGAATTCTTTCTGACGTGCTTCGGCCCACGCCTTCACTTGATCTAGTGTTTGGCGAGGGACCCTCGTTCGTTTTTCCAGCTGGGTATCGGTGAACCCCAGTGGAATATTTACTGCACTTGCCCCGGCTTGGGTAGTCGGGGTAGTGTTCGTAAGGATTGTATAACCGCCGGTGTTCCCCCCAGTTGCTGGGGTTGTTACCGGGGTTTCTTGGTCGGTTACTGGCTTTTGGACCGGAGTAACGTTAACCATTTTTTCAGAAAATTCGAAAAAACTAAATTAGTTCTAGCTTTTATGCACGGATGGCGCCAATGAAGAAACACTAAGTGAACCCTGGACAGATTATAGATAATCTGGGGGTTAAGTAATGTTTCCCACGAGAATGAGGTCCAACAGAGACGGTTGTTCTTCAGGGGACCTGCAAAACAAACACCGTAAGCTCGTCCCTGAGAAGGGGAGGTTCCTCCTTGTGACCACCCTCCGGCGTGAGAATCAGACTAGATTGCTCTGAATATAAGTGTATATTAAGAGATTGCTAGATAACAGGATAGCAGATGATCTTACCATTCCAAGATGTTGGAGTATTTATAGCCGAAGGTAGGTTTCCTAGAAGGTACAGCCGGCTGAATAGTATTCCTGTTCTACCAACAGTGGACTATGCACAGGCCATACTGGTTGGTGGATAGGTTACGGCCAACAGTAACAAAGTCGGCTGCACTATTCCACCAACTGTAGATTATGCACGTCCCACCTACTGTGGATTATACGCCGGCCATGCTGGTTGGTGAATAGGTTACGGCCAACAGTAACACTATTCCACCAACTGTAGGCTGCGCACGCCCCGCAGTAAGGGTTGGTGAGTAGGCAGCGGCTAATAGTGACAAACAGTACTAGAGGGTGCTCCTCCTCGTACTGTTGTCGGTGAGCTGTCACCCTGTGATTGGCTCATGGGCTGTTCTGGTCAGATTGTCTGTCATATCCATACCTTGGTAGGTATAGTACATAAGATCTTTCAGAATCATACGGACTGGCTCATTTTGGCGGGATTGTTCCCGCCTTGCTCATTCCTTCATGTGACTACTGAAGTATCTATTGTCTTGTGCGTGTAGCCCTGCTGTCTGCGGGTAGCCTTCCCTGATGGCTTGTATCCGCAACTGCGGGAACAGGCGGGGTACTTCACCATTGGGAGGCTTTCCCTGCGTGTACAGCTTGCGTACTGCGCGTAAGGTTCTCTGAGCATGGTGGGTCCTGCGGGAGCAGATGGCCTTTGCGCAGACGTCCCTGTTCAAGGTGAGTCTTGCGGGACCAACTGGGCTCTGCTGGGACCTACCTCTTCAGTGGCACTAGTCATTATTATGAAAAAAGTAAGAGTACAAACAAACCGGCAAAAGTATTGCGTTACTTTCCCATCACAAGTAGACTGAAGCGGTTATATGCCTCAAGGCACACTGCTAAGGAAATGCAATGGCATGATCGACATAGAACCAAAGAGGAGGGGGGTCTTACGCATCCGGCAGACGGAAAGGCATGGAAACATTTTGACACTATGTTTCCTGATTTTGCGAAAGATCCTAGAAATGTTCGCCTAGGGCTTGCGAACGATGGTTTCAATCCTTTTGGCACGATGAGTCTCTCATATAGTATGTGGCTTGTTATGCTCATACCATATAACATGCCGCCGTGGAAGTCTATGGTCGATGCTTCATTTATGATGGCATTGTTGATTCCAGGAAGAGATTCGCCAGGAAAGGATATTGATGTATTTCTGCGTCCGCTAGTAGATGAGTTAAAACTTCTATGGGAGAAGGGTGTTGAAACGTATGATTGTGAATCAAAGCTGAGATTCAACATGCGTGCCGTACTTCTATGGACAGTTAATGATTTTCCAGCGTATGGTTACTTATCTTGATGGAGCATGAGTGGCTACATGGCATGTCCTACATGCAACAAAGATGCATGCAGTATACATATACGAGATAAAATAGCATATGTAGGCCATAGACGATTTCTACCCGTTAATCACCCATGGAGGAAAGCACGGGATTTTAATGGAAAACGAGAGACAAGGCTAGCACCTAAAGCTGTCAATGGAGATGATTGATTACGCCAATTAGAATATCTCACTCAACATCAATATGGAAAGCATCCTGATCATGTAGTGAAGAAAAGAAAACGAAACACATCTGATTTAAATTGGTCAAAGGAAAGCATCTTTTTTGAACTCCCATACTGGTCTAAGTTGTTAATTCATCATAACCTCGAAGTGATGCATATTGAAAAAAATGTGTGTGAGAACTTGTTAGGAACAATCTTAAACATTAAAGGAAGGACGAAAGACACTGACAAAGCTCGACTAGATTTGCAAGATATGGGCATATGCAAGGAGCTTCACTTGGTGGGTAAAGATGACCACTGGATTAACCACATGCTTTGTATGTTTTAACTCAAGAGGAGAGAAAACAGTTTTGCAATCTACTTAAGTCAGTGCGTTTTCCAGATGGGTATGCTGGAAATTTAGCTAAAAATGTCATTGTCGAGCAAGGTAAGGTATATGGGCTTAAATCTCATGATTGCCATGTCTTATTACAACGCATAATTCCTATTGTAATTCGGCCCTTTTTGACAAAGCAAATTCGTAAAGCATTAGGGGACTTGTCTCAGTTTTTCAAGAAACTTACTGCTGTCACCTTACATGTGAGGGAGTTAGAAGTGCTTCAAGAATAGATAGTTAAGATTCTGTGCAAACTTGAAAGGATATTTCCCCATCTTTTTTTACAATCATGGTGCACTTGTGTGTTCATCTTCCCCGATAGGCTATTTTGGGAGGACCTGTGCAATCAAGGTGGATGTATCCGATAGAAAGATACCTTGGTCATTTAAAGAGATATGTAAGAAACAAAGCTAAACCTGAAGGCTCAATTGCAGAAGGCTATATTGTTGAAGAAGCAATAACATTCTGTTCACACTATTTACGAGGTGTTGAATCAAAATTTGACAAACGTAACAGAAATGATGACAAAACCTCTAGTGATACTCGAAGCATTGTACTAGATATATTTAGAGTGAATGGCCGGGGTATTGGAAGGAAAGAAGCTCAATTCCTTCCTAGTGATCTTATCAAGAAAGCACAATGGTTTGTCTTCAATAATTGTGAAGAGGTTCAAACATACTTAGAGTAAGTATTTATTTTATCTTTGTGAATTAAATTTAAGTGTCACATGTTCTTAAATTTATGATTCGTCTACACTTTACAGAGAACACTTGCAAGTGTTACGAGGGAAACATCATGCATCATCAAACTTTTAGCAGATTCAACAGTCTACATTCCCGGATTGGTTTGCAAAACGGGTAACATTCACACCATATTTTTTTTGACTTGCTAATACTTAATAACGTATATAACTATATTTTTTTCTTGTTAACTAACACTATCTATTTTTTGTAGGATGTGGATTTTTATGTTGGTGATGATGGCTACTGTTTCTACAAGAGAGAGACCCGTAGAAGAATCCGAACAACGTAGAATGCAATCATGTGTCGATGGAAGTGAATCTGAAAGAAGACCTCATTCGACACGTAAGCGCAATCATCATTTGCCCGACACTCAACCTACCGGTAAGTTTCAAAGAAATTTGTTACATGCTGTAGACTTTGTATAATTCACTATTAATATTGGGTTAATTAATATAAACTTATGCTAACTGAAATGGGCAAGTGGGGGAATTAGCCTACTCGACTAAATGTTTATTTTTTATAAATCTTGGATCTGCCATGGCAAAATGGGCTGGGCGGGTTGGGCACGGTAATGGGTCAGAACGGTTTTCGGGTCAAGCTAGATCAGGTTAGGTTAGGTTTCTGGTAGGCGGATGCAAAACGGTTTTCGGGTCAAGCTAGATCAGAATGGTGCTCTTTAGTTTTGTTCATTTTTTATTTGATTGTTTAATCTTTTAATTTGTATATGATTAATTTCATTTATTTACTTTTATATACATATTTTAAGAAAAGAGTCAATAATAACATGTTATTCATTAGACTGTTTAAATAATAATAATAATTCAAGTATTATATAAAAAGTCTCATTCTTATTTAGTGGGATGGTAAAGTGGTTAAAGTATGAGAAAGTCATGAGTTCAAACTTTATAAAATTTAAAATTTTAATTATGAATACAAAATTAAATTTCTACTGAGATCCGAGTAAAAAGAACGTTGTCGCAGCTAATTCTCCATATCATCTGTAATTACTATTTTCAAATTAGACCTTTTTTCATTTAAATTTATAGATACAACCTTATATATGGCTTAGCTTTTGAAATCATATTGACCAACACGCAGATCAACCACCGGTAGATGAACCAAATAGGCGTGGTCGGAGTATAAACCGTAGTGCTATAAATGCTTTGGAGAATCTTCCTGAAGGTTCTAAAATTTCTTTGACCAAAGCTCCTGGTACAAAAAACTTTGTTGGGAATTTAGCCACACAATTCGCAACTGAGTGTGGGATTGTAATTCGTAGTGTTTGCCCAATGCCATAAATGGGAGTTGGTACCAAAAGATGTGAAAGATCAGATGTATGAAAAGTTACAAGTAAGTTGTTTATATCTTTACTTTCAATTATCCAGAAAATATTAAGATTTTATATTATCATTAATATTATTAACGTATGTGTTTAATGCAGGTAAGATTCAATTTATTGCGAGCAGATAAAGGTTTTATGGAATATGTGGATGCTCGACTACATGCACAATGGAAACGCACACGAGGTACTTTAAGTGACTACTGGAAGAGTAATAGAGGATACAACAATCTGGAACTAGCGAGATCAAAAATGAAGCCCGGTTGTCGGAGTGAAGAAGATTGGACCCATATGTGCGATTATTGGGAGTTAGAATCAACCCGGGTATGTGTCATTTTTATAATTCAAACGCTTACTTCTTAGATCCTCTATATATTATAGTTGTTCTAATATTATGCTTTATTTGGGCTCCTCGATTGCATTGTCGGGTTCCACGGTCCAGACTGGATTGCTTAGCTCAAATACGTATCATAACTTTTTTTCTTAGGTTGTGAGTTCTAACATGTTTGGTAAATATTGTTATATAGAAATACAATAAGCAAATGGAAGTTATCAGAAGTAAACAAGTTATTACAAGTAGAGGAGGCTCCCGCTCAATAACTAATCATGTATTCCAGATGGTAAGATTTAAACCTTACAAGTTACAGTTTTTTAAACTATCATGGGGCTGTATTCTCTATTATTACACTTTTTATTATCGTAGACAAATCACAAGACTCAAGTAGCACCTACCCCATTTGAAGTTTATTACAACTTGCATTTCAAATCTAACAAAAATGGATGGTTAAATGATCACGCGGGTATTGAATATGTAAGTTAGTTACTCTCTTTTATGGCTTGATGTCGCTACTGTATGAGCTGATGTGCAGCTGCACATAATACGCACTCTTGTTGGCAGCCGCACATAATTTACTTTTTTTATTTTATGCATTATATATCAAGACTCGATAAAGCCCAAACCGTGAAATCAAACCGTAGCCAAACCGTTACTAATGGTTCGGCTTTGTTCGGTTTTGTTCTGTTTTAAACTGCAACTGTTTGGTTTCGGCTTATAATATCAAAAACCGTTACTAACGGTTTGGTTTACGGTTTGATCTAAAAACCGTCAAAACCAGACGGTGAATACCTCTATTACCAACAGTTCTATCAGGTGTTTTTTTTTTTGTTTTTGTTTTGTCAAACTTTGAGCCAAACCGTTAGGAACGATTTTTTATATTGAAAACCAAAACTGCACAATTGGGAATCAAAACCGAACTAACCGAACCTTTACCGACAATTCGATCAGGTTTGTTTTTTGGTTTTTTTTTTATTTTATTTTGTCATACTTTGAGGCAAACCGTTAGGAACACTTTTTTATATTGAAAACCAAAACTGGACTATTAAGAATCAAAACCAAACTAACCGAACCTTTACCAACAGTTCGATCAGGTTTGGTTCGCGGTTTGAGCTTTATTGGGCTTTCATAAGAAAATGCATAAGTCCAAAAATAAAAAAGCTATCCAAAATTAAATAAAACAAACTATCTAAAAATGGATTAACTGATCATGTTGAAATCCATAAACTTGTACACTAAAGGAATAAAAATATTTAAAACAAACAGAATGTTTTGATATACAATTGGTTTTGAGTGTAAACCGTAAACTAAGGTGTTCATAGTTTTAAAGCGAACCATGAACACCCCTAGTTATGATTAGTTTTAACTGTTTTTCATACCATTTCTTTTGTTAGAAAAATATTCTTCACCATAAAGAGGAGGCTATGGCTAAGTTAACTTCAGAAGGAACGATTATAACTGCTGATATGGAACGTGAGCTAGAGAAAAAGGCAATAAAAAGTGTGTGTGCTAAAAAGCAAACAACAAAATCTGCATGGGAGGTAGGCGTTGGACCGGTACTGAGGAAAAAGGATCACTGGATGATATCGGAGTCGTCTCAACCACCTTCAAGTGAGACCGAAAATCTTCAAAATCAGGTTGTTGCACCCAAGGAGGAACTGAAACAGAACAAGGAGAAACTTAGAGAAAGTAATGAGCTGTACGAAAAAATGTCAATGTTCATGAGTTCAAAGTTTCCGGATTTTGAGAACGTTGTAGCTGCATCTGCGAGTAATGGAGGAAATGGATCGAGTGGATAACTCAATGAAAGTGGTAGCGAAGACCTGATCTAGCTAGCGTGTTAGTTAAGACTTAATCTTTATGGTTTATTACTTGTTTTATTTACTAGCATTTTAATGTTTGGAAATACTGAACCAGGTTTTGTTTCTTTTTTATGTCTAGCGTTTCAAAGTTATGATATTGTTGATTTAGCATTACACAGTTGTGGTGATATTGACAGTTAAATGAAGATATATGGAGACTATTTTTAGTCCTAAAAGTAAATAAATTAAGACAATGCAAATACATATTAAGGACTGAATAAGATTTTATTGGAAACTATTTTCTAGTATCTAAAATAACCAAATTAGATTTAAATATACTATCAAAGACTGATTTATAGTTACTGATGGAGTGTATTAGAGATTGATTTTCAGAATCTGATTAAACGTATTGGAGACTGGCAAATTTTGTTATTAGAGACTGAATTTTAGTTTATATAAAAAGATATTCGAGACTAAAATGGCAACGCATTTGAGATTAATTTCCAGTCGCTAAAAAAACATATTAAGGACTAAAATGACATGTTATTAGAGAACAATTTTTAGTTACTAAAACACTTTATTAGAGATTGAACACTGGTCTCTAATGCACCTTTTTAGGGACTGATCTGGTACAGAGTTACGAATATAATAAAACGCATTAGAGACAAATAGACATGACTTAGAAGACTGATTTTTAGTCCCTAAATAAATGCAATTGGGACTGAAATATCATAATACTAGGGACTGATTTTTACTCACAGAAGATACATATTAGAGACTGAAATGACGTGGTACCATTGATCAGTTTAAGGAGTGAATTTATGTGTATTGGACACTAAATGTTAGTCCCTGTTGATGCCACACAATGGGGACTGATTTTTAGTCACTAAAACTACATTCTAGGGGTAGAAATAGGGGACTGACTTGGGACTGGAAAAATCAGTCCTTGATAACCATTAGGGACTGATTCGTTAGTATCAGTGTAACACCCCGGCTTAAGCGGAAACGCCCGAGTGTGACGTACAGATTGCTCAAACACACGTGGCACTATTAAGTGACCATAATAACATTAATTCATTTAATAAGCCAAGTAACACAAGTTCGAAAGTAACAATACAAGTTCAAACTAAAACATAACCATAACAATAGTTCTTTTATTGAGATACCCTAAGTAATCTAAGTGTCTTCAATACTTCAACCTCTAATCACGGTACCTGTAACATATGTATAAAATATGGTCAGCTATAAATATTGCTGGTGAGTTTCCACAGTTTAAATACGTACATAAAAACCATACAATTCATAGACATGTGGTAAACGAGCAAGTAAGTCCTTTCCAGTTGGTACAACCAACGTACTTGGATAATCGCGCAAGTAAGGTCCTTTCCAATTGGTAACAACCAACGTACTTGGATAATGAGGCCCTTTTCCACTCGATACAAATGGACCGGAGTGCAAAGGAGGGCATATGATCATACTTAATGAGGCTTCCCAATCGTGCAAGTAATATTCGTGCAAGTAATAAAAGTAACACACAAGTCCATATACGAATTGTAGTTTTGTAATAGAAGAAATAATACTTGAATTTTTATAACGATACATATGCTACCCCAAAACATTATAACATTTAAAAAGGGGTGGTGAAAAACTCACATTATGAATAAGGTAATAAAAGAAGCTTGAAAGCGTTGAAGAATGCACGCAACCGAACCCGTCACGAAAGCCGAAACGTGTGATCTAAAATAAGTAAGGACAAGACTAAATCGATAATCGTACGGGGTGTTTTTATTGTATAACTTGTAATGAAAACTCTATATTATTTTCTATTCTTTGATTATAATATTATTATTTATGTTTTAACGGAAATCGATTATTAATATGATTTAAATATTTTAACGGCGAGAAAACGAAGTTTATATGTTCAAAAAGCTTGAACTATTGATTATAAGTTATAGTTACAATTATTGCGTTGGCAAAACAATTTTTAGGAATTTAAAGTTTACTTTACGTTTATTAAACGATTTTTTAACAACGACTTACAAAAACGAGGAACTTGATTTTCAGATGTAAAATGGTGAGATATATTTTATAGTTAATTTACATAATTTTTATTTAATTCAAAAAGGTTCTTATAAATTTTATTTTGATTTTTAATTGATTAAAAAGGATAAATTAGTTATTATAATAAACTGAAAATTTTAAATAAAAGAAAAAGAGTGATTGACCCGGGTTTCAAACCCGGGTCTTGGCTGTGAAAGCCAAGTGTTTTAACCAAGTGTTATGGGAAAGTCATCCGTTATGATATGGTTTTCAGTTATATTTACATACTAACTAGTTTAATTAATAATAATAATATATAACAGTTTATAAAAAGAAAGGGTGCGTGACCCGGGTTTCAAACCCGGGTCTGTCTTGTGTTAACCAAGTGACTAACCAGTTGGGCTGTATATCAAATTCATTTTATACTTGAAAAACATTAGATATATATAATAATAAGAATTCATCTTCTTCATCTTCAAGAACATAAACCCTAATTTATCAATTGGGGTTTCTGTTCCTTGTTCGTTATAATTAACTTGGGGTTTCTGTTTATTGGTTCATCGACATTATAATACACATAACAATTACCTTAATATGTTTTGTTTTGGCCGAAACCCGGTTGCCGGAAAATAAAATAAAGAAGCTCCCAATTACAGAAAATCCGTGTATTAGAGGGGGATTAAGAGGAGTGAACGAGTTGTTTAGGAGCTTAGGCATCTATTTATACTGGGTAGAGGAGCGTATACGCGTTTATGTAATTAATTTGATTATCCGGAAATTCCGGTGAGTATCACGGGTGATTCGCAGTGTTAATACGCAATTAATTAGTTTGTTAGGATGTTATATTGACGATTATCGAGTTTTATATAATTTATTCGGTTACAAAATGTGTTTTAAGGGGGTGGCGGCCACCTCCGGCGCCGGATTCCGGTGGCCGGAGGCCCGCCGGAAAAGCGTGGACGAGGGAAGGGGTGGGGGGCTGGGTAAGGTTAATTAATATATTTATTATATTTTAAAATTCATATTTACACTTTAAGCCCCTCAAATTTCATAATCTTTTAAGTTGAAAATTATTAATTAAATTTTCATTTTTAACCTTGGACTTTTATAAATGAATTATATAATTTTTGGTTTTGGATAATTTATGCATTTAACCCATACGGCTCGATTACTTTAAGGTTTGGAAATTTATAAACATTTGAATAACAACGGACATTGAACGATAAATACCGGGAACACTTTTATTAATAATAATTGATACATCGAAATGAACCAACGGGTCGGGTTTACAAATACAAATCCGAATCGAAAATTGACGAATGTCACAATCAGTGACTGATTTTTCAGTCCCAGATACCGCATTTTTTTGTAGTGTGTGATGCATTACCTGAGTTTTTAACAAAAATTCATAATTTTCAAGCTGTTTAAGTAGTTTTCCCAAATAAACCCTAACAAACGGTAATAAAAGAGCCAAATATTCTCCGATTATCGAATCATTCCCAAATGTGGACAGGGACTCATTTATATGATCCCTGATATTCTTGCAAAATTTCATAGGCTAATAACAAGCATGTCACAACCTAGACACAAGCAGCCCCTAAGCAAGTATTCGGTTAGTACCTTTGCGGTTTTCGGTTGTTTAGGCTCTTTTTCTCACCTTTCCAGTTAGTACGACACTCTATTGACACAAGCACATGACACTCTCCAGACACAAGCACATGCCACCATCGGGTCGGTTGTCACAAGCACATGACACATGACGGCAGATCTTACACACGCACGACACTCTCCTGGTGTCGACACATGTCGGGATTAGTCACCATTTATAGTGACACGTGTCTTAAGACCTGGTCCAACCACCAAACATACTAAGGCGGCTCTCAAGCGTACGAAGTGCAAGGTGTGCCAACAAAGCCTCACATTGCGGCCATCTTGCCATTTCACCCATGTTCAATTTCTCAACTATACCTTTTAGAGCATCGAAATCGCATTCATATTTACTCTTTGGACACATTACGAATTTATTTAAGGGCATTTACATATATCCCCTTCTTAAGTTACCTCATTACATATTTACCCAACCCTTAAAAATCAATTACATATTTCCCTCTCTAAACCACATATATTACATATTTCCCCATTTCACTAAAATTAACTAGAAATGACTATTTTACCCTTAATGAATTAGTTAAAGACTTATTTACATATATCCCCCTTTCTAACAACAATAATTACATATATCCCCAATTTAACCCAAGTAAGTCCGTGCTAAAACAAACATATCGAAGCTAAGAGGCTTAAGGAGGAGATATATGTAAAAATTTCTTTTATTATTATTATTATTAGTACTTTGACGTAGCTAATGTTACAAAAGTGAAATGAATATTATTTAGTATAAGAAGTGGTAGTCTGAGTTGTTTATTTGGACTTATTCAAATGGACATATGTCTAGATTTAATAATTTAAATTTATGGATATTATTTTTGAAACATCACTCGACGCACTGAAATCTTAAATGATACAAGTTGAAATTCATCTAAAATGTTTGTAAACTTTTATAAAACTTTTAATCCCTTTATTAATATTATTATTATTATTAACACAGGCGTCAATTTTTTAATCATTAGCAAATATCAAAAATATTTTTTACATGGGTGGCATATGAACAAATTTTGTCACATAATAAGGGTAAAAGGGGTAATTACATGCTAAAAGGGGAAATATGTAATTAAGATTTTAACATTGAGAAAATATGTAATTAAGAGGCTTAATGAGAAGATATATGTAGAAGTCCCATTTATTTATTAGTAGCAAATACTTATTTATAATTATTATATTGTCCAAAATTTTCAAAAGTATCAACAGTTTTGGCAGGTTAGGGAATCAAAACTTGGTGAAGAGGTATGTACCCGCCTCAACACCAATCAAGGCGGGTCAACCCGCAAGATAAAGACATTATGAAGGCACAAAGCCAAAACCCAGGCGCATGGCGCATACAAAACATGCTCAGGCATCATATGCTCGCGCATCACATATGCGCGCGGCGCATATCGCATGCTCTTGCACATCACATATGCTCGCGCGTCACATATGCGCGTGGCGCACCAGCGCGCGGCGCATATCACACGCTCGTGCATATCACACCTGCGCATGAAATATCTGCGCGTGAGAATAAAAAGAAGACTTCGCGCATCCTCAGGATGGGCGCATATCACACGTGCACATAATCAACCTCGTCCTTATCCAAATCAGGGTTAGGGCAACCTTGATTGTGCACGTCAGACAATCTTCTAGAAGGCATCTTTTTAAGGAGTAAGAATATGCTGATGTTGACAGCTGCCAAATGAAAGGTCGACAACTCAGCATGACACATGTGCTACCACATGATTACAACCAACGAGAAAGCGCCAGGTGTCCCAGAGGACACATGGCGCAGTGCGGTTGGAGGAGGCCAACGAGGCTGAGCCCAACCAGTGGAAACCCTAGCACTATAAATACAGCATCAACTCCACTTTGATGACACATTCATTCACACTCAATCATTGACAGTTACAAGCAGTGATATCACATTCAATCATATTGAATCATACTCACTCACAGTCAGTTACAGAAAGACACACAGTCACATCATCAAGGGTATTCAGCGATTCAGCAATACTCTTGAGATTCACTTACATACAACATTATTATCTTCTCAAAAAGATACTGATTCTCACGCCGGAGGGTTACCCCAAAGAGGACCCCTCTGTCCCTTTCTGAGGGGTAAGTAACGGCGCTGTTCATTTTGTAGGTGGAAGAACTCGGATCCAGAAGAACCATCGGTGAAATAGTTTAATCACACCCGAGGAAAGTAGATCTGCTACTAGTGAGTAGATCCACGTTTCTTCATTGGCGCCATCCACTGTTACAAACGGCAATCAGATCTCATCCAGATCTAAAAAATTCAATCACCATGGTTTCTGGAGTTCGTAACGTTGACCAAGCTCTGGAGGATATTGAACGTGAGGGTGTTAACGACGGACAGCAGGTTCTGAGGGTTCCGCGTGATTCTACGCGTACCACCAGCAACCGTCCCTTCGTCACAACCCCTCACGGCCAGACTGAAACTCCTCCAGACGATCGCACGTTACAAAATATGGCCGGCGCGAAGCTGAAGGGACCAATGGGTCCAGAAGATGAAGCAGACGATCCGAATGAATGGCTCATAAATGAGCAACGGCGTCTGATGGAAAAGTACACTGAAATGATCAAACAGAAGAAGCTAGCCGACCAAACACAAAGGCAAGCGATGGAGAAGCAGCCCACAAAAAGGCCGCGCGCGCCGGAAGAAGGGCATTCTGTTCACACTGCACACACAGAGTTCAGTGATGAAGAGGTGCATAGCATGAGAAAGACAAGGGATACTCATGCAGGAGGCTCGCAGCTCCGCGCGCCTGTGAACATGGCGCCAGGAGCCAGAGCAGATCCGGATCTGCACATGCCATACAGCCCACCGGTCAGAGGGCAAGTGGACGTAACCACACCCTACAGACCAGCCATCCTGGTAAAACACTCAAAGTTTACTGCGCGCATCGCGCAGGCTCCCATCCAGCATAAGACCAAGATGCCAAGTGGTCTGGGGAAATATGATGGCACGACAGATCCAGATGACTTTTTGCAAGGTTTCTATAACACGGGAAACCTAGAGAGCTGGACGATGCCAACGTGGTGTCATATGTTTGCCCGCTGCCTCACGGGCGCAGCGCGAGTATGGTTCGAGAGCTTGCCGACAGGGCAAATTGATGGGTTCGAGGAACTATTAGAAAAGTTCCAGGCCCACTTCGTACAGCAGCGCAGGCACACGCGCGATCCTGATGACATCATGCACTGCATCCGCAGGAATGATGAAACGATTGAAGATTACATCACTCGTTTCAATCAGGAGTCCCTGGCAATCGGGGGCATAACTGAGCAGCTCCTGCGCGTGGCCTTTATACAAGGCGCGCGCAGTGATCAGTTACGACGAGCTCTCGTAAGCAAAGATGGTATGCCCACCACGTGGGCCAAGTTAATGGAGGCATCGCGAGTTTTCGCGAGAAATGAGAAACAGATTGCCCAAGATAGGGCAAGAGAAAGAGCGCATCAGGCTGAATCACCGCGCAGCAAAGAGAAGAGGGCCAAACAGAACTCTGTATGGTCCAGGTTGCAGCCAACAAGTTTTTCTTCCGCGGAAAAACAAGCGCAACCAAGCTCACCCCAGCCCCAAAAGGATGCTCGTAAACACGGGGAGGGTGACAAGAGGGAGGGCGGCAGAGATCCTAGCAGACCTCTGCCAAGAATATGGACTCCTCTCACTAAAACACCTTCACAGGTGTTAAGTACTGAGAATGTCCAATTCAAGCCTCCCAAGCAACTACACTACAAGGGGCCGCAAAACAGTGGTAAATATTGTGAATTTCACAGGTCCCCGGGCCACAACACCGACGCATGCCATCATTTAAAGGATGCGATCGAGAAGGATGTAAAGTCTGGCAGGCTGGCTCACTTGGTGAAAAACCAAAGAATAGAAGATGAGCAACCGGAGGGAGCCTCTGCCAGCAAGAAGTACAAAAGAATCTGTGTGGCTGAGGGGGGACGACAAGGGCAGACGTCAAGAAAGAGAAGCGCGCAAATTCACGGAGATTGGCGCGAGCAGCAAGTCATCTTCCCAAGAATCAGGGGAGGCCCTTCAATAAGCAGTCCTCTCGTTATTACCACACACATTGCTCATTACGAAGTGTCAAAGGTCCTGGTGGACACTGGAAGCGAATCTGACATTATGTATGAGCAGTGTTTCAGAAAGTTAGACCCGGCAGACCAAGCTCGGCTCGAAATTGTGAACGCACCAATCTGTGGTGTCTCAAATGAAATCATACATCCCCTAGGCCAGATTCAATTTGAACTAACTATGGGGGATGATGAGCACAAGCGAGCCGAAGTTGTTAACTTCTTGGTCTTGCCCACCACGTCATGCCACAATATGATCCTGGGTAGGGGAACAATTGCCCAATTTAATGCTGTACCATCGCCAGCGCACGGCGCATTGGGGATCCCTACACCAACAGGCGTAGCATTTGTTTACCGCGATCATTTGTGCGCAGTGACAACCACGCCGCGGGAAGGGAGAATGAAACTTCCAACGGCGGACAATGCGCCAGAGAAGTGGATTTTAAACCCAAAATTCCCCGACCAAACGGTCACAATTGGCGCTACCATTTCAGACGACACGAGATTGAGAGTGAAAAGGTTGCTCACAAAATACATGTCGGTCTTCGCGTGGCAACACTCCGATATGACTGGGGTCCCGCGAGACTTGGCGCAACACTCTCTTAACACGTTCAAGTCGGTGGAGCCAATTGCTCAGAAGAAGAGAATCATGGGGGATGAAAAGGCGAAGGCCATGAATGAGCAAGTTGAGGACTTGTTGCGCGCAAACATTATCCGCCCGATCCGATACCAGACGTGGGTAGCCAATCCTGTGATGGTAAAGAAAAGCAACGGGTCATGGAGGATGTGTATTGACTTCAAGGACCTCAACAAAGCATGTCCGAAAGACTGTTACCCACTACCAAACATCGACGCAAAGGTGGACTCCGTGGCGCCTTTCAAGCTCAAATGTTTCCTGGATGCCTACAAAGGCTATCACCAGATTCAAATGGCACCACAGGATGAAGACAAGACGGCCTTCAGAACCGACAAGGGTGTTTTTTGTTACACAAAAATGCCCTTTGGTTTAAAGAATGCGGGCGCAACCTATCAGAGACTTATGGATTCGGTTTTCAGTGAACAAATCGGAAGAAATCTAGAAGTCTACGTCGATGATTTGGTGATCAAGAGCAGGGAGGAGAGACAAATGCTCAACGACATCGAGGAAACTCTTCAGCGCCTAACGGAAGTTAACATGAAGCTCAACCCGAGCAAATGTACTTTTGGCGCGGAAGAGGGGAAATTTCTTGGTGTAATGGTCACTAAGGAGGGTTTCAAGGTGAATCCTGAGAAGGTGGAAGCCATCCTTGACATGCCTTCACCATCCACCATGAAAGAGGTTCAGAAGCTGAATGGTAGATTGGTGTCAATCAACAGGTTCCTAGCGAACCACGCCAGCAAATCTACTCCATTCGTTAACACCTTGAGGAACTGTTTGAAGAAGAGCCAATTCAAGTGGACGCCTGAGGCTGAGCAAGCTTTCAATGAGATAAAAGAATGTCTCATAAAGCTGCCCGCGCTCACAGCCCCACTTCCTGGCGAAACCCTTACATTGTACTTGTCAGCTGGAGATCGCGCCATTGGCGCAGTATTATTGGTGGATCGCAAGGGGATCCAAACGCCAATATACTATGTGAGTCGAGTGCTCACAGACCCTGAGACGCGCTATTCCATCATGGAAAAATTAGTTTTGTCACTAACACACGCGTCGCGCAAGCTACATAGATATTTCAATGGTCATCCTATTGAAGTACTGACTGGTTACAACATCCAGCAAGTCTTGCGACGTCCCGCGCTCTCCGGAAGGCTGACAAAGTGGGCGCTGGAATTAGGTGAACACACGATCACTTATAAGCCCCGTCCAGCAATAAAGGGTCAAGTTTTGGCGGATTTCATCACGGAAATCCCAGAGGGAAAGATTGAAGAAGCTAAGCGCGAGGTAGACCCTCCGCGACCAAATGATGAAGAAGATGTTTGGAGGCTATTCACTGATGGAGCCTCCAACAGCGAAGGGTCTGGCGCAGGTCTCAAACTGGTGGACCCTGATAATCATGAATATACTTATGCTATCAGGTTGGACTTCAAGAGTACCAACAATGAGGCTGAGTATGAAGCCCTGCTGGCTGGTCTGCGCATCGCGCGCAAGTTTGGGGTTAAAAGACTAGAGGCGCATGTTGATTCTTACTTGGTAGCTGCTCAGGTCAACGGCCTATATGACGCCAAGGAGAACACAATGCCTCTGTATCTAGAGCAGGCAAAAAAGCTCGTTGAGCAGTTTGACTTCTTCAGAATCATACACATCTCGCGAAGCGAAAACAAGTCCGCAGACGCGTTGAGTAAAATGGCATCAACTAATTTTGATCACTTTGGCAAAGATGTCAGGGTGGAAATAATGAGCAGCCCGTCAGTGCAAACGCAATCGGTCCTGGTAATTCATACAACTCCTTCATCCTGGATAACTCCAATAATGGAATTCCTGAAAGAGGGGAAGTTACCGGATGATCGCGCACAGGCGAGAAAGATAAGACACAAGGCACAGAACTATGAACTACTTGATGGTACAGTGTATCGGCGCTCTTATCTTGGACCGCTCATGAAATGCCTGGATGCGGAAGAAGCAAGCTATGTGATTAGGGAGATTCATGAAGGAATCTGTGGAATTCACGCTGGTCCGCGCATGGTGGTTGCCAAGGCGATGAGCTCAGGCTACTATTGGCCAGGCATGTACTTGGATGCGCTAAAAGAAATCCAAAAATGCAAGGCATGTCAGAGCCACGCGCCAAACACCATGCGTCCAAAGAACAACTTGATTCCAGTCACCTCCGCATGGCCTTTCCACAAATGGGCCATTGATATTGTGGGGCCCCTGCCGCAAACGCAAGGGCGAGTGAAATTTTTGGTAGTGGCGATAGACTATTTCACAAAATGGGTTGAAGCCAAGCCACTAGCAAAAATCACAGCGGAGGCGATGAAGCAATTTATCTGGAGCCACATCATTTGCCGTTTTGGCCTTCCTATGGAAATTGTGAGCGACAATGGCAAACAATTCACTGACAGGAAGATGTCAAGCTGGCTCAAAGAATTGCACATCAACCAAATCTTCACGTCCGTCTACCACCCTCAGGGGAATGGCCAAGTGGAGCGCGCGAATCAAAGTTTGCTAAATGGGCTGAAGAAAAGATTGGAGGGAGAATCCCATTCTTGGCTCGAAGAGTTACCTAATGTCTTGTGGGCGCACAGGACATTAAGCAAAACTAGCAATGGCGAATCCCCGTTCAGCCTAACCTATGGGACAGAGGCTATGATCCCAGCGGAAATTGGATGCCCATCCCATAGGGTACTCATGATGAGCAAAACTGATAACGACCGCGAAAGAAGATTGGACCTTAACTTGCTTGAAGGGCGCAGAGAAGCGGCTATCATTACTGAGGCCAGATACAAGAAAAAGCTGGAAAAGTATTATAATCAGCGCGTTAAAGAGTGCCACTTCAAGAAAAATGATTTTGTCCTTCGAAACAATGAAGCTAGTCGCGCAATACCCCCAGGAAAAATGTCCCCCAATTGGGAGGGACCTTATCAAATTTCAGAAGATCTGGGGAAAGGCGCGTACGCTTTAAAAGATTTGAGCGGAAAAAAGATACCGCGCGCGTGGAACGCGGCACAACTTAGAAAATGCTTCATGTAAAAAGTTCAAATTTGTAATCAAGGCTTTTAAGCCATCATGAATGCTGATTCGCGCTATCTTTCAATATTGGTTCTATTACCTTTGCATACATGTTTCACACTTCCTTTATTAAATTGGAACAATATGACAACATTATATTGACTTCAAAACAAAATAAAGCGAAGTAAAACATACATGCGCGAGCCTTAGCTCAAACGCGTTAAAGAGTCTTAACTCTAAAACGTCAGGGCCTTAGCCCAAAATTACGAGCCTTAGCTCAAACACGTTAATGAGTCTTAACTCTAAAATCGTCAGGGCCTTAGCCCAAAACAAAGAGCCTTAGCTCAAAACACTCACATACATCCATCTTACACCCCGCGCAGCCTGATCATAAAAATCCTTAAACAAAACTAAGGCAAAGTACATGCCATATCATGTTAAGGTCTCAGGTCGACGCCGCGCGCGGAACCATAGTGGATATCTGAGTAACACAAGCTGACATGTAATGGCTAAACTCATACTTCCATACCGCGTGACACCAACGCGCGAAAAAGAAATAACGAAAAATTAGCGTGCATGTCAGCATGAGCAAGATACTGCGAGAGCCACAAACAAAATAGAACAGAGGTTAAGTGAATAATTTCCTTACAACCTTGTTCTTATTTTAACGTTCAAGCATATCTTATATCTATACAACCAAACATGAAGAGATGAATGGAAATGCGCAAGATACGAAAAGGAGATAACAAGTTTCATTTCATTGGATCGAAATTTACAAGTATGATGAGTTACAAACTACAAGTATAAAAGATAAATATACAAAATTTGATGAAGGGCTTCTCAAGTCTCCACGTCGACGTCAGCCGCTTCATCATCCTCATCATCTCGCGCAGCATCTGGCGCGGTCTGCTCTTCATCTCCGAACTGACCATAGTCAAGTTCTTCCTCCTCATTGGAGTCTTCGATCACAACGGTGTCACGAGCAGATTCTTTCGCCGCGCCAGAGCCGCTGGCAGGGGCAACATCCCCCGCGCCACCATCATCGCCACCAGCCCTCTCGCAATCATCAAGCAACTTCTTTAGTGCGCCGAGGTCGGGCTGGTCAGCAAGCGCAGCTATCTGTAAATCATTAGAAAAGTAATGAGTACAAACACTTAGAAATGTTAGTAAAGTAAAACTCATTAAGATCAAGGTACCTGCATAAGGATGGGGATGGGAGTATTCATATACTTTTCCCCCACCGCGGCCATGTCCGCGCAGGCCGCATCGAACTTGTAAGGGTACTCGGATGGGTTCTTCCTCAACATGCCATATTCATACCCATCCGTAAACCCTTCAGCTCGGCCCACCAAACGCGCGGCGGCATTGCAGTCCATCACAAGGGCTTGAAACTCGGCGGAATATTTCATCGCCAAAGCGCAGCGAGCCATGCCCTGTGACACCAGCCATTGGCGATCCTGCGCGAGGCCAGCAACAGACGTCTCGAGGGCAGGAACCTGAGAGTTTAATAACTCAACAGTTTCCTTAGCCTTTTTTAGTTCCTCCTTGTCAGACGCTGCTGCTGCCAAAATTTTTTCTTTCTCCGCCTGCGCAGCACCAAGTGCTTCCTGGCTGGACGCCGCCGTGGCCAAGGCCTCATCTCTATCGGCCTGCGCGGCCGCCAAATCCCTTTTCAGGCGCGCAACCTCGCTCTCCAACGATGATTTCTCAGTAATACTCTTGATGATAGCTTGGTCACGCGCCTCGGCCTGCTGTTCCAAGACACGCACTCTGCGCGCGTACTTGGCAACTTCGGCCTCCGCCAACTGCTGCTTCTCCCGCGCAGCCTGGAGCTCATGCCCGCGCTTGATGTATGCGGTGTTGGCACTTGCTCGGTTTTCACTGAGCTCCGCCTGGAGTTTCTCAGCTCGCGCGCGAGCATCAGACAGGTTCCAGGCGGCCACCTTAGCCTCTCGCTGGGCTTCCACAAGAGCGTCGCGTACTTTAATATAATCACGACGAAGCTCTTGGGAAGCAGCGAAAAAAGCCGACCCAGCGAAAACATGGTCGTTCAGCAAGTCCGCGCGAGTGCGCTCCTCTTGATACCTCCTTTCAGTAGGAGGCACGGCATGAGCCCAGAAGTCCTCGCATACGCCCATGGATTGAAAGGAACTTTCTTCATTAATATTCCATCTCGGGCGGTAAACGTGGTCACCTTCCTGCAAAAATGTAAGAAAAGTTCTAAGTCATAAAACATACTTATAGGGAGATACGCGCAGCGGACCAACAAATCAATACATACCTGCGGGGATGAAGCAGGAAAGTCAGCGCCAGCCCCACCAGAGGTCTGCGCTGCGAACACTTGCGGCATCGCAGGGCTGGCGCGATCTCCTAAGGAGTCTTCACCTTGAACCCCCTCGTCCTCCTCGTCTCCTTCAACAGGCCTCTTCTGCTGCGACCTGGAAGGCTCCAAACCAGCCTCGCGGGGAGGGCTACGTGCAGGAGGAGGCGAAGGAGGTCTCGACGCCGCCAGTTCGGCGCGCAACACCGTCTCCTGCTCCTTGGTTATCCCAACAAGGGGAGACTCAGCACTAGCAGGAGCAGGACCAGAACCAGCGGCGCCGGCAGCTGCGCCAGGAGTATCATCAGCAACTGTTGTACCAGCTACAACTCCTATGAAAAATTAAACAAGGAAGGGTTTATGACTAAGTCCAAAAGGAAAAATTCAGAAGACAAATGTGCAACACTTACCTTGGCGCAACTCTGTTCGCGCGTCGAACATCGCCATAAAATTCATCCTACCCTTTTCAGAGGGTAGAACAGGGGACTTCGATGGAGTCCCCGGCGCAGCCGTAGCACCTTGTGGCGCCTGCGGCTGATCTGTTACCGTCGCCGGCTCTGCAATCATTCAAATAACCAACGGTTTAATAATAACTCAGTCAGATGAAGATAAGCAAAGTATACCTGTTGCAGGCGCGGCGCGGCTTCTCTCTTCAGCAGCGCGAACGGAGGAGGCGACGGCACCATACCTCAAGTGGACAGGAGGTCTGCCCACTCTCACAGGCAGAGAACTTAAAGAAACCTTTGTGGTTTCCTTAGGTCTTTTCGTTTGAGCATGGGGATGAGCGACAGGGGTGTCCTCTTTCTTCTGTTTCTTACTGGCCCCTGCGCCAGATTTCCCCTTAGCTTTGCGCTTTAGTAGAGGCACCTCCTCTTCCTCCTCCTCCTCTTCCGCGAGCTCTAGCTCGTAGTTTTCAAGCGCATCTACAAAAACAAGCGACAGAACTGTTAATAAACTTGGGTATTCTAAAGGAATGAGCAGGATTGCGAAGGCTTACCAGACGCGTCACCGTCAAAGTCAAAATCCAGATCCACTGGGATGAACATGTCATCGAAGCGATCCGGGAAACCAACCTCCCCAACGCCAAGTTCGACGGAGCCGCCCTCCACATGTTCATCATAAGCGGCAAGGATGTAATCCTTGGTGACTGCGCAAAGACAAGTTAAATGATATCAGCAAAAGAACGATGTTCGCGCAACAACAAAAAACAAAAAAAAATAACAAAAACACTTACACAACCCGTCGACTTGGATAACGGGCTCAAGCGCGCTGTCGGCCCAGAGCCTGCTCATCCCGACCCCAACCAGCGCCTCCTCGCAAATTTTCTTCGCGGGGGATGGTTCGGCGGTCAGCTTTTTAACCCATGCGCCAGTTGGGTTCTTGAGGACATCCTCATCCGCAGGCGCAGAAGTGATAGAGCGCATGGTCATACGGATGGGGATCACACCGGCCTTAATGTAAAAAAACCTCTCAGACCAGTCATGAAGGCTCTTGAATGAAACAGTGGAGCACTTCACCTTCTGACTGCGAGGAATAAAAGAGATCCAATTGTCTTGGATCTTGGCCTTATAAAAATATTGAAAGCGCCGAGGAGTGGGTTCCTCGCGCTGGGATTTGCACATGAACTCAAAGTGAGTCACGCGCACGAGTCCAAACGGATGGACTTGGGATATGTGAATCCCATAGAACTTCAACAGTGCACCCACAAACCTTGTCATCGGGAGACGAAGGTTGCAGTGGGTGAAAAAGTGGCTATATAGGGATATATAGCCGGCAGGCGGGTCCGCCGCCGTTTGCCCGGACCTAGGCAACATGCAGCCAAACAGGGTGGGAAACCCCTGAGAGGCGATGAGGTTGTCGAGATCGGCCTGCTTCAATTTGCAGGGGATTTCATTCCACCTTTTGGTGGCCTTGGTCCTCCCTACTTCCTCCGATGTGGTTTCAACAACCTTCTTCCCCTTTCCTTTTTGCTTCAATGTCGACATCACCACAGATTTCACACGGCGTCTTCGAGAGGCAACGGAGGTGATTGAAGGGCTAGACGAGTATGAACTATCAGACATACAACTATAATAGCCGATAATCGAGGATTCCAATCGATGTAAACACTCAAATCAGAAATTGAAAGCAGAAATTTGAATTTTAGAAACAATGAAGATGAAGATAAAAATTTCCTAAGGGCCTGCTTTTATAGGACCAGGAGAGAGAAAAGTGGCAGCTGATCGGATTCCACGCGCCCCCACTCGCAGGGGCAACCCAAGGAAGGCGCGACACGTGTCCCTAACAGCTGTGTGAGGGGACAAAAAGATGTAACCGACCTGCCACGGAACAGACACGCGCTCTCACTCGCAGGTACAAACCAATGCGAGTGCGACACGTGTTCAAGACAGCTGTGAGGGGACGTGAAAGGCAACTGTAGCACCTCGAGCACACGAAAAGTCTGACACGTTTACGGCGCACGTCATCACCAACCAACCACGTGTTTGGACCTTTCGTTTTCAACCAAATGGATAGAACTTCGCGCGACGATGGAAACAACCAAGAAAACGACAAAACCCCCTACAAAAGGACAATTCAGTGAGTCTAATATCTATCTTACCGCGCTCGCGCGAGATAAGACACACATTAGACTGGGGGGGCTTGAAGAGGTATGTACCCGCCTCAACACCAATCAAGGCGGGTCAACCCGCAAGATAAAGACATTATGAAGGCACAAAGCCAAAACCCAGGCGCATGGCGCATACAAAACATGCTCAGGCATCATATGCTCGCGCATCACATATGCGCGCGGCGCATATCGCATGCTCTTGCACATCACATATGCTCGCGCGTCACATATGCGCGTGGCGCACCAGCGCGCGGCGCATATCACACGCTCGTGCATATCACACCTGCGCATGAAATATCTGCGCGTGAGAATAAAAAGAAGACTTCGCGCATCCTCAGGATGGGCGCATATCACACGTGCACATAATCAACCTCGTCCTTATCCAAATCAGGGTTAGGGCAACCTTGATTGTGCACGTCAGACAATCTTCTAGAAGGCATCTTTTTAAGGAGTAAGAATATGCTGATGTTGACAGCTGCCAAATGAAAGGTCGACAACTCAGCATGACACATGTGCTACCACATGATTACAACCAACGAGAAAGCGCCAGGTGTCCCAGAGGACACATGGCGCAGTGCGGTTGGAGGAGGCCAACGAGGCTGAGCCCAACCAGTGGAAACCCTAGCACTATAAATACAGCATCAACTCCACTTTGATGACACATTCATTCACACTCAATCATTGACAGTTACAAGCAGTGATATCACATTCAATCATATTGAATCATACTCACTCACAGTCAGTTACAGAAAAACACACAGTCACATCATCAAGGGTATTCAGCGATTCAGCAATACTCTTGAGATTCACTTACATACAACATTATTATCTTCTCCAAAAGATACTGATTCTCACGCCGGAGGGTTACCCCAAAGAGGACCCCTCTGTCCCTTTCTGAGGGGTAAGTAACGGCGCTGTTCATTTTGTAGGTGGAAGAACTCGGATCCAGAAGAACCATCGGTGAAATAGTTTAATCACACCCGAGGAAAGTAGATTTGCTACCAGTGAGTAGATCCACGTTTCTTCAGTAATCATACAAACTAACCTTTATCAGAGAACCCTCCAACATTCCTTGTGTTTTTTTCTGCCATTACAAGCAAAAATTGAATGCCATAGGACCAATTCTTATAATGGATATATATAGCTTCTTTTCATATACTTTTTTTTTATCAAAATGATAATTTTTATTAACTGAAGAAAAATGATCGTGTGAACCTTCCGTCAATTAATCTTTTGAGGGTGTTCAATGGTGGTGTAGGTATGTAGGATGCTGATGGTGGTGATCGATCGAGTGAGGGTGGAGAATATGACAGAGAACTAAAAGTTTCATAATAAAAGTTGTAAAAACTGAAAGTTTGATGAAGTAAGCGCATCGCCAATATACATTGTTGTAAAAATCGCTAATCGCTAGTCGGGCGGTAAGGCTGGGACTAACGACTAATCGGGATTAATTATCGGATCATACTTTAATGTACAATTTTAAGTTGTATATATACACACACACGTTTTTGTATGTAATTTTCAGTTTTATACATACACAAACACATTTTGGTTGGAAATTGGCTAGAATCTACTTGAAACCACTGATTTTTGCTAAAATCTCGCAAAAAACCGTTGATTGTTGCAGGAATCTCGATGGAAACTGCTGATTTTTGCTAGAATCTCATCGGAAACCACCGATTTTGGACGGATTTGACCATTGACCGATTTATTGGCTGATTAGCCCAAAATTAATTAGAGAAGTGGGGACTGGCGATTAATCGGGATTAATCGATGCCTAGTCGGGAGTTTTGGGCTGGTCATAGGAATTAGGAGATCAAACATATAAAATAGTAAATGCTAATAATGTAATTGATTCATCAGTGTAAATTTCCAAATACAATACAAATAATAATAACAAGCGTAAATTTCATGCATCTAATAATTAATATTAAGAACCGAATTGACGTACCTTTTTAGTAGAGTTTAGAAAATCGTGCATAGTAACTTATATCGGCTCATAAGAACTGAAACTTTGTTTTTAGTATAATTGAGTTTGCTATCCGAAAGGGGGTTGCGGCGCAGCTTGTTGCCCGCTTATCTGTCACTTCATTGTAAATCGTTTAGATGTTTTTTTACCAAGCAATCAATTGATCATTTTCATAAAAAAAAATATATTAAGTAAATTAGATTTTTTTTGGGGACGCTTACGCTAATAATTTGTTATTTTAATTAATGGTGTCATATCTTAACCCGGGCGTTATAACATGAATTCTTGTTAAGAGAGAAGAATCAATATATCTAAACTATGTATGAAATAATTGTATCCCGTAGAAAGGCATCAATGCTTCACAGATATATACTTGCCATACAAGTTTTTATAATGAATAATGATACCTCATCTGTCACGTATATGAGTATTAATTTGAATATCTATAATATCTTTTTCAATCATACAAATATTTTGTGGTAAATTGGTAATAAATCAAAAATATTTTTAGTTTTTTTTTTTGTTGTGTGTGTGTGTACGTGTGGACAAAAACATTAGATCGTCAACTAACTCTGGCTTTTGTTACTTTGTAGTGAATGTAGGTTTTATAGTCTGGAAATCTTTGGATAATCTTACCTATATCACTTCCATGGTAGCTCGTTAATGGTTGACAAGCATGTCTAAAGTAACTCAAATATTATTGTTGACACCCCTCAACTTATGTTGGTTTACCACTAACAACAAGTTATCATAGATCATGGTTGGTGTTCATGATCTCAATGGCTATCGATGATTAGTGAGAGACTGAGACCCGACTAGGGGGCTTAACACCTTGAGCTCGTCAAGAGGCTCAACCCCTTGGACAAACCTACTAAGGGCTTAACCCCTTGGGCCGATCTGGCCTTCCCAGACCCCTTGATTAAACATGTAGTTCACAAATACTGACTTGTATTGATGTATCGTCAAAATTCATCTGAATCTTAAGTAAAATCAATTATACCAGATGAGTAGGAAACTAGGAATTTTAAAAGTCACCAACATCGAAAACCCTCTATTCATGTAATTAAGCATGCATACTAATTCCTTTAGCAAATAATACGTTTTCAGAAAATCAACAAAAGTTACATATTTTCCTTACACGACTAAAGCAATGTGTACACAAACACAAGAACACATATACGCATGCACATACACCAGAACAGTGAACATACGAGCATATACGCATGAACAATGAAGATGCGATAACACATACAACCAAAACTGCCAAAACATGTATCCATGCGTAAATGTAATGGATGGATATATACGTGTAAAATCAACTAGACGTTTACTATAACAAATAATGCATTCTTAGTTTCTTACCATATGAATAGACCATATGAATAGTTATCCAAATATTTAATAGTTTCCTCCCTTCTTAAAATCCCTTCATCCACCAACCATTTTCCAAACATACATTCCCTTAAAAAAAAGATTTCAAAATGACATCATTCTTCCAATTTCTTACACTCCCACTAGGGTTACTATTCATCCTCACTTGCACCACCACCACCACCCTATCTCAGCCCACCTCCACCGATCCGCCACCACCCGGCCCCACCAACATAACCAAAATACTAGAAAAAGCCGGCCAATTCACCGTCCTCCTCCGCCTCTTCCACCTATCCCAAGTGGACAACCAAATCAACACCCAACTCAACAACTCCGACCAAGGAATAACCGTCTTCGCACCCACCGATACCGCCTTTTCCAACATAAAACCGGGCTTATTAAACTCCCTATCCGATCAACAAAAGGTTGAGTTAATACAATTCCATGTCATTCCAATATTCCTCTCAACTTCACAGTTTCAAACCGTTAGTAATCCGTTAAGGACACAAGCTGGAGACAACACTCGTTACGAGTTTCCGCTAAACATAACTACTTCTGGTAATAATCAGGTGAACATATCCACCGGTGTTAATGATGCCACGGTGGCAAACACTATCTACACCGATGGTTCTCTTGCTGTGTATCAAGTGGACCAAGTGTTGTTACCAATGAGCTTGTTTGGTCCTCCAGCACCACCGTCGCCTCCGCCGCCACCCGAACCCGAGAAAAAGAATAAGAAATCCGTAGCCGATGATGACTCTCCGGCGTCCGGTGCTGACGTGTCAGATGGGTTTAGGGTTAGTCAGAATTTGCGTGGCTTTATTGTGGGCACTTTTGAAGCTGTGGTTTTCATATTGCTTTGCTTGTGACGTGGACGGCTTTGATTCTGCCAGCTCGGATTACCCAAATGGGTCCCACCTTTCTTCTTTTTTTTTTTCCCTTTTTCTGTTTTTGATTTTGTTACGTTTTTGGTGGTTGCAAGTTGCAACTTTTGTCATTCTACCATCCATTTCTAAAAGACTTAAAAAACCTTTTTTGCAACGAATATTTATAGTATTATAATATGATTCATCTTGGATTCGATATGTTTAATGTACAAGTCTTGATCAATGTTTTCAGACCTGACCCGAACATTGATATGGACACTTTACCGGGTCAAAGGTCGGACTGACTCGGGAGAACGAACTGGTGTTTGACCCGGATAACTTAATAAATAATTTAAACATATTTATATATATACATCATATGAGGATGGATCTTGCGAGAAGTGATATTACAGCGAGAAGTGAAGGTGTAACTCCATTAATCCCTAATTTCACTTCATTTCTTATGATGTTACCTACATGTATGTAGGTTGGTTGTATTTATATCTTAGTTACACACATTCAAACGTACCTACACACATATACATGCGTACCTACACACATTCAAACCTACCTACACACATATACATGCGTACCTACACACATTCAAACCTACCTACACACATAAAATGTACCGACCCACATTCAAACCTACATACCTACACACATACAAGCATACATACACATATACAAAAATACGTACCTACACACGTACATACGCATCTACACAATAAGAAAGAGAGTGAAATTAGGGATTAATGGAGTTACACCTTCACTTCTTGTACTTCTCGCTGTAAAAAACTTCTAAAATGATCCAATACCTACACCCTTTATATTTATATATACATATATAATTTATATATATATAGAAAAAATAATATTAAGAAACTTTCATGTCCATCTATAATGTTTATTTTCACTATATTAGATTTATATTTCAAGTAAATATCTTAATTTTGGTTGGTTAGTTGGTGGATGTTTATTAAGCATTTCATCTCGGAAGACTCTTAGGTTCGAGTCTCAGCGTAAACAAAACCTTTTTTTATTTTATAAAAACAAGGTTTTAACGGTTTAACCAACGCTTCAAATGTTTCGGTTGGACTGCCAACCACCACGGGTCATTAAAAAAATAATTTTATATGTGAACCGGACCGGCTTGCCTACCGGGTCCCGGTCAAACCGGTCGGTCCAGACCGGGTTTCAAAACATTGGTCTTGATAATATTAAGTGTGTATCCATACTATATATATATAATACATGAGTAATGGACAAATTAAGACACCTCATTTTTATGGATATGATCTAAACTGAACATCACCTTCAATTTAAATTCATTTAGTTCAGAATTCTGAATAAGATAGCATCAAAAAGAATAGCAAGCAATAAAAACTTAAATTGTAACTTGCAGGTGCATTCCTATACCAAGAAAGTACTATATTAGCAAGAAACTGAATAAGCGTCGTAGACCGCAAATCAATTTAAAAATTGAGCCACAAATCACAAGACATTAAATCGCAAAAAAAAAAAAAGAAAGAAAAAATCAAACCATATAACTTAAAAGAAGTAAGAGAAAGTGTAGGCTCGTTCTATGCCACTCAAATCTCAGTTCATGATCCAGTCTTTTGTATGTCTTTAATCTTTCAAGCTTTAATATGTGACTTTGAATATACATTCTTTACTGAACATTGCTTACAATTGTAATTCTTTAATTCTATTTGCTTTTTCACTATTCTTTGTGTGGTGCATTTGTCAAGATTTCCAATTGTAATTCTTTAATTCTATTTGCTTTTTCACTATTCTTTGTGTGGTGCATTTGTCAAGATTTCCTTGAAATTTTGTTGCTCACTTAATAGGGTCTAAAAAGTTTCGAAGTCGAAAGTAATTATATGATTTATATCTAACTCAATATCCTTTATAAAAAGGGGTATTGGATTTTAATACTCCCAAGTTTTACTTATTGGCTGATAACACTTTCAACTTTTACTTTATCTCTAATCACTCTCAACTATGACTCTATTTGTTTTTGTCACTCCCTTTCTAATGGACAATTAACATCGTTAGTGGAGATGCTGATATTGACGTTTATTTAACTGAGTTGGCATGCTTATGTGTTGTATGTGGGATGTTCCACAAGGTCATCATCATCGTCATCATCATCATCGTCATCATCATCTTCATCTTCTTCTTCTTCTTCTTCTTCTTCGCCCTAGCCACCACCATCACCACCCGTCAACCTCTACTGCCACAACCAACCTCTACCACCACCCATCCTCCAACTCTTCCACCACTCACCAAATTACATTCATACACTCGTAAGTCGTAATAACCAGACTCGCACCACTCTAATTTGCAATTGCCACAAATCAATTCAATCAATTCTTGACAAAAAATTGAATGCGAAGACAACGAGGGCATTTTGAACTCACCCTCCCTCACATTAGAGCCTTTGTTAGAACTCACATTAGCCGAAATCGAAACCAGCTTCAATGAATTAGGAACCACAACAACTCTAACTCCATGAGGCGGCCCTTCCTCGACCTCATTATCACCGTTAATTGTCGGCAATGGAGATGATACACCATGGTTAATCAGCCTGCCCCCAATTTTTGATAAACCTAAACACTTTCATATGGTAACTAACGTCATTAAACACTCACATAATTTTTTTCACGATCTAGTGAATATTATCCCATGAATACCAATTTAAACATACACATAGAAAACACAATTAAGCTAGGGTTAGTGTTTGGTGATCAGAGAGAAAACATATAATGCAACAGGGACAAAGGTGCCAGTGATGATGTAGAGTTCGAGTTCTAAGTTGTGATAATGAAATCTAGTAGAGGTTGGTGGGCGGTGATGGAGATGGCTAGGGCTAATACGATGAAGAATAAAATGAGTTGGCCTTGTGAGACTTACATATAACACATAAGGATGGTATTTTCTAATTATATATATACACACACAAATATTTATACATATATATATATATATATAAAAGTTAGAATACAATAATATCTTATCATACAATAGGTATGTGACTTACTATGCCTTTGATTTAAAAAAGAATAATCCAAACTATGTCCTATGAAATATGATATGCATTCCATATGTTTATACTAGCTCGATTAATTAATTCATTTAAGCTTAATTTTACAAAAAAACCTCTGTACGAACTAAATCATAATCTAATAAACCCATTTAAAAATCTTAACTATTTAAATCCAATAAAAAATGTTTTTACTTAAAACACAATTATATTCTTATTTTTGATCCAAATATGCTAACGATTCTCGGAAACAACGTTGCTAATTATGTTTACAAGATTTCACTCAACACAAAGTAAAACTAAAATTTTTATTAAAGAGGTGGAACATAACATTTGCTTTAAAACTCTCAATAAAATAGATTTTGAAGCATTAGACAAGGTAAAAAAATCAACAATAGTCAACTCTTTACCCTACCATATATTTTGAAAATACATGCTAAAATAGGCCACTTACCATATGAGTCCAAAATTTAACTATATATTTTAAGCCACACATATTTTTTTTGTTCACTTAAGATGTTTCGTCCTTACGATCGAAAAATTTTGACCTGTTCCCTCACACACTTATGTGACAATTCACTGCATGAAAATGTACCTTTGCTCATGATCATTTACTGACAAAAAATTATGTCGATGATTATTGAATGATTGCCGCCATAAGCCACAATTCGAAATACATAATTAAAAAATAATTATATTGTTTAACCGACAGTAATCCTTGATATTTAGTGACGGATCAATTATGATGAGCAGGTCGTCGGTGATCCGTCGATAGTTACATAGATAAGATATCATAGGAGACTTGCCAATATTTTTTTTCATTGTCAGTTGAAACCAATTAAGTGTGACGAGACTAGCCAGATGAGATTACGTCATGTGACTTGGTGTTATGTTAGTGAATTTGTCGACCGTTTAACACCCCCCCCCCTCCCCCGGGAGTCAACACTATGAAACTTGCCATTGATCCATCAATGAAACGTAATTGGGGATTCCTTTTTTAAAGGCTTTGGTAGTTTGTAAGTAAATTCACTAATTATCTATACCATATTTTCTAATTATCCACCAACGGATTGCTGCTTTCACCAAGAGATTTCCGTTGGATGTCAATAGCTGAAAGCCTTCTATTTGTCGCGTTATCTTGAAAATGTTGGCATGTTACAATTTACATGCCCACAGCCCATACTTGTTATTTTCTTACAACACTTACGTGTTCATTCTTATCACAAGGCTTAATTTCAGATGGTATTCATGATCACTAATTCACTTTAATACACAAGAAAAACACATGCATATAAAGTTTAAAACGTTTGATTGCATGTATTCCTGTCTAAAAGGATTACAAATAACAAATACTATAGAACTTACTGTAAGCTCTCTAATTAGAGATGACAAAGGCTATCCTTCATGAGTTCATTCTAGCATAACCTTAACATATTGTTCTTAAGAAATTTCACAATGTACTAACGGCATCTAAATGCATTTGCTAATTGATTGTTACGAAGTACAACCACTTAATCCTTACATTTTTGGATGAAAGATCATAGGGTTTTAGTGCCATCTTTTGATATAAATACTAGAGTTGATATAACTGGATCAATTATTTACCGAGTTTAAGAAATTATAATTCTAAACGATTCTCTTTCTAGCTATCACTGATTTAATAAAGATATGAGTGGTTTGCTAACACTTTATTGATTTTTTATATTTTTTAAAATGATGACTTTCTTATATATATATGATACCGCACTCTCCAAATGTGAAGAGCCCCGATGTCTCACTCTGATCAGATTATATTATCTGGGTTTGAACTAACAACCTTTACACAATTATTTAACATGCTAATAATACTTACCTTTATTTATTTTTGATAAAAATTTGTCACTACTATTTTAAAATACAAATATTTAAATAAGACAACCCCCTTAATTACGTGATCACAAACGGTAAACTATTTGACTTTAAACAATATACCTGTTTATAACAAAACAAAATATTAACATTTAATGGTCTTTTATGTAATTTACAAAACTAAAACATACTTATAGCACACGTCATCTAGGAAATAAGTTTTTAGAACCCGTAACCGGGGGCGCTGCTACTGGACCTTGTTCGTTAAGGGCTTCGCCCTTAACATTATAATAAATTAAAGCAAGCGTGCACTTCACACATCTTCGAACCTTCTTAATGTTTATTATGATGAGTTGGGTTAAAATAACAAGTTTGATTTTCCTAAAAAGGCTAGGAATGAGTGTATTTAGTATACTAACTTAATATTGAAAACACACTTAATTTAATTTTAAAAAACCACTTAATTAATCTTAAAACCCCACTTAAATTTTCACTCATCTCCTACATCCACCATTGCCCACCATCACCCACCGCCATCACCTAGCCGAAAAGTCTTTAGAAATTTCGCCGGAAAGTCACCGATAAAACACAATGGAAAACACTATAAAAAACACTATGAAAATAAAAACACAATTAAATAACACAATGTAAAAAAACACAGTGCAAAAAAACACTATGAAAAAATAAAACACAATTGTATAACACAATTTTGTAAAACATAATTTGTAAAAAATTCACGATTTTTTTTATTTTTATATATCAATATGGTACTCATATAAAAGATAAAAAAAATCATCGTTATTAATGTGAAATTGTATTAAAAATGTCGTATAAAAAGTTATAGACGTTTTAAAATGATTGGATAATTTGACATTTGCCTTGCATGTGGAGAGAAAAAGTCAACAAATGTGTTATCCCTATTATGCATTTACCCTTGATTTACACTTGATTTTCTCTCTAATCTAATCTGAACCTTTCAAGTCTAGAATGAATAGACAAAATTATTTACTATTCTTTTTTAAAAACTAATTTTTTTATTATAACTTAATTATTATTATAAACTACAATACTAGCATATATCTTCAAGTTTGTGAATGAGAACCGATAAATGTAGAAGTGGTCCACTGGAAATAGCAATCGCCTTCGGCTCTTAATTATACGACCCTTGCTTTTCTTTATTATTATTTTTTATTTTTTTAATTCCACACATATACTTTTTTTTGAAGTATGACTTTTATAAATAAACCGGCTAAAAAGACCAACAAGACGCCCATCTCCACAAGCCGGTGAAAGGCCACACCAAAAGAAACTTACATCAAGCTAAAATTACACCATTTAGACCATTCAATGGTTTTACAATTGGATTGATATTTGTACCATAAAAAGCCTAGAGATCTTATATCTCCTATAATATCTTCAACTTTGACCACCTTGCCTTCAAAAATTCGGTCATTCCTTACTTTCCAAATACTCCAACATGCTATGATCACAATTCCTTGAAAACCCACTTTTTTGTCAAATCCCAGACCCGAGCTAGAATAAAGATCCAACAAATCTTTCACCGAGAAGGCAAAAATTGGAGGGACTTTGCACCACGAGCTCACGAAGTCCCAAACTTTCGAAGCCACCGAGCAACCCACTAACACGTGCTCGACCGTTTCAATTTTCGAGTCGCAGAGACAACAAAGCCGAAAGAAACCTGGATGTTCCTTTTACTCAGAGCCACTTGGGTGGGAAGTTTATCCAACTCCGCCCTCCATATGTTTATATTGCATTTTTTCGGAACCCATTTACACCACTTCACAACCGAGTTAGTAGAATTATCTTTGCTATAGACTAGCAGGGTTTTAACCAATCTAACTGAGAACAACCTGGTCGAGTCACCCAACCAAACCCACGAATCGGTTCCTTCTTTTCATGTCGCCGAAAGCATAACTTTTATACAATTTTCTCATTCTAGTCTTTCAATCGTTGAGGACGGATCGTGCATCCAATCCCAACCCAAACAATAAAGTTCCCTTGCCACTTAAAACGGTTGTGAACTTTGCAATTTTTATACTTCTCGAGTTTATATATATTTGGAAAGATCGATCTCAAGCATTCGTTCCCGGTCCAGATGTCCGACCAAAAACAAATCTCACTACCGTCTCCTAGTTCCCCTTATACAAACAACACTAAATAAACATAAAAAGGTTTTAAAATTGTTTTAAATAATTTAAAAAATTCAAGTCAAGGCCAAAGAAAGCCTACCACTCATCCTTCAAATTAGTATTTAATAGTTTCTAAAAAATATAGTTATTTATTTAGTTTTTTTTGTCCTTCAAATTTTTATTTAACACTTATTAATTACTAACAAATTGTACAAAATGATTTTAAGTATTTAGCTTATTTTAAATTTCAAAAACTAATGTAAATAATACAAGTGATAAAATATTGTATGTTTTTTTGATCATTCACAACAAATCTTCTAAAATATTATACATAAGTCTCTAAAATCTTTTAGAGGATGGTAAGAGTATTTACAACAACTCCTTTAAAATATTATGAGAAAAATCTCTAATTTATTTTAAGGGAAAATTCCTTAAATGGCATAAATGAAAAGAGAGAAAAATAAAAAGATCTAAAAATTTACAACTTTCCCAAAATGACCCATTTAATTTGTACTGAGCCGACGCATAAGAAATATAACCAAAGAAATTCGAGAACCATTTAAAATTTGACAAGTGTCATGATTCTGACAAAACCGACCAAATTTTTTAAAATATTGGAGTTTTCGTCCAAATCTCTTCTTAAAATCCTTTTGTAAAGAAAGTCTCTCTAGATGGTTTTTTTAGGTTTCATACCTTGTCCGTTTAAATTTTGATTATTCGTAACTTCATCTTCATCTTTTCATCTTCATCTTCTTCATTTTGCTTTTGGATTTATATCATTATTGTTATATCAAATAGGTATATTTTTTCACATTATGTACGTTTCGTTGTGTGATTACTTATTGGTTTATAGAGGTAGGGTATCAAAAAGACCCAAATACCTTTAAGTAATACCCGCGGGTCAACCAGAAGTCCCTCATAAGGCACCCGCGGGGCATATGAACCATCCGCATAAATCATTTGAGGAAGAAGCACCTTCATGACGCATGCAGAAGCATCTTGACACCCTCAAAAGTCATCAGCAAGAAAGGAGTACCCTTCCGCATAAATGACCACGAGGTAATGCTACGGGACAGCTGTCAGTAACTAATTACCTTCTAGAAGATTTGCCAAGATGCTTTCTTGGGCAATACGTGATCCTTCGGCCAATTAGCCAGTGACATCTGGCAAAGCCGTTATAACCGTGCACATGGATAATATTACCCCCTAACCAATATCAGAAAGACACGTGTCTAGGTTGTTATAAATGCACATGCAATGTATAAGCTAACCTATCAAGAGAGGACACGTGTCCAGGTGGTTACGAGAGCATCTTCTGAAAAGGACAGCTGGCTCAATCACCTTCCCACACCATTTGGCTATAAATACCCTCTCTATCATCATGAGGTATTCATTCACTCCCACTGTACTCTCTCAATTTACTTAAGTGCATTATCTTCATCAGAACTGTACTTATTCTCACGCCGGAGGGTGGTTACGGGAAGAACCCCCCCCCCCCCCTCTTGTCCTTCCCGTAATGAGCTCACGGTGTCTGTTTTGCAGGTCTTCGTCACCGGACTTTGGGCAATTGAATTCATATCATATTGGCAGTTAACCATATCCTACCCTGTTGACTCATTGGATCTAGGACCCATTAGTGGAGAGTAGATCCGTGTTTCTTCATTGGCGCTATCCGTGGGACTAAAAAATTAGTTTTCTTTAGAAATTCTTGCATTAGAGTATTTCGGTTTGAAGTATCATTATGAGTGACACCTTGAGATTTCTTTATAAGTTATCTTTTGTTAACATATGCTTCCTATTATGGCTCTCTATAATTAATTAATGTTCATGGTCAGATTACTGGATCAGTGGTTTCATGATGTGGATTTTTAGTATTCATGAACTGCAGCCTGATTTCTCACATACCCGTGTTCAAATTATGGATATTTTAGAACACAGTGATACATCTTAGTTTTTTTGGTCATTGCCAGGATATTATAATTCTTGGTTTTATTGGAGTCATTTTTCTGTAATTTTACGTACATAATGAAGACGAAGAAGATGAAGATGGAGGTGAAGAAGATAAAGTTAGGGATAATCACAATTTGAACGAACAAGGTATGAAACATAAAAAAACCATCTACATAGACTGTTTTTTACCAAAAGATTTAAAGAAAAAATTTGGACGACCCCCCAAGATTTTCAAAAATACGGTCGGACTTGTCAGATTTTTGCCACGTGTCAGTTTTTAAATGGTTCATCAATCTCGTCGGTTGTATTTCCAATGCGTCTCCTTAATACAAAAACTTGGGTTATTTTGGGAAAGTTAAGAATTTTTGGATCTTTTTTTTCTCTTTATTCAAAAGGGTCATTTAGGGAATTTTCTCTTATTTTAAAGGGTTGTAAGACTATCCACATTCACAAACCAACCCAAACTAATTTTTTAATAAAAAATTAATTTCTCTCTCATCAACACACCCAACCCAACCCAACCTAATCTAATTTCCATTCCCATTCACAACCCAACCTCAACCAACATTTTTGGTATATAAATATAATTTATGATTATTTAAATTATATAAAAATAAAACTTTAAATAATAAGTTTACGAAACATTAATATTATATTGGAAAGCTAATAAGAAAAAAAATACATCTTTTTAAATAAACTCGTTTTTAATAAAATTTATATCGAAGTGTTTAAACATGGTTGTGTTTTTAGATTTTTTTAAGCTAACAATTTAAGTTATTAAACAAAAACTAACTTGTATATTATATTAATTGTTAAGAAAAAAAACAAAAAGATGAAAAAAAATTAACTAGTAATTGCATAAAATATTGCATAAAATGGTTTGCAAACTAGTATTGGTGAACTAGTTTGTGATAAACCAAGTATAAAATATTAATTTTTTTATTTTATTTAATGCCATGTGGCAACCCAAACCACCATTGGATTGCCAATGGAAGTGGTCTAAGTAGTTGTGAGTGGAGAAGAGAAAAAAATCTAAATATATGAGTAAATTTTTAGGAACATCATTCATCATCTATTTATTTTTTTAATATATTTAAAAGTGGCTGTGAGTGAATGAAAGAGAAAATGTAATAATAACAATGTAAAAAAAATATTATTTAATTGTAAACGAGAGAGAAATTGTTGTTTTTTAATATAATTATAGAGTTTTAGAAACTGTTGGAAATGCTTTAAGTGGTTGTGAGTAGATGAGAAAAATTATTTAAAGAGATTAGTAAATTTTGAAGAACATTGTTCACTGTCTATTTATTTTTTAATATATTTGGAAGTGATTGTGAGAAAATGAAAGATAAAAGATAATAATAATAATGTAAAAAAAATATCATTAATTGTATATGAATAAAAAATGTTTTTTCTTTAGTGTAATTACTAATTACATAGTATAGATACGAAATATTTGTTAACTTTTTTGTAAATGAAAACTTAAGTTAATATACAATAAAAAATTTACTTTTCACCACCCTCTATTCTTTTACTTTGGCACTAAAATCCCGACACCATTTCATTTCAAATAAGGCGACACACGTGTATTGTCTTTTCACAAACTCAAAACCCGTGAGATATAAATATAAACAAATATAAATAAATAAATAAATATATAAGAAGAGAAATTGGTGATTGTGATTGAATGAGAGAATAAGGAAAGTGGTAAAAAGTTTCGTAGGATAAATTTTAGAGTGCGATTGAACGAGGGAAATAACAGAAAGTGGTTAAAAGTTGAGTGGGGTTAGATATACTGACAGACCAAATAGTACATGCTGCAGTAACAGTTGTACCGGTAGGACCATAAAAAGCTTTCTATAAAAGACATGCAAGTGCAAACGCTTCCTTTGTTTCACTCTCTTTTGTCTTCTCCCTTCGTACCTGACACCTTCACAAGACACACTTATCTTTCTAAATTATTTCTTCCTTCTTTTTTTAATTTTTCCTTTTATAATTTCATAAAGAATTTATATTATTATCATTTATAACTTGTTATAAATCTTTGGTCACTTTATATAAAAACTTTTCTGCTTTTCAAATTAAACTGATATAACTTTTAGTAAGAAGAAACAAGATGTTACACAACTTATATATGTATACTCCTAGGTAAACTACGTAGGTAGATATGCCGAGGTCATCAATCGACATAACCATTGACATGTTACTCGTGCATTGGTTATGGATATGAGAAAAATTAAATTGTTAAACATGCTTGAATTTTAACAAGGGTGTTCATCAGTTATCAGATTCTTCAAATTTGTCTACGTATATGGGTATAGAGACTTTTAAAAGAGTAGTATATATAGATACTTTCAACTTTAACTTAAGGGATTCATATCTCACCATTTTTTTTCTTTGTTACTCGCTCTAACAACTTCATATTGTCGGTACTCATTACTGTTGATATTAGTATTCTAGGTCATGTTTATAATCTGATTTTCATTGCCTTGCTTTGTGTTAACCAGTTAACTAGCCACACTTTACATGCCAAACGTTGGGTTTTTTAAGCGAAGGCTCTTAGCCATAGGGTCATAGCAAGCTCTCTATTAACTGGAGATAGGGAAATGTTTGCTATTGTTCCAACCAGTTAGAACCTACCGTCGACTTCAATTTGTTAAGAGTGGGATGTTGCAGGGTACGTTTGTTTGTTTATGGTCCATTATTATATAAAAACCCGAATTCCTCAATTTAACATTATATAATTGAACTTCTAAAGCCAAAAGTCAAATAACTAATTCAGTATGGGTGAAAACTGAATATGTAAGTCGGTTATGTTTTAAACAGTTAAAATTTAATTTTGTTTTCGATTTAATCTGCTTGTAACTTAGTATTGAACACCCGGTATACATAGGGCTTCAGTTATCAATAATTAAATGAGCATTATTAATGTATCCCCTAATTAGATATTTTAACTTCTGTTAAAAAAAAAAGATATCTTCACTTTGAGTTTGTTTGCCGATTAACCTTGAATGAAGAAACAAGCACAAATGATCTTAACTCGTATATTTCGTTCTAACAAACTGTCTGTTACATTTTAATTTATACTTTTATAATATGGTTCATTTAATTTATAAAATAATTACTAAAATTTGCCTACTATATATCTTTAATTACTCAACACTTAAGCAGATATACTTACTAATTACTATCAACCCACATACCATCAAAACTATAGATCTATACTATCACATGAATACTTACGTTGCTTCATAATAATCATAACATTTTATAATATTTAAAATTTAAAATATCTTATATATTTTGCAATATAGTGATATACACATGATACATATCTGTATCCATATATTTTGAAATATAGTAAGTAGCATGTGTATGAATGTGTGGTGAATGTATAATATCTAGCATGTGAGTAATACGTGTAATGTTAATTAATGGTCCTCATAAAAACCATTCTTTTTGCACGACAAAGATCATGTTAAAACTTGAAACCATAGAAACCTGCATGTTTTTTCGTGACAGAATGAAACATGTCACCACACAAATTGTCCAAAAAACACTCTAAAACCATCATTAAATACAAATCATGCATCCTTACTCGTGATTCCTATTAAATTGATTAAACCCCATTGATGAAGATGCAAACTTGTTTAACTCTTGTTGTAGATTAAACGACACCGTTCTGTCATTTCTTGCCACTCCCAAAAAGTCCCTTGTTAGATCACCATCTCCAAATTCTCCGGCACCAGAGCCGGAGCCTTTGCCAGGTGGTTGTCCTTCAGGAGCATTCGCCGGAGCCGCCATCATCATCATTCTATCATTGTTTCTAGTTGAACTCATGAGCCCAAATGCGGTGTCATTTCCACCGGAGTTTGTGCTTCTTGTGGACCCCATTTGAGCTGCCTTTTGTAGGAGGGCAGTTGCCGACATGTTCCCCACTGGTGCCGGAGGTGAAACTGGTGGTAGGGTAGAACACATAATATTGTTTTGAGGTGTGGAACCACCAAAGTTAAACATGGAGTTTAACTGCATGTCCTTTTGTGCTTGTTGTTGTTGTTGGACTTCTTCTTCCTTTAAGGATAACCCTTGTGGTAATCCGTTGTATCTACCCAACCAATTCATCATCTCCGGTGGTAGCATACCGCCATTGTTGTAGTTCGAGCTAGACGAGCCCATAAAATTTGAGTTGTTAGGGTTTTCAAGGTGGGGATTGTTAGGGTCTAACCACATTGGTAATCTTGGTTTTGCTCCATTGACATCAAGGTTATTATTCTCCATAAGTCCACCAAACATAGGTTGAAACTGTCCGTCACCGCCACCACCACCACTGCCACCAATGTTCGTCATCAACAAGTCATTCCGAAAGCCTAAGCTCCCCATGTTTGGAACCATTGGAAGTGATGCCATTCTTGAGTTTTCCTCCATTAGAGCATCACAAAATGCTCTATGTGTGATAAAGCTATCCTTCCTGTTAATTCATGCATATACACAAACATGCAAATCCACACACATTCATATCAAATCTAAATCGAAAACATGAATAAACAACAAAAGAATGGACCCAGTAAGCTCGTAATAGAGTTACTTGTAAGGTCTAGAGACTCTGAAAGGATGAGATGAGTGCAAACCTTTCCTTATCCAGTACTGGATTAAGGGTTGGTGTTTTGAGCCGAGTTCTCACTTTAAAAAGAAGAACTCGGCGAAAAAACTCAAGAATGATAAACACAATACTCACCTTGAAAATAGTGTGCCACAATCACATTTGTACTCTCTAGTACCACAAATCTTGCTATGTGCTTTCCAATCGGATTGAACCGCGTACTTCTTCGAACACTTTTCGCATTTCCACTTCTTCTCTCCATGTTTCCGGCTATAATGCTTCTTAACTCCGGTGAGATCTCCGAGAGCTCGAGAAGGGTCATGATGAACACATGTCTTTTCTGGACATATGTACACTTTCTTCTTCAACACTTCATTCTTGTTTCTTTGCTTAAGTTTCCATGGCAAGTTGTGTCCCCTTCTATGAAGCTGCAAATTTTGGTCTCTTTGAAAACCCTTATTGCATATCTCGCATACAAATCGATTTGTAGCCATTAATGATGTAGGTGATAACGCTATCACCTCAGCTTCTGGATCTACACATATTTGGTCATATCATTAAGAAAAGATTTGAAAAGTATTTAAATTGAGTAAAGATGAAGATGGGGTATTGTTTTACCTGGATTTCCAGCCTGATTACGCTTTCGTTTGGCCGAAATGGAGGAATTAGGGTTAGGGTTTGGAATGGGATCCTGGATGAAGGAGGTGAGGGAAGAAGGTGGCGATGAAAACCCATCACCGGACATCATTTTGGTTGAATCTTTGATATAAAGGAACAAATATTGGTAAGTGATGGATAACAAAATATAGCTTCTAATCAATAATATACATGAACATGACCTTGAATATGAACATGAACATGAAGTGATGAAGAAGAAGATGATGATTATTGTTGAAATGAACTAATTAAAGTGTTCTTTAGAGATAAAGAACTTAACCAGACATCTATCTCTTCAATGGATTCTTGAAGAACAATAGATTAAGGTAGAAATTAAAGGGAACTTGTAACTAATATTTACAAGTAAACTATTAAGATGAAGATAAAGAGATGATGAACATGATGGATTATGAAGCTCAATTAGTGTTGCTGTTCAAAGATGTAAGAAAAGTAAAAAAAAGAAAGAAATTCCATGGATTTTTGGGTTGAGTTTTGAATCAAGTTGTGAGGCAGATTGTTCTGTCTTTTTGCCTTTGTTTGAATCATATATATCACAGAGAAAAAAACACACACATGATAGCAACTTCAAAACAGAATATTTCTTGTTTCTCTCTCACATACATACACACACAGTGAGCGTGTGAGAGTGAGCTAGCCTTATCTTAGCACGGTTTCCATGTACACTACGGCAGCCATGGACTCAATTTGACCACATCTTTTTAGCCCAAAATATCGGGTCTTGGAAGTTTGTAATATAAGTTTTCACTCAAATTTATGAAAGCAATTGATTTAAATTCTATTTTTATAAATAATGAAGCTAACATGTAGCATAAAAACTAATTTAAATAATAAGTTTTCTTAAAGGATGGAATTGATGTGTAAGAGACTCTTTTAATTCTCAAAATGAGGACAATAAATAATACAAAACAAAGTTGAAACTGAGACTGCAATATATACCATAACACTATGACAAGATGACAAACAAAAAACACCTCACTATATATTATCATGGTATCAACTACTTTGATGTTTTAGTATCTTAATTGTAGGTTTAAGGTGAAAATGAGTTCAAGACATGCATATAGTTAAAGCCAGGTGGCTCAATGGATTTAGGTCCCCCACTTCCATAGGGCTCCTAAAATTTAATGAAAAGTAACAAATTATAATGTGTGTAATTTTGGCTTTGCAATTGTTTGGCGATATGGTAATTTAAGCCTTTGATGTCTATAATTATACAAACACGTAGATGACACAGGAGTTATGTGATTGAAAACAAACTTTCTTATGAAAATGATCACATTTTTGTTATGTGTTTTGTGCCTACAAAAAGATTGAGATGTCACTCGTTAAGCCTACAGTCGAGACTTGATGCAAGGAATGGGATCGAGGAAATTCACATCCTTTGATTGAGCTGAAATTTAATTTTTGATGAGAATAACACAGAGACATATAACATTCTATTAGCATATGATCATGTATGCAAGAAAGAAAACAAATATACGATGTAGGAGCGCCTAGAAGTCAAATTAAACTCATCATATAACTTTTCCATGTAGTTATGGTCCTCGATTATAGCGATACCGTGGATTGAGTTGTGCAAGTTTTGTATTTAAGCATTTGAAGAAGTATATGAGGACTGAGGTCCTAATGACAACCAATAAATTCCTAGACACCATTACGAATTTAAATACTTGGGATTACTTTGTAAAATTTAATTCAAGAAGGTTGTGTAGCATATGTATACTTATTATCATTGATTGTTCATGTCAAATAATTGAAGACACTACTCTTGTACTTTGGTTTCTACTTATAAAAGCACCACATCTGAATATATAAACGTCCCGTGATCACAATTGAGACTAGGTTATTATTATTATTATTATTATTATTATTATTATTATTATTATTATTATTATTATTATTATTATTATTATTATTATTATTTTTATTGAACTTATTGGTTATTACATTGATAGATTCAATTTGAATGATATATCACCTTCCTTGTTTTTCTTAAGAACAACTCATACACATACAGTTCGCTGCTTCATTATTTGTTTTAAGGTTTATAATCATCTGTGTCAAGTAATTGCTTAATGCGATTTAAACGTTAACAACGTACCCTACTAGAATTGTATGCTCTAATATTATTATGATGAAAACTATCAACTGTTAAAGAAAGTTAATCATAGATTGCATGACAAACGAAATCTAATTAATAACGAAATCAATGGTAGATTTAGAATACATGAAGGTTCACATCAATGATTTCTTACATCATATTCAAATTTAAGTGAAGAAGATATATAGGTATACAATTCAAAGTAGATTTAAACCTTCATTTTGTTACTCGTCATTATAATTATATATAGGTATGCATAGATCAATGTTGATGTATATATAGATATATATATATATATACATGTTATGTAAGTTATAATACTTTAGAAATTAATAGATAATAAAGCAAGTCATTTAACCAACATTTCATTTTTATTTATTTTGGTCCTGATATCATTTTCACTTGTTTAATCCGTCCACCATTAAACCAACCGTTTTGCTAACTTTAGTGATTACTCATAATGCTTTTATAGTAGATAAAATCATAAAAATTAAAATTATTAGTTTCAATTATTAATTGTTAAAAAGAAATCATTATCATCATCATCATCGTACTCAGTATATCCCACCAATAGCAAAGCTATGGTAGGGTCTGAGGAGGGTAAGATGTAGACAGCCTTACCTCTACCCCATGGGGATAGAGAGGCTGCTTCCGGTGAGACCCCCGGCTCGATAGTAGTTTTGCATCAAGCCTTGGACATATTACATAAGGCACATAGCACTCAATCATCGGGACGCCGGCTGATTGGTGCATGTACCCGTGTGTTTCGGCTATCAAAGCCACCACATGATGCCTGATTAACCTTCCATCACTTTTAACGTTATTTTCACAAAATTAGTAAAATAACGTCAAAATTAGTGCAATTTTACTTTTGCCCACCCGAGGGTTCACACATATATACATTATATGCGCGCACCGCAAGCAGGGCACAATTGTTAAAAAGAAATAAAGTTTTATATTAGGTTCATGATATTGGGAGAAGCTAAGCCGTAACACATTATTATGCAAACATATATTAAATTTGCAAAATATTAACCAACGATAAGAAAATTCTTTTTCGGAAATACCAAAGTTCAATCGCTGTTTGTTTAATTCGAACCTAAAGTTTGATATTGACATTTATAATTTACTTTTAATATCAAATTCCTTGTTGCCTACATTATTAGTATCAATTAAAAACGATAATTAAGTATGAGAAAAGAATGATGGTTAGGTTAAACTTCACAGTCAATCAAGTGGGCACTAATATAATATATATATCAAGTATGAGCATGGGGAATATTTAAATATTATCTGATCACAAAAAGTAGATGCAGGTACAGATTGGGTAAACCAATCCAAAACCGAGCCGTGTTTAATAAAACCGGCCTTGGTTTGGAACGCCCATAACATAGGCCATTCCTAAGAAATAAGACTATAAGAGCATCACTTTTGCAACACGTACAACCATTTTTATTATAAACCGTCAACTTAACATGTCGTATCAGATTTTAACCTAACCTATAGAAACCTTTATTTATGCTTCAATGGTTAATCACATATCCTTGATTCAAACCGTGACCTCGCTACCTACTTTATTTAATCTATATTAGCATGAGTTGAGTGAGGCCTGCTCTCAGTTGTTTGTCGTTGTTCTTGCTAAGAAACTGGTGGTGTCAAGATGGTACCACTACAAATTATGTTTTGTAACTTCTATTTGTAAATTTAGATTGTGCCATATGAGCATCACTGAAGATGCTCTAAAAGGAGACATGCATGGACCCATTGCCTGTTCTATAAACTTTCATTTTAGGCTTTTAGCATGGTTGTAATAGAGCCTAAGGTGATGTTTGTTTTTGCTTCAAACATCTTCAGGAGAGTAATGTCTGCAGGCGCGCAGACAATCAGCTGTGAAGTCAGTTTGTTTTTTTAAAAGAATAAGATCTGCAAACAGCTTATAACTTCTTAAAACAAAAGCTATTGAAACATGCTTCAAACGTCTTCATCCTCCACAACCGGTCGTCCAGCCCTTCCAACCCTAGCCACCGCCTCCGTCGCTCCTCCACTCGCCGGCAGCCATCGCCACCGCCTCTGCTCCTCCAGGTACACTCCTTCTCTTCCTCTCTCCCTTGGTTCCGGTCGCCATAACCACCGCCATACCGCCTCCTGCTCTCTCCCTTGGTTCGGTCGCCATACCGCCGCCATAACCACCGTTCGACCACCTCCGTCAACCCCCCGCTGCTTCATCATTAAACCGTTCGACCACCGCCGTTCGACCACCTCGTTCTGGTGGTTGTGTTTTGGGCTGATTTGGTCTGCTTATATAAATTGAAAGAGTCGAGAAGTTTTATCGTGATTCATACAATCCGTTCAGTTTCTCTCTCAAACATCAATTTTGTTCATCTTCTGTTAATTTAGGGTTTTGATTCTTGAATCCGTTTGTTTTCCAGTTTTAGTCTTTATGATTGTTGTAATCAGTAGATAGATTCTAGTGTACCAGATGTGCTATAAGTGTGTATTTTAGAGTTTGATTGTCTGGTTGTTTTTGTTTGAGAGTTGTTGAAGATTTATGAAATTGGTAGTAGTTTTCAGAGATATATGGCAAGATTGGTAGTAGTTTTCAGAGAAGTCAACATATATAAATGATTTCTTTTATTTTGGTCCATAAACTTTCGTCTTTAGGAAAATACATTTTAAGAAAAAAGAGTGTGTCGGTTTATGGTATTTGACCCAAACCACCTTTGATTTGTTTTTGTTAAGCCATTTGTTTTTGTTATGGTATTTGAGTATTGTGAACCCATGATTGTTTTTGTTATGCTATTTGAGTATTGTGAACAAATGATTGTTAAGAATATATATAATTGTAGATGGAAACTAATGATGGTCGACAACAATGGACGGATGACGCAATTAAATGTTTATTAGAAACATGTCTTGAAGAAATTGGGCGGGTAGGTAGAAATGGACAAAGCTTGCGCAGAGAGTCTTGGGTTATATTAGGAAAGAAACTCAAGGAACAATTTCACATGGATTTGAGTCAAAAGCAAATTAGAAATGCTTTTGATACCATGAAATCAAAATATGTAGGATGGTGTTATTTGCGAAACAAGACTGGAAATCTTTACAACCCAGAAACAAACATGTTCACTTTAACGCCTCAGGAATGGAAAGATTTTAAGAAGGTGTATATTTCTTTATGTTTTTAGTATTGTGTTATATTTTAGAGTGAAAAGTATAAATTATAGTCCATATTAATTTGGCGCAGGGTCACCCGAGGGCAATGTCATTAAAAACACGCCCGTTGCCTCATCTTGACCTTCACATAGCTTTGTTCGAAGGGCTTAGTGCTACAGGTGGTAATCAATGGACATCTACTCAAACATCTGGAGTTTCATCATCCCCACATGTCCAAACACTTCAGATACAAGATGGTAGCTTTTGTAATCCGGAAGATGATGATGGAGACTCTCATGAACAAAGCTTTCAAAATGATGATGAAGTTCCTTCCAATAATAAGGGTCAAACTTCTAATCATAATGAAGCTAGGCGCAACAAAAAAGCCAAAACCTCTAAAACCACCATTACCCTAGATGATTTAGCGAAAGATATGCAACAAGCACTCAAGCATATGGTGAAAAGCACAGGGCCATCAACTGACGAATGTTATGATAAGTTGAAATTAGTTGGCTTAGAGCCTATAGATCCCTTGTTTTTGGCAGCATTTAACATTTTTGGTCAGTCGATACAAATGAGACAAGCGTGGATGACATTGCCATCAGACCCTGAGGTGTTGAAAGGGTGGATTAAGATGACCGGGACGACATTAGGAATGTTTAAGTAGGGAGAGTGATTTGTAGTATGTCGGTATTTGTAGTGGATGACATTGGTCAGTCGGTATTTGTCTTTTGGTGTGATTTGTAGTATGTCGGTATTTGTAGTGGATGACATTGGTCAGTCGGTTTTTGTCTTTTGGTGTGATTTGTAGTATGTGATTCGTATTATATGAACCTTTATTTGCTTTGTATTTTGAACAATTATTGTACTACTTTGAACTATTATGTTTGCAATTAGGCCTTTCTTATATTCAATTTTCAACATAAACATTTTGCTCTTATTCGACAGGTTTATCATGGATTATAATCAAAAGTTATTGCTCCTCATTGTGATGTTCTTATATCTTCGATACTTTTGGCCGAGAAATCACAAAAGAAAAAGAGATAACACTTCGGTTATGTCTGGACACCATTTTACTTTAGAGCTGTTGCGTGGGAACAATCAACAAAGCATTGAACTCCTTCGTATGTCACGTGATTCATTTGTTCGACTTTGCACACATTTTAGAGTGAAAGGTTGGTTAAAAGATAGCAAACACATCTCCGTTGAAGAAAAAATGGCTATGTTTCTGATGATGCTCGGTCACAATCAACGGTTTTCCGTTATTAAACGTAGATTTCAACACTCGAAACAAATAATTCATAAGTATTTTCATGAAGTGTTGGCAACAATGATGGAGTTTGCTAAAGAGGTTATAGTACCAACATCTAATCCAGATACTCCAAGACGTAATAAAAGATTACGAAGAGTTTTTAAGGTACGTCCTAAAAGTCCTATTGTGATCTCTTTCCATGTATATTATTAACGATTAAATTCTATATAGGGAGCGATTGGTGCACTTGATGGAACTTTGATACATGCCATTGTCCCTGTTCATAAACAACATTTGTATAGAGGAAGAGGAAAAGGCGAGTGCTATCAAAATGTTTTGGCCATTTGTGACTTCAATATGGTATTTACCTTTCTGGTGGCCGGATGGGAAGGAGTAGCACATGATTCTAGAATATTGTCTGAATCTTTGTGACAATCGTCAATTTCAGGTTAACTCCGTTAACTCAACTCCGTCAATTCAAACTTTAAGATCGTTAAATCTATAACGCACACTTCATTACATTTAAACTAGGGTTTAAATGACGCTTAACACTTACTACATGTGTAGTCTTTCGGGATTTGCACCGAAACGCAAACGAGTTGACGCAAACGATTGATAAATGAACGAAAAACGTCAAAACAATAATTATGTGATAATTATGTGTTAGATATATGTGTGTTACTTGATTATGTTATGTGGAATGTTAAACAAGAAACAAGAACCAATTAGTTAGGCTAGAGATGTAACACTTGGAAGTAGAGGGACTAGAGTGTAACTTGTATAATTATAAATATAACCTTAACTACAAACCCTAACTTATTTTCTTTTCTTTTCCCCCACACCACAAACCCCGATCGGCCCTCCCTTTGTTCTCCACGGCTGCCGTCCACAAGAACACACACATATACACATCAAATCAAGTGATTAATCCAAGAACTAGGTGCTAGGAAGGTATAATTGATCATCCTTTACCTTCTTGTTGTTTAATTTTGATGTTTAATGGGTTAAGTACAAACCCTAGGCAGCCGATTTTGTTCATGTATATGGTTAATATGATTGTTGTTATTTGGATAATGAATTGATAACTAGATTGATGTTGTTGCATGATTCATTGTTGTCTTTGATTTGAGTTAAAACACAAACCCTAATCTTGTATGTATGGTGTAATTGAGATGCATGGATAGTAGTATTAGTGTCTAGCATGTTATATGATTTATTTGTGATCCATGGCTAGTGAAATTGTTAAGTTTTGATGTGAACAGAATCTGGGCAGAATGTGTATACGATGTTTAAATGACTGTAACGAAGTGTAAACGTAAAAATTGGTTGAGATTGTGGGTACTGCAGTAAACTAGGTTGAGTCTAGTTTCCATGAAGTATAAGTTTGTAATTTTTGGACAAGTAGAAGTGTACTTTTATTATTTTACAAAAACGTGGTGCAAAGCTGAGCTGTTAGACCTGCTGTTAGGTTAAGTTGTAAATGTTATATCTCATGAACCACGAGGCCAATTGGGTTGGTTCCACTTCTGGAAGTTGACTCATTGAGTTAGGAACCAAACCCAAGTGGTCTTGCATTTATTGGATTTTTCGTTTAACGGGAATTGCAAATAACATTCTGTTGCGCATGAATCTGACTGATATGAGTTTGCTGTAATGTTTTGGTCATTATAAGAAAAATATGTGGAATAAAAATAAGATAAAATATGTTCTGGAAACCTAAGATATGTATGCTTCTGTGGTGATTTTTGGTGAATTAATTGAGACGTTATGATCGGTGAAATAGTACAATCTTTCAAGTAGAAATTCTGTCATAATGAAACTAACTGCTGAGTTGTGTAAAAATGCATGAAATATGATAGTTTTTATATATTTGTTATGTTTTGACCAAAATACCCTTGCGGGGAATAGTTGCTAATTGATTGCCATGAATTGACCAAATTGCCCTTATGGGGAATAATGGTTAGTTAATTTTGTTTGTTGACCAAAATGCCCTTACGGGGATAATTGCTAGTAAAGTATGTTATTAGTACGTGACACGAAAGTAATTGCTCACTCATGTATCGTATCACAATTGTACTTGTTTAAGTCACACACGATTCACAAACGAAACACGAAATCTGTTACGTGCATAGGTATTATGTGCCGAGTCTAGAGACTCGTTAAACGTACCGATACTTAGAAAATCTCTTTGTTATTTAGAACGCTAGAGAGTTTCTACGACGCGCATCACTTGGTGATCTATATCGGGATATTCTTCGCAAACAGTGAGTTTCACTTACCCCGCTCTTTGAACTGTTTTCAAACGTTTTTCACTTGGGGGAGATAACATACTCCGATAAACGCATTTTCTGAGATAAACGCATATTTAAGATTTTGTTATAAATTATATATCACTTGTAAAGGCTAAGCGGCAAACGTAACATTTGAAGTCCCACACATCGAACCGGTTAATATTTGGAATAGCGAGTCACTGTTGAGTAGTACTACTGGGTTTGACAAACCCCACCCGACGCTAAGCTCAACTGGAGGTTGAGTGGGTGTAATTTTGGCTAACACTTACCATGGTCTGGGTTGACCTGGTGACGGGCACTTGATAAACAGTCAGCTTCGGTCTCGAACCACTTAGCGATACTTGTTGTATAGATTAGCTACCTATCGATATATAATTTGACGTAACACTATCTGGTAATGCAAAACACTTAAACGCCGTAACGTGGTTACGCAACACTTAAACGCCGTAACGTGGTTACGCAACACTTAAACGCCGTAACGTGGTTACGCAACACTGAAACGCCGTAACGAGGTTACGCAAAACGCTAAACGATTTATCTTATATAACTTGTGAACTCACCAACCTTGTGTTGACACTTTTAGTATGTTATTCTCAGGTAGCCGAGGCGGGCGCGCGGTTTAGGAGCATGCATTAAATGAAAACACTTTTATTCTGCAAACTTATTTTTAACAGTTATCTTTGGTTTTAAGTCGTCCTGCGTGACGCAGCTTTTGAATTAAGGTTTTTACGCTTCCGCACTTATTTTGCATTTAAACGTTTTTATGGTTTGATTATAACTGATGATTCCGATCCTGCCAGTTCACACCCTCTGACGGTAAAACTCCGTTAGTGGATTTTGAGGGTGTGACAGATTGGTATCAGAGCCATTGGTTATAGCGAACTAGAAGCTGCATGCATACTAGACTATAACCGCGACGGCCCATTAGTTATAATGATACGCACTGCATAGGTTTGTGTAGTCTGGTAATCTTATCTCTTTATCTCTTTCACTCATACGCGCGCATACACGGCTTACCTGTAGGAATGTCGACGCCACCCTCATCATCATCCGATTCGATGACGCATGCTCACGGGAAGGAACCTCAGTTACCTACCGCCTCGCCACCCCGCGTAGTCCCGGAACTCGAAGCTCCCGCACCGAAGAGGTACCGCCTATCCGGAGGCCTTTACGAAAACGACGTTAGCTGGGATTGGTACCCTAACATGATCAGACGTATGGTCTATCGCGAACAAGTTTCCCCCGTTGCCTCACCCGAACCATCCTGCTTATCCCAACACCCTACCACCCATAGCCGAACCTGTAGAGAGAGTTCTCGCAGCTGTTGTTTCATGCTTGGAGCGTGATGTGGGTTACATGCGCTACACGAGAGAAAATGTTGCCAGACTGTTTAAAGACGGAACCGAGACTCAGGAGGAGATTGCCCGCATGGCAGCGGCAATGAAAGATATGCAAGAGACTAGTGATCAGCAAATGAAGGTTATGATGAAGATGCAAGCCGAGATGATAGACTTGCAAGAGCAACTCCAAGAAGCAAGGACCCGAACTGAGATAGCTCTAGAGCGTTGCGATGTCTTACGAATGCAACTTGCTCAGAACGCAGCCGAACCTGAGGCAGAGCCTGAGGCCGAACCCGAAGGAGATCCCGAAGAGGAGCCTGAGGAGGATCCCGAGGAGGAACCCGAAGAGGAACCGGAGGAAGGACCGGCTGAGCCAGAGGCACACTCGGACATGTCCTCAGGAGACGACATCTCGGGATGATAATACCTAGATGGCTGGAAGAAACGCTGGACGTGGACGTGGTAACATCAGCTTGACTGCAGCTGAACTCCAAACTCTGCTGAACGACCATGTAATGGCCGCTTTAGCCGCACACGTTCAGAATCAAACTGGAGGTCCGAGTGGAACGTGTACCTTCAAGAACTACCTAGACTGCAAGCCCAGTACGTTTAAGGGCACTGAGGGAGCTATAGGCTTCCTGCGTTGGGCTGAGAAGGCCGAGTCGGCTTTTGAGATGTGTAATTGTCCCCCTGCCAGTAGGGTCAAATTCGCTGCTGGGACACTTGAGGATTCCGCCCTCACTTGGTGGAATTCAAACGTCCAGATCCTTGGGTTGGAACTGGCTAACGCGATGAACTGGGAGGAGTTCAAGAGCATGATGCGAGAGGAGTACTGTCCGAGGGAAGAAATTTCGAAGTTAGAGTCGGAGTTTTGGTCGTTGAAGATGGTGGGTTCGGAAATCGAAGCCTACACCACTCGTTCGCACGAGTTGGCTGTGATGTGTCCGCGGATGGTGGATCCGCCGAGCAAGAGGATAGAAATGTACATTGATGGATTAGCACCGCAGATTCAGGGCATGGTGACGTCTTCCAGACCAGCCACGATCCAACAAGCGATCCGTTTAGCTCACAAACTGACGGATCAGGCTGTGACCCAAGGTGCGTTACCACCTAGGGGTTCGACCGTTAAAGCCCGTGACAACCAGAGTAACGACAATAACAGCAACAGCAACCCGAACAGCGGGAAGAGAAAGTTTGACAACACCAGATCTTCATCCTCGAACCTCCCACCGCAACACCACTACCGTAAGCCCGAATTTACTCGGAGCTTTAACACTCAGAATCACAACAACAACACCAACCACAACGGTAGCGGGCAGGTTTCGAGCGGATATGCTGGGAAATATCCAAAGTGCAACAGGTGCAACTATCATCATGTTGGCCAGTGTGACCGTGTCAAGTGTCAGAGATGCGGAAAGATAGGTCACCCAGCGAAAGAGTGTAGAGGAGACCTTGCGGCAAAGGGTGCTCCTAAGCCACCGATGACAACTAAGGGATGTTTTGAATGTGGGCAGGAAGGTCATTTCCGGAAGGATTGCCCCAAGCTGAAACAGAATGACAACAATGGGGGTAATGGAAGTGGCAGTAATGGTGGAGGAAATGGCAAAGGAAGAGCGTTTGTGATTGGATCGGGTCAAGCCCGCAATGACCCGCATGTGGTGTCTGGTAAGTTCCCTGTAAACGATTGTTTTGCTTCTGTTTTATTTGACACTGGAGCTGATAGGAGTTTTGTGTCGAAAGCCTTTAGCCAACTTTTAGACCTTACTCCAACCCCGTTAGACGCTAAGTTTCCTGTCGAATTAGCTAACGGTAAAACTGTAGTAACAACTCATATACTTGCGGGATGTAAGTTGAAACTGTCAGGTCATGTCTTTGATATCGACCTTATTCCTTTTACGCTTAGTAGTTTCGATGTCGTTGTCGGCATGGACTGGTTATCCGAGAACCGAGCGGAGATTATATGCCATGATAAGATAGTCCATATTACCACCCCTTCCGGCGAGATCATTTCGGTCCGAGGCGAGAGAAGCGGCATGACCACCAGCGTCATTACCCTTTTGAAGGCACAGAAGTATCTACGAAAGGGTCATCCGGCAATTTTGGCGCAGATTGTTGAGAAACCCGCGGAGGAGAAACGAATTGAAGACATACCGGTTGTGCGAGACTTTCCGGAAGTTTTCCCAGAGGATTTGCCCGGACTCCCTCCTATTCGTCAAGTCGAATTCCAAATCGAGTTGACACCCGGTGCAGCACCCATAGCACGAGCCCCGTATCGGCTCGCACCGGCGGAACTTCAGGAGTTGTCCACTCAGTTGCAAGATTTGTTGGATAAGGGTTTTATCCGACCTAGCTCATCGCCATGGGGAGCCCCTGTCTTGTTTGTCCGAAAGAAAGACGGGACTTTCCGAATGTGCATCGACTACCGGGAGTTGAACAAGGTGACGGTCAAGAACCGTTATCCTTTACCCCGAATTGATGATTTGTTTGACCAGCTTCAAGGATCGAGTTACTACTCGAAGATTGATCTACGATCCGGTTACCACCAGCTGAGAGTGCGCGAAGAAGATATCTCAAAGACGGCTTTCAGAACACGGTATGGTCACTACGAGTTTTCGGTTATGCCTTTTGGCCTAACCAACGCGCCAGCCGTATTTATGGATCTCATGAATCGAGTATGCAAGGCGTACCTCGACAAGTTCGTGATTGTTTTCATCGATGATATTCTCGTCTACTCCAAGAACGAGACTGACCACGAAAAGCACCTAAGGGTAATTCTGGAACTATTGAAGAAGGAACAACTGTATGCTAAACTCTCGAAATGTGAATTTTGGCTTCGCGAGGTTCACTTTTTAGGACATGTGATCAACGGGAATGGTATACATGTCGATCCCGGTAAGGTAGAGGCCATCAAAAACTGGGAAGCACCTAAGACTCCGACTGAGGTGCGACAATTCCTAGGACTGGCCTGCTACTACCGGCGTTTCATCGAGGGATTTTCAAAAATTGCTCAACCCCTCACCGCTTTGACCCACAAGGGCACTAAGTACAACTGGGGTGACGCGCAAGAATCCGCTTTTCAACTGTTGAAAACCAAGCTTTGTAGCGCACCTATTTTAGCCCTCCCCGAGGGAACGGAAAATTTTGAGGTACACTGTGACGCATCTATACAAGGTCTCGGTTGTGTGCTGATGCAACTCGAGAAGGTTATAGCCTACGCCTCTAGACAACTACGGGTTCACGAGAAGAACTACACGACCCATGATTTGGAACTCGGAGCTGTGGTGTTTGCTCTTAAGATATGGAGGCATTACTTGTACGGTACCAAGTTTACCATTTACACCGACCACAAGAGTCTCCAACATATCTACGATCAGAAGGAGCTGAACATGCGACAGCGTCGTTGGGTCGAGCTGCTTAAAGATTACGATTGTGCCATCAAGTACCACCCTGGCAAGGCCAATGTGGTGGCCGACGCCCTCAGCAGAAAGGAAACAGATAAACCCAGACGGGTGAGAGCATTGCAACTCACGATTCATGCCAGCTTACCCGATCAGATTCGCGATGCGCAACTGGAAGCTTTGAAAGATGATAATCTTCCGTCGGAACTCATGCGGGGCATGAACAAGCAACTTGAAACCAGATCGGACGGGGCCCGATATTTTGAGAACCGGATTTGGGTTCCACGATACGGAGAGTTGAGAACTCTAGTGATGGACGAAGCTCATAAGTCCCGATATTCTATCCACCCTGGCTCAGATAAAATGTATCATGATTTAAAGGCACTTTACTGGTGGCCGAACATGAAAGCCGACATTGCCACCTACGTGAGCAAATGCTTGACTTGTGCCAGAGTCAAGATAGAATACCATAAACCATCTGGTCTACTGCAACAACCGGAACTCTCAATGTGGAAATGGGAACACATCTCAATGGACTTTATTACGGGTTTGCCTAAGACACCGACGGGATGCGATACCATCTGGGTGATCGTTGACCGGTTGACTAAATCGGCACACTTCCTAGCAATTAAGGAAACGGACAAAATGGAAAGACTGACTCGCGTATACATGAAAGAAGTGGTGTCTAGACACGGAGTGCCTGTCTCGATCATTTCCGATCGAGATTCTCGTTTCACCTCGCACTTTTGGAAGTCGCTGCAAAGCGCACTGGGCACCCGTCTCGATATGAGTACAGCATACCATCCTCAGACGGATGGGCAAAGTGAACGGACTATTCAGACCCTGAAGGATATGTTGCGTGCATGCGTTTTAGATTTCGGAAAAAGTTGGGAACCCCACTTACCCTTGGTAGAGTTTTCGTATAATAACAGCTACCACGCAAGTATTAAGGCAGCGCCGTTTGAAGCGCTGTACGGACGGAAGTGTCGATCACCACTCTGCTGGGCAGAGGTGGGTGACAGCCAAATCACTGGTCCGGAACTGGCACTCGAAACCTCGGAAAAGATTGTTCAAATCCGAAATCGCATGGCAGCAGCACGAGATCGCCAAAAGAGTTACGCCGACAAGCGCCGAAAACCTCTCGAATTTCAAGTGAACGATCGGGTGTTACTCAAAGTCTCACCTTGGAAAGGTGTGGTTCGCTTTGGAAAGCGAAACAAACTCAACCCACGGTATGTTGGTCCGTACCGGATAACTGAGCGCATTGGTCCGGTGGCGTACCGACTGGATCTACCAACAGAACTCAGTGGCGTACACGATGTATTCCACGTATCAAATTTGAAGAAATGCCTATCTGATGAATCCCAAGTAGTCCCTTTGGAGGAACTACAAATTGATGAACAGTTACGTTTCATTGAAGAACCAGTCGAGGTTTTGGATTGGGAAACCAAAACGCTCAAACACAGCAAAATTCCAATCGTTAAGGTTCGTTGGAACTCGAGACGTGGACCGGAGTTCACGTGGGAACGCGAGGATCAAATGATGAAAAAGTATCCTCACCTTTTTGAAGGGCTAACCAAACACAGAAAACCGCGAAACTCGGCAAACCGTCAAACATCACCGGAGGTATGAATTAAATTTTGGGACGAAATTTCTTTCTACTAGGGGATGATATGACAAACTGAAATTTTTTTTTTTTTTACTCTTTCAGACTCTCATCACGACTTGACTCAAATTTTCGGGACGAAAATTCTTTAACATGGGAATGATGTGACAATCGTCAATTTCAGGTTAACTCCGTTAACTCAACTCCGTCAATTCAAACTTTAAGATCGTTAAATCTATAACGCACACTTCATTACATTTAAACTAGGGTTTAAATGACGCTTAACACTTACTACATGTGTAGTCTTTCGGGATTTGCACCGAAACGCAAACGAGTTGACGCAAACGATTGATAAATGAACGAAAAACGTCAAAACAATAATTATGTGATAATTATGTGTTAGATATATGTGTGTTACTTGATTATGTTATGTGGAATGTTAAACAAGAAACAAGAACCAATTAGTTAGGCTAGAGATGTAACACTTGGAAGTAGAGGGACTAGAGTGTAACTTGTATAATTATAAATATAACCTTAACTACAAACCCTAACTTATTTTCTTTTCTTTTCCCCCACACCACAAACCCCGATCGGCCCTCCCTTTGTTCTCCACGGCTGCCGTCCACAAGAACACACACATATACACATCAAATCAAGTGATTAATCCAAGAACTAGGTGCTAGGAAGGTATAATTGATCATCCTTTACCTTCTTGTTCTTTAATTTTGATGTTTAATGGGTTAAGTACAAACCCTAGGCAGCCGATTTTGTTCATGTATATGGTTAATATGATTGTTGTTATTTGGATAATGAATTGATAACTAGATTGATGTTGTTGCATGATTCATTGTTGTCTTTGATTTGAGTTAAAACACAAACCCTAATCTTGTATGTATGGTGTAATTGAGATGCATGGATAGTAGTATTAGTGTCTAGCATGTTATATGATTTATTTGTGATCCATGGCTAGTGAAATTGTTAAGTTTTGATGTGAACAGAATCTGGGCAGAATGTGTATACGATGTTTAAATGACTGTAACGAAGTGTAAACGTAAAAATTGGTTGAGATTGTGGGTACTGCAGTAAACTAGGTTGAGTCTAGTTTCCATGAAGTATAAGTTTGTAATTTTTGGACAAGTAGAAGTGTACTTTTATTATTTTACAAAAACGTGGTGCAAAGCTGAGCTGTTAGACCTGCTGTTAGGTTAAGTTGTAAATGTTATATCTCATGAACCACGAGGCCAATTGGGTTGGTTCCACTTCTGGAAGTTGACTCATTGAGTTAGGAACCAAACCCAAGTGGTCTTGCATTTATTGGATTTTTCGTTTAACGGGAATTGCAAATAACATTCTGTTGCGCATGAATCTGACTGATATGAGTTTGCTGTAATGTTTTGGTCATTATAAGAAAAATATGTGGAATAAAAATAAGATAAAATATGTTCTGGAAACCTAAGATATGTATGCTTCTGTGGTGATTTTTGGTGAATTAATTGAGACGTTATGATCGGTGAAATAGTACAATCTTTCAAGTAGAAATTCTGTCATAATGAAACTAACTGCTGAGTTGTGTAAAAATGCATGAAATATGATAGTTTTTATATATTTGTTATGTTTTGACCAAAATACCCTTGCGGGGAATAGTTGCTAATTGATTGCCATGAATTGACCAAATTGCCCTTATGGGGAATAATGGTTAGTTAATTTTGTTTGTTGACCAAAATGCCCTTACGGGGATAATTGCTAGTAAAGTATGTTATTAGTACGTGACACGAAAGTAATTGCTCACTCATGTATCGTATCACAATTGTACTTGTTTAAGTCACACACGATTCACAAACGAAACACGAAATCTGTTACGTGCATAGGTATTATGTGCCGAGTCTAGAGACTCGTTAAACGTACCGATACTTAGAAAATCTCTTTGTTATTTAGAACGCTAGAGAGTTTCTACGACGCGCATCACTTGGTGATCTATATCGGGATATTCTTCGCAAACAGTGAGTTTCACTTACCCCGCTCTTTGAACTGTTTTCAAACGTTTTTCACTTGGGGGAGATAACATACTCCGATAAACGCATTTTCTGAGATAAACGCATATTTAAGATTTTGTTATAAATTATATATCACTTGTAAAGGCTAAGCGGCAAACGTAACATTTGAAGTCCCACACATCGAACCGGTTAATATTTGGAATAGCGAGTCACTGTTGAGTAGTACTACTGGGTTTGACAAACCCCTCCCGACGCTAAGCTCAACTGGAGGTTGAGTGGGTGTAATTTTGGCTAACACTTACCATGGTCTGGGTTGACCTGGTGACGGGCACTTGATAAACAGTCAGCTTCGGTCTCGAACCACTTAGCGATACTTGTTGTATAGATTAGCTACCTATCGATATATAATTTGACGTAACACTATCTGGTAATGCAAAACACTTAAACGCCGTAACGTGGTTACGCAACACTTAAACGCCGTAACGTGGTTACGCAACACTTAAACGCCGTAACGTGGTTACGCAACACTTAAACGCCGTAACGTGGTTACGCAACACTGAAACGCCGTAACGAGGTTACGCAAAACGCTAAACGATTTATCTTATATAACTTGTGAACTCACCAACCTTGTGTTGACACTTTTAGTATGTTATTCTCAGGTAGCCGAGGCGGGCGCGCGGTTTAGGAGCATGCATTAAATGAAAACACTTTTATTCTGCAAACTTATTTTTAACAGTTATCTTTGGTTTTAAGTCGTCCTGCGTGACGCAGCTTTTGAATTAAGGTTTTTACGCTTCCGCACTTATTTTGCATTTAAACGTTTTTATGGTTTGATTATAACTGATGATTCCGATCCTGCCAGTTCACACCCTCTGACGGTAAAACTCCGTTAGTGGATTTTGAGGGTGTGACAGTCTTTAACAAATGCTAATGCACCATTTCCACTACCTCCTCCGGGTATATATATTACAATCTCAACTTTATTTCTTATATTACATATATAGTTTTGATGCATGCATCGTCTTTTTTAGATAAATATTATCTATGTGATGCTGCGTATGCACACACTCGTGGATTTATGGCACCATATCGAAATGTGAGGTACTGGCTTGGAGATTTTCGAAGAAATCGTGCATTGACCGAAAAAGAAAAGTTCAACCACGCACATGCAAAACTTAGAAATGTTATTGAACGTTCTTATGGGGTATTAAAGGCACGTTTTCCAATATTAAAAAAAATGGCGCCTTTCTCGTTGGTTACACAACGAAATATTACGATTGCATGTTTTGCACTTCACAATTTTATACGGAAAGAGGGTTTAAGCGATGACCTTTTTGATGAATATGATCACCCAAATGTACGTTTTCAAGATGGAGATGAAGATGCACAAGATAATGGTGAAGAAGGAGAAGCTCGACATGGAAGTGCAGCGGATCGTGAATTCATGAGTCAACTTCGAGATCAAATAGCACAACAATTAATGCAAAACAATGTGCTTTGAGTTTATTTTATGTTATGTGTTTTTTAAACTTGTTTTTAATATTATAATTTTATGTAACTTGAATGTTAAATAACTTCTATCCAGTGAGATAAGTTTGATAATTTACATATTTTCAGTTTATGCAGACAGTATCAACTTATAAAAACAAACAGTCTTATTTTTTCAGCTTACAGAGCTTCAGACCACATCTTCAGCTGCAGACATAAAAACAGATGAAATCAGCTTACAGACAGTTTATGTCTGCAAAAACAAACAGCACCTAAGTAAACTATAAAGTCAATTTGAAAATTCAGAGTTGCTATGGATGATTGACAGCAATGGATTTAGCAATAGTCAATTATGTGTGGTCCAAGTAAATCAGTAGAAATAATATATACGTTGGATTCGGGTGACTAGACACTAAAAACGTAATAGTATGGTTGTACAAAAAATCTTAATATGTAATTCCAAACCCAAAATATATATTTATCTACCTACAACTTATATACGTACTTTTGCGTTTTAAAATCCGAAACCCCTATTTATTTCACAGCCTCAATATTTAATATTTAAATTTAACTATTTAATACTAATATTTAGTTATTTAGTGTTTATAATTATACTTTCAGAATTTGAATATCTGTTGTGTAATCGAAATTTCGGATACGGTTAAGTATACCGAAATGAACTATCCGAAATTTTTGAATATCCAGAATTTGGATATTCAAATTTGCTGAAATCCAATTTTGAATGCCCTGGTTAATGGTTGATGAAGAGTTCTGGCGGAAAGTATTGATGACATATAAAAGTTAATTAGTGCTAAGAGGGTCAAGTTTGTCATTTCAAATAAAGGTTATGATGCATAGTTGTCAATTTTCTTTCATATCGTTAATTTGTAAGTGTAACACCCAATACATATTTAACTTTGATTAAAATGCTTGTTAGGTCCATTTTTATTTTGTGCCAAATATAATTTCGCTCGCATACTTTAAGAAAACTCCTAAAGGTTATAGTTTAAAGTATATATAGACTTTTACATGTGTCACGTTTACACAGAGAACATTTGCAATGCTAAGTATTACATATTAATAACTCAAGTATTAAACCCAAACTTGTTAACCCGAGAATTTTAACCCAACTAGTTCCCAGCCAATGTTCAACTGTGAGCACTAGCAGAATCTGATTCTATATATATACAATTAAGCTCAGTGCCCAACCAACACCCATGGATGACATATATACAACATACTTTTGGTAAAATATCTCATCTTTTAATACCCTTACAACACATATAAAAGACTGTGTGTTGTTGGCATTCATTGGAGCCGCAAACGAAAGCCTATCAACTAGAGCGGTGCGACTGCAACTCGACGTAAATTCGGTCAATGTGGGTTTACGATAGGGATGAGCATAATCGGTACCGGTATCGATTGGTACCGGTACCGATACCGAAATCGGTACCGATTTGGTACCGTCGGTACCGAATCGGTACCAAAGTTTTAAGTTTCGGGATCGGTACGGTACCGGTACCGGTACAGTACGGTACGGTACCAGTATTTTTCGATTTTTTACCCTCGGTACCGTCCCGGTACTATCCCGGAACCGTACCGGTACCAAGAATATCCGATTTTCGGGATCGGTATTTTCGGTACCGGTACGGTACCGTGCTCATCCCTAGTTTACGACACTGGAAATAAGCCAAAAAATAAGTTTGTTAACCCCCCAAATTTAACAAATTTAAACTACATGTTGTGGTGGCGAACCAACTCAAGCTCAACCGGTATCAGGTTACGGCATCGAAAGGAAAAAACTAATTTGTCCACACCCAAATATAAAAGTGAACTTATTAAAATACAAAACACAGCGAACGATTGAAATTGACGAAGAAAAAAAAATATCAACATGACGTTGCAGCAGCGAACCGATGTGAATTTGACCGGACTCGATGGTATCGGCAGTAAATCGTTAAAAAACCAAGTGTTGTCGTGACGAACAAGCGCGGATTTTGTCGGTACACCGGAAGTAAAGCAAAAAAAACATCCACGCCCAAATACGAATTAACATTTTAAAACAACAAAAACCAAAGCAAAATAATAATAATAATAATAATAATAATAATAATAATAACTGTGCGTTGGAGCTGCAAAATGACGCGAGTTTGGCCTAAATTTACGAACAAAAAATTAGCATGGCAAAAAAACCCACGCTTTGCAAACACGGACTGACGCAAATTCGACTGGAATCGACGGTGTCGACACTAAAGTAAAACATAAAATGTTTCAAATAAAGAAATTGTTTAAGAAAAACCAAAAATTGAATCCACCAATCAAAGCAGGCCGGTGCCACTACGTGGATCAATAGATATGTTGCGGCACCAAATTTCAATTTTTATCTTATACTAGTTTTAATCTGGTTCGTTGCTCCGTGCTACTCTGTAAGAACTATGGGTAAGATTTGAATGTAACAAATATGAGACCTTCAAGGAGTGTACGACTTGGTTGGAGTCTTGTTTTTGTTTGATGCTAGCTCTTGTAACTTGTTGTTGAACTACATTATAAAATTTGATAACAAACTATATGACAGAAGCAAGGCTCGAACTTGGGCGTCCGTACCAAAGACATACTTTGAACAGAACGATTCAGCCAAATGAATTAAAAGGATGTATGTGTTTTAAGCCCATAAATATACCTAAATAGCATAGTTGAACATGTTAAATTATGTGGCTCCGACATCCCATATTTATCTTATGTTATAATTGTCTGCAGTATTTTTGGAATGTGAAACGACATAAATTTAGATTTAGGTTTCAACTTTCTTTTCTATAATTCTAATTTTTTTTTTATTACCAAACTAAATTCTGAAATGTAAACATTACTAGGTAATGTTCTACACGATTTATCTTTTGATTGTAGGATTTTTTTTTTTTAACTTTGCTCTCACATTTTAACAAACCTAATTTTCGAATATATTATCGTGACATTATTTTTATCCGCGTTTAGATATGCAAACCTACGTGACAAATTTGTTTCCTAATTCCTTAATATACTATCGTTGATTATTTGTATCTAAGTTCCGATTTTCAAAACTGTGTGTTTAACCATGTCAATATAACCACGGCCTCCACAAACTCTACATTCGTAAAATGTTGTGCAAAGTGATTGAGCACTAGTTTGTATAATTCCATGAAGCACTACTCATCATGTTTTTAACGCCGATGGCTTACTCGTATTGTGTTTGCCCATCCAAACCTTACATGTACAAGCCCAAACCTTGACACCAAACCGGAACGGTTCAGTTTAGGAGTTCAACGGTTTGGTTTTGGTTTAAAAGTAAGAAAGCGTTACTAACGGTTTGGTTTACGGTTTGACCTAAAAACCGTGAAAAGCATACTGTAAACACCCCTACAACCTATACCCTTAATTACAACACTAGTAGATTGAGACTTTTTTTTTGTTGTTTAAAAGAATTTTTCACAAACTTTGCAGTCCTATTTTCGTCTAATTATGCCTGCAACATATACCCAAATTTGAAATTTTAATTGTTTAAATCAAATAAAAAAACACTTTTTTTACTTAAGGCCAAATTTTTTCTCGTCTTCAGCGCAAAATGCTTTAACGATTTTCAAGGACCGCCATTATATAATTATGATACTTTTGCTTAATGTACACCCTTCCTCCTACTAAATCAAGTAGGAGTGTTTTTCGGGTTTCAGGTTTTTCGGGTCTGATTGTTCGGGTTTCAAAGTTTTAAATTTTGACCCGAAACCAACCCAAATCTTTCACGGGTTTTTCATGTTCGGGTCATTCGGGTTTGGGTTTTTTCGGGTTAGGTCAATCGGGTTTCAGGTATCTTTAAAAACATTAAAAAAATAATTTTTTATAAACTATAAACTACAGTGCTAAAATTAAATCAACAAGTTATTCTATGCTCGTAGCGTGAATAACCAAATAATAAACAAGCATAGCCCCACAAAACAATTCATAAAAAAAGTAAAATTTAACAAACTTTACCCATAATCATCATCAATCAAGCATGATTTGGTTGTTCGATTACGGTTTTTATTAGCCAAAAACAGAAACATAATCATCATCATCGTACTCAGTATATCTCACAAATAGCAAAGTTATGGTAGGGTCTGAGGAGGGTAAGATGTAGACAACCTTACCTTTACCCCGTAAGAATAGAGAGACTGCTTCCAGTGAGACCCCCGGCTCTATAGTAGTTTTGCATCAAGCCTTGGACATAAGGCACATAACACACAACCATTGGGACACCTGCCGATTGGTGCATGTATATTTGTCTTTCGGCCATCAACGCCACCACATGATGTCTGATTAACCTTTCGTCACGTTTAACGCCATTTTCACGAAAATAGTAAAATAACATCAAAATTAGTGCAATTTCACTTTTGCCCACACGAAGGCGCACACATATATACATTATATGCGCGCACCACAACCATGGCGTTATAAACAAAAACAATCGAATCATAATAGGTGGAATGAGAGCATTTGATTTTGGACACATTCTGAAAACGTTAGTGGCTAAAGTTTTGCCTATTATATCTATTATGCCTAAAAATATATTTGGTTTTTAAAACTAAAAGTTTTTTCGGGTTTTTCGGGGTTGACACGAAACCCATAAATCAGACCCAAGAACCAACCTGAATTACATCGGTTTAGGTTCGAGTTAGTCTTTTCTCGGGTCCAAATAATTTAGGTCGGGTTAGTTGGGGTTTAAGTACGTGTTTTCTTAAATCGGGTTGTAGGTAAAAGTGACCGCCTTAAAATCAAGCTTATCATCTGTCTACATGGAAATTTGATGATTTTCACAATTATTTTTAGCATTTAACATTTTGGTTTAAAAATATTGTTAGTTAGTTAGTTAAAGGGACATTAAAAAAAAGATTTGTTAGTTAAAGAAGGATCATGGTCAGCCCACTAATGTTAAGGGGTGAAGCAGTGTCATAGGGCCCCAATAATATGCCCCTTTCTAGAAAAGTTATAAATTAGAATTTGGGCCAAGATTATACTCAAGGAGCTTGGGCTACTAATCAGATGTCACGGTTCTAAACTTCTAATCATTAGTGTTATGGTTCTTTTGCTTCTATTAATTATGTAAGGGCTGTCCAAACCGTTCGTTGCTCGCTCGGAAATTGCTCGAAAATGCTCGCTCGATTTTAAACGAGCCGCTCTGCTCGGTTCGGTTTGTAAACGAGCCAAGCAACGAGCAAAGGTCTGCTCGGTTTGGTTCGACTCGAATATTTTTAATTTATTTTATATATAACTATATATGAACAAATATATAAATATATAGACAACATACATTAATATAAGTATACAATTTTTTAAACCATTTAAAATTTTCCCAATTCCGTAAATTTTATAATTTTATTTGTTCGCTTCAAGCATGAACTTTGTTTACACATGTTCATTATATCTCGATTCGATTTTGGCTCGTTTAGATTTTCGTTAAGTTCAAGTTTCAGTCGTTTTATTTGGTTCGGTTCAGTTGTAAACAAGCCAAACAACAAGCAAGCTTTCCGTCAGTTCGGCGTGGCTCGTGTACAGTCCTAATTACGTTGGAGTTTGTAATGTTTGCTACGACAAATTTCTTAACAATAGAATATTAATATTGAGAAATTCTCTATTGTTGAGAAATTCGTCTCCTCCTTTTCTCTCGTCTTCTCCATCTAAACAAGGGATCATTATATTACTTTGAATTAAAGTTTAACTCATTTTTATCCCAACAGTGTTGATGTGTTATTTTGAATACACAAACCCGTAATGGGTTATATAGTTATCTTTAGAGGTGATAATATGAATGAGTTGGATTTGAATGATGAATTATAATGAGTTTGGGTCAGAATGAAATTTTAAAAGAGGGTTAGAATACATTATATTTTTACATCTTAAAATTAAAATACAATATATTTCCACATGTTACAAATTAACTACACTATATTTTCATATCTTACAAATAAACTATATCAAATTTTTACATCTTAAAATAAAGTACTTTTACATGTATGTCCACAAGACCCGATGTTTTAACACTTGGAATACATTCTCTTATTTAATGTGTATGCACATGCCCCAACTCCCATATGCGAGTAAATCATCATTATTATCGTACTCAGTAAATCTTACCATTAGCAAAATTATAATAGGGTCTGAGGAGTGTATAAAAAAAACTTTATTTATATGCCCTCCCAAGACCCAATATAGATAAACTACAAACTATCTTTGTATGTGATTGAGTACAAGGATAAATGGCTAGACATAGGCAACATATAATAATAAACTGTTTTATGTTACTTATTTGTATAGAGCATATTATGTTGGTTGTTTGTGTAGAGTATGTGTCGGGTGAGATTCGGCCCACTGTTTATATAGAGTATGTTATGTGTTACTGATTTGAGTGTCGAAAGGACAAATCCTTCTAACGAGTTTTCTTCATGATTCGGATCCTAGAAAGACAGATCCGTTAACTGATAATCGTTTCATCAACTGTGTATATATGTTCTCTTTGCATCATGTTCATTCCATAAAGAACACATTTTACAAGTTATCATATAATTTAATTAGAAACTTTTTAAAAAAATGTTAATATTCTTACAATATCTTTCTTCAAGGTCCATCCATGCAAATGAACAAAGAAACTAAATCAGTGGTAACAACTAACAAGTTCTCCTTCACTTACAACACTTTTATCACACACTTGTTCTTTTGTCAAATGAAAACTCTTTAGGAACATGTACTGTCACGTCATGTTGTTGGTTAGCATTGGCCTCAGGAACTGCAACAATCGCAAGCGACGAATCAGGATTATTGATCTCATCATTCTGGTCCACGGACCCCGGTTCCATCTGGTAATGTATCGGGACCAATTCAGTGTCACGACGTCGGTGATAAGATGGTGAGGGTGAGCCATCAGTGTCCCAGTTATCAGTATCAAAGTTAGACCTTCTAGGAGATGTTTGCAAACTATCAATATCGTTTCGGTAGTTACGTAATAGGTGGACCGGTGACATGCCATGGGTTGGTGTCCCGGGCCTGCTAGACATAGGTGACACCTGACCCGACTTTCTGTTTGTTTTGATTTGTTTCTTTGCGGTTTGGTGCCATGACCTTATCACGGTCACGATTCTATCATTGAAAACCGTTGGCTTCATAGTCGATCCCATTTGTGTGACTAGAGCATAAAGAGGAAGAGTGACATAACTGCATAGGATTTGAACAAGAACCCTAGCAAATGATAAACCAAATTATTAATTTCAACAAGTCATTAAATTAAAATAATTAAAAGGTGTATTTTTATCAAATAAAATTGTAAACTCACCCCATTGTGACCCTGATGACAATATCTTCTGTGTGCTCATGAAAACAAGATTCCGATCCAAACTCATACTGTTTTACATCAAAATAAATTTTAATATAAAAACACAAAAATATATAAATAAATCTTTATTAAAATGTTACAAGTGTTTTCTATATCATATCTTACCAAAGTCCATGCAAAGAAAGCCAACTGAAAAGCATTCTGCAGCATACACAAAAATAAATAAATCAGCATATTTTTTAAACGACAAACTATCCTACTCCTATATTCTATTATGTCGTATACGGTACAGTTAACTTGTAATGCATGGTGCACACGTTCACCTGAAAGAGAATGAAGTTGATGAGATAGAGGATGAGACGAGGGCGATTGAACCAGAAAAGATCGTCACCGGGCTGAACCACTGGTACGCCCTGTACTACCTCTCCTCTCCCTTGAATACTTAACCCCATTTTCGTAATTATCACTTGTAGTTTTGTCCCGATCAGTAAAACTGCCTGTACATTGTAGTCTTATATAAATTAAATAAATAAATAAAATATAATTACCTTAATGTGTATCAAGTTTATGAAAAAAAGGCAAAATCCTTAAAATATCCACTTTACCGAACAAAGTGAAGAGATTGTTCATCTTAAAAGTTTCTAAAATGTCAATCTTAAAACAGTCGACCCGTCATGTTAGTATTGTTAGACGATGGTTTTTTTAACAAATTATATCATGCCATGTGTCACAGAAACCATCGATCCGATGGTATTTGTTGTAAGACAACGTTATTTATTGGGAGATTTGATGGTGTATATTGTGAGTCGACGATACTTATTGTGATATCCGACGGTATTAATTTATGTGACGTCGTTGATATCTTTTCATTGCCAACATTTAGTGAGACCAGACATTATTTACTGTAAGATCTGACAGTATTTAAATTAGTTAGATCCGGCAATATTAAAGTGAGATCCAACAGTATATAGTGAGATCCAACGGAAATAATTGGTTAAAAAAATGTCGCCTACATATAGTATTTAAAGGGAGGTGATCTTCATACACCACCCTCTTGGTATATGTACGGCCTATGAGTCGTATAAACCACACATGACTGGCAACTGTACGAAGGGAACAAGAAGACAGTTAATTTTTTGTTGTCTAAACTACTCGTATAGGCACTGATGTCTAGTATAGGCCTTATACTACTCGTATAACTCTTCGTAGATGAACTATAAGTCTCGTACAAGCATATACGCCTCTTATAGGCCATAATATCTCATTCTTGTTCAAATGTTATCAAATTATTCACCTTCACTCGTATACACGCTATACGATTCGTGTAGGTTTTTGTCAACGTCATTTGACACCATCATCAATCGACTTCTTTTTAACCATCCTCTCCGTAATCAAAGCACTTGCGCTTTTAACCAACCTTTTCATCATCAAACGACTATATTTTTTAACGCCATTAATCAAACGCTCATGTAATTATAAGTGTTTTTAATTTATAACCATTTTGGATGTTATCTATTATTTACAACTTTAAATTAATTAAACAAAAAAAGCGTATATAAAATCCGATAAGGGTCTATACGGTTCGTAAAAACGTATACTACTCGTATCAGGCCATGCGAGACAAGCTGACACAACCCATAGAGGCCTATGTGAGCCATAGAAGCGAAAACTAATTTTTAAAAATCCAAGAGGTGTGTGAATGTCACATGCCTATTTAAACCGTTAGATGTGAAAGTTTTTGGTTGGACATTTTGAAAGCTTTTTGGTTAAACGAACATTAATGTATCAATGTTTTGGCATTTTCTCAAAGTCAAAAGGATATGTACTTACAACCAACGATATGAAGAGGTATGCACCCGTCTGAACATCGAGCGGGGCGGGTCAACCCACAAGATATAGACAAGAGGCTTGAAATCAGGATGTCATGAAGGCACAAAGCCAAAGCCTATGCGCATGGCGCATATCACATGTGCTCACGCATATCACATATGCTAACGCATCACATATGCTCACGCGTATCACATATGCTCACGCACCATATATGCTCACGCATATCACATCTGCGCGTGGCGCATATCACATGCTCACGCATCATATATGCTCACGCATATCACATCTGCGCGTGGCGCATCTGCTCGTGGCGCATATCACATATGCTCACGCATATTACATATGCTTGCGCATATCACATCTGCGCATGAAACATCTGCGCGTGAGAATAAAGAGAAGACTTCGCGCATCCCCAGGATAGGCGCATATCACACATGCACATAATCAACCTCGTCCTTATCCAAATCAGGATAAGGACAACCCTGATTGTGCTCATCAGACAACCTTTCAGAAGGTATCCTTTAAGGAATAAAGAATATGCTGATGTTGACAGCTGCCAATGAAAGGTGGAAAACTCAGCAAAACCCATGTGCTACCACGTGATTGCACATGGGTCAGGTGAAATACCTTGGTCAGAGAATAATCAATGAAAGAGCACCAAGTGTCCTAAGGACACGTGGCGCGAAGCAATAGGAAGAGGCCAAAAAGGCCCTAATGGGATCTGAGCCCAATCATTGGAAACCCTAACACTATAAATACCACACCACCTCCACAAGGGGAGGCAAGCAAGAAAATACACTCTAAATCCTTACTCACTCTCAGATTATTATTATTATTCTCCTACAATCTCTTATTCTCACACCGGAGGGTTACACCAAAGAGGACCCCTCTGTCCCTTTCTGAGGGGTAAGTTCACGGTGCTGCTCATTTTGTAGGTGGAAGAATTCATACCCCGGAGAACCATCGGTGATATAGCACACTCATACCCGAGGAAAGTTGATCGTCTACCAGTGAGCCGATCCACGTTTCTTCATTGGCGCCATCACCTGTTACAACGGCAACAAAACCACTATCTCATCAGTTCTCTATAAAAATCTTCACCATGGTTTCCGGTGTTCGAAACAGCGATCAAGTTCTGGAGGATAATGAGCTTGAGGATGTTAATGAGGGACAGCAGTTTCTGAGGGCGCCGCGTGATTCTGCGCGCACCACCAGTAACCATCCCTTCATCACAACTCCTCATAGCCAGACTGAAACTCCTCCAGACGATCTCACGTTCCAAAATCTGACTGGTGCAAAACAAAAAGGACCAATGGGTCCAGAAGTTGAACCCAATGACCCTAAAGAATGGCTCATAAACGAACAACGGCGTTTAATGGACAAATACAATGAGCTGGTCAAACACAAAAAGTTAGCCGACTTAACACAAAGGCTCGCATTTGATAAGCAAACCATTCAGGGAAAAACAAAAAGGGCGCGCGCGCCGGAAGATAGTCACTCTGTTCACACCGAACACGCTGATTTTAGTGATGAAGAAGTGCACAGCATGAGGAAGACGCGAGAAACTCATGCAGGAGGCTCACAGCTCCGCGCTCACAAGAGCATAGCGCCTGGAGCCAAAGCCGATATGGATCTGTACACACCGTACAACCCACCAGCGAGAGGGCAAGTGGACGTAACCACACCATATAGGCCAGCCATCTTGGTGAAGCATTCAAAATTCACTGAGCATAATCAACCTCGTCCTTATCCAAATCAGGATAAGGACAACCCTGATTGTGCTCATCAGACAACCTTCCAGAAGTTATCCTTTAAGGAATAAAGAATATGCTGATGTTGACAGCTGCCAATGAAAGGTGGACAACTCAGCAAAACCCATGTGCTACCACGTGATTGCACATGGGTCAGGTGAAATACCTTGGTCAGAGAATAATCAATGAAAGAGCACCAGGTGTCCTAAGGACACGTGGCGCGAAGCAATAGGAGGAGGCCAAAAAGGCCCTAATGGGATCTGAGCCCAATCATTGGAAACCCTAACACTATAAATACCACACCACCTCCACAAGGGGAGGCAAGCAAGAAAATACACTCTAAATCCTTACTCACTCTCAGATTATTATTATTATTCTCCTACAATCTCTTATTCTCACACCGGAGGGTTACCCCAAAGAGGACCCCTCTGTCCCTTTCTGAGGGGTAAGTTCACGGTGCTGCTCATTTTGTAGGTGGAAGAATTCATACCCCGGAGAACCATCGGTGATATAGCACACTCATACCCGAGGAAAGTTGATCGTCTACTAGTGAGCCGATCCACGTTACCATTCACGATATGAATGGTAGCCACAGATATGAATACCATCCTGTCAATAGAAACAAACAAAGATTTTGAATTAGTCAGTCGTGTTTGAAAAAGAAATAATATTATGTGAAAGAACTTAATGTGTTATAACTAATACGTCTCATACACGTTGGTGGTGGTCTTATATACTTAAATTTGTTCAAATATCTTGATTTAAAGCACGAGAAATTAAAAAAAAAAAGTTTTCGATGATACCAAGTAACCAAAATGGTTAGTTTAAATTGCCATAAATTCCACTATACAAAACATGAGTAAAGATACTGTACGCTAATGCCATAACATACAATAGGTACGCGAGACGCTTAAAGGTAAAAAACAAAGGCGAAAGTACTAAACGCTCAACCAAACCCTAAAACGCTCAGCCAAAAACCTAAAACACTCAAAAACGGTTTTCGTGAAAAAAAGTGAAAAATTGATCGATTAACAATCCAAAGCTGTTTTTTTCGGTGAACCAATAATTAATTGGATATGTATTGACGATTCCGAGATGTTTGGATGTGATTTCATGGATTGATTTCGTGAAAAAATGGATTCGCGTGCCTATTGTATGTTAATGTATTATTGTATTGGATCATTTCCCTACAAAACATAATGAAAGTTACGAAATAAAACTCACCGTGGGTATTTAAAAGCAGGAAAGCAATGGCAAATAACCATACCGGCGGGCTGTTAACACAAAGTTTGTATAAATAATATTCATAATCAACTTTAATATTCATAAAAAAGTAGACAAATATTACCTTATGCCCACAACGGTCTTGAAATCTTTTTCGAGTGATCTGTTGATGTATTTTTGAAAGTTGAATGTCGACTGGTTTTGCGGTCCTAGATGTGCCTGTAAACAACATGTACCAAAGCGTAGCAAGATGAGTTCATTTTTGAATTCTGAAGATAGTATTTTTAATGTGTTCTAACCACGTGTATAACATATTTAATTTTCTACTAAAATACTTGTAAAAAAATAGAAAACTAGATCATATACTATTATGAATCCGTGTCTCAGGGTGAGATAATCAACTTTAGGGACCGACCGAACAAATTGTCTTAAAAAACAAACCTGAAATAGCATATACATAGCTCAATAGTATATTTAAATGATATCAACATAGTCTTGTACGTAGCTCAATAGTATTAAGGCGTTTCTTATTAAAAGAAATTGGTATAATAAATTACAGGGTCGACCTTGGGGGAGGGCAAGCTTGCCCCGCGGGTACGAAGCATGTCTCGGTTCCACAGAAAAATCGTATCCAAAACCAACCCGTCCTACACCAGCAGGAACCGGTTCCATCTTTACTAGGTCAAACCCAAGGCCCGACCCATCCAAAACCTGATCTAATATCTGATCATACTCGGAATCGGTTCCTACCTGACCCGATTATTGACTTTTGTTAGCCATAACCAGAACAGATCCTGCGTTTTTTGAAAATACCCGATTTGTGCACCACTAATTGGATCGAGTAAATCTTACAAATATTAGCTAGGCCCAATTTTTTAATATATAGTCTTTTAAATCAAGCATAAGTGGGCCCAATCTAAAAAGGAATAAAAATAAAAGAAAATTATTTTATATATTTAATTACCAGTTAATGTGTACAAACTTTTTACTTTGACTCAGATATTTAAATATTATGGTAAGTTGTGATAATTTATTAATAAAAGAATAATGGAATAACAAATAAACACTTATTAATTGAATAGCAATTGGATCATGTGCGTTATCATTATACGTACGTCAAATGCCTTCAAAGAAAATCATTATACGTCAAATGTTGGGCCATGCACGATCGAGTGTTAACGACCAATTAAATATGATAAAGAATCATGCACAAATTCGTTGAAAACAATTTTATTTATTTTATTTTAACCGTTATATTTACTTCATATATGCTTTATATTTTATGAGTGACGTACAAATCAATTAAGTTTATATTAACAAATCACACGCATGGACTTTCTAGTGGTTATGTTTTTTGAAATGTTCAATAAGTCGGTGCCATTCTATATAATACATTAAAATATATTTTCATAGTTCAACATCACAAATATCTCCATCATAGACACGCCTAATATGGTCCAAATAAAGTTATTTTTTCAAGCTTGTGAATATTGTACTCGTGTCTCTTTTACTACAACCCGAAATCCCGCTACTCAACTACCTCATTATTGTTGATACTGTAGCCATTGATACGCTATGACTTTCACAAACTATTAATGACAGAAAATTGACAATTACTTGTTATAGATGTCTATGAAGATAGCCTATCGTTAACGAAGTCGACTTTAGCTTTATCTTCCGCTTTCCCATTATATTATCGTACATGTTTTATGATCTTTATAAATTTGGTTTTATATTGAACGACTCTATACGTATACACACAAACATGACCCATATGAATTAGGGTTCAAAACCGGCTTTTGAAGAGTAACTTACAATCCATAGTAGAATGGGAGATTTGCTCCAAAAGTTCATGTGTCGTCTTCCGAATGATGTGTCTCTGGCAAATCTAAACCTCTCTGGATCTATAAGTGTATGGAAACATTTAAAATCATTAAATATGATACTAGGTGTTGTCCACGACTAGAACATGAATAATCGGAATGTAAATAGTTGTGTAGGAACTATTTACATACCGTGAGAGAATTGATACTCTATTGTTCTAGTCTCTTTCTCCCAATGCTTCCATTTTCTCATCTATACGCAAGTAAAATTTCGTTAAATATTTGTTTTTGATGTAAGTAAACGCATATAAAGTCTGGCTAACGTGAATTTACCTTCGCTTGTCCTAAAGCCATGGTAACGACACTACAAATGACATGAAATAGTGCGAGAGCGAAGATGAATATGTGAAGTTGATGAACCCCATCATAGGACATGAATGATACTTTTTCCTGTAAAACATAATATACAGTTATACCTTTACTAAAATGTATGAAGTGAAAAAGTTTATCATGGTTAATATGTTTTGAGATATGCTAGAGTACCCACTCTTTTTACTTGTTACACTAATTTTTAACTCATCATGCTACAATTATTATTCATAGGAAAACACAAAGAAGAAAGCCTATTCAATTTGATGCTTTCATCTATTAAAGTTTAGGTGAGAAAAATACTTTAGCCAACCTATATTATACTCCACGGGACTCAAACCCATAACCTTTAGGAACATACCTCCTTTGCACACTTTCCGTCGCCAGTACTACCGGCAAAGATCCGTCTTGCGCTATCACCCATCTTTGACCAAGTGAGCAGCCTCCGCCGACTCTTACCACCATTATTGGCCGCTCTATCTTCTTCCGGGCTGCACGGGTGCCAACCCGCTGCGGCACCCTCCGTGATGCATATCTTTGTTATCGGTGCCGTCCCAGCCGTTAAAAGCAATGATATGAACCCTAACAACATTAGCTCTACAAAAACAAAACAACACAACATATGAACATCCAAAAACATGATTCTTCGTATAACTAAAAAGTTGATCAAGATTATATATATCTAATCCACCAATACCTGCTTTGATCTTTTCAAGGGCTTCATATAGAGCTTTCTTTCGTTTCTTCTTGAACCACTGCAAAATATTCAAACCAATTATATAAATAAACTTAAAATATTTAAAACGTACGTTTATTTTGTTTAGTAACTTCATATACATATATACACATACGTTTCCGATCATATGGATGATTTGTTCTATAAATATGGAGATGACAACAAGCACGAAACAAACGGTGGCAACCGCCCATGTGGGCGTTTGCTCCAACGATCCACTTCCTCCGGCCATCGATTGTTTCTTGTATTTTTCAACCTTATAACATGTATCAAAATATTAATTTGTATTAATTTCCACAGTGTTTGAAGTTGGATTTTATAAGGATTTTGAAATAGGAAAAGATGACGAATATGATGAGTCAAAGGGTTTACTTTGTTTAGTTATACTATACGGGGTCGTGAATAAGATCGAATAGCCCTTTTTGGGGACATAAATAGTATTTAATACTTTGTTGACTCGATCATTCCAGGGGTAGGTTTGGAATTCCAGGTTTTTTTTTTCATGTGTATGAAAAGGGTATTATATTATTATGTAATTTTCTTGAGTCTAGGAGAAGTGGCGGTCTCGACGTACTCTCATGGGGTTAATTATAGGGTATAACAGTAACTGCGGTCTTCTTGATTGATGTAGAATGTTGAATGTTACAATGTAGAAACTTTTTAGATTTATTAAAAACAATATATTTATAAAAATAAATTATTTATTATAAGAACGGCGCATTTAAAATGCTGTGTAGAACAGACGTACATACACATAAGAATTAATGCACTTACTAGAACATCATTTGTTTATAATAATTTAGAAGTTATGTTGCAAAAATAAATCAATATATAATAAGTTAATAACAAGTTAAATAATGGAATATATCTGATATAGGTTTTAATGTGTGTGAAGAAGAAAAGTGGGTAGCACCATGGGGACATTCAATCATTCAAATAATTATCAGTTTTAGAGAACATGAAATTGATGGCCAAAAGAACCAAAATTAACAAAACTACATGACATATTTGAAGTTAGGACACCCGATCAACTCAATCTACGTTTTAAAGATGTCATCTATATCTCAACCAAATCTACTTGTTTTTCATAATCTCACGTGGCAAAAAGAAAACCGTCTAAACAAACTTTCATCTTCTCTTTAGAACATTCTTGATACTTACGTACTTGGGGAATGGAGATTATCGGTTGGGCCAGTAGCCCGGCCGTCAGTGATTTAATTAACTTGTCGTTAGAAAAAATCCATTTTGGAAAATCAATAATAATTTGTTGACTCTTATCTTTCCAGGGGGAGATTTGGAACTCTACGTATTTCTATAGACGATAGCATGTGTTTGAAAAGGATCTATATTTAATTTTACAAAAGACTGGGAGAAGTGGTCTCATGTAGCTAATTATGCATGAGGTTATAATATTGATAGACACAACATATCATATTCCTTATTCTTTTTCTCTCGTCTCTATCCTCATCGAAGAGCTCCCGTAGCCGTAGGTTCGGTCTTGATCACTTGTTGGGCCATTTGATTTGAGCTTCTTGACTGATTAGTGTTTACGTTGGGCTTGGGTCGGTTCACAACAATGCATATATACGTATACAACACAAAACACACATGCAAACATAGAGTAAGTTACATATATAACAAGTACTCACATACGCATGTATAGACAAACATAATGATGTGGTTACCAATCAAAATATCTTAAACTTTCATTTGTAAAAGTTGTACGTGTAGGCAAAAATGATGTGGTTCTCACAGGATGTCTATCACTAGAGCTCTATGTATATTGTCAGAAAATGACACTTAATTAGGCAATCAACAAAGTTTAGTGGACTTTCACATATGAGGTTGTCTTGCTCTTTCTATTCACCTCAACTAGATGCGGTGTAGCAAATTAATGATATGTCAGTCTGCTAACAGCCGGGTTAAATATGTGTGGTTGAAATTATGAAAACTGAAATGAGTTGTTTGTAGTACAGGTTGAGACCTTTCGAGCCATTTTAATTGAGGCATAACCATTCATTAATGTTCCAAAAATTAATGAGCTTGTATCTCCGGTTAAAGATCATCCCCATTTGTGTTTTTTACTAGGGTTTTGCTATGTGAATCAATTTATCGGTTCTTAATCTTCAATTACAAACCATATTATATTTAAAGATTTGTTCACTTAAGGTTATTTACTACAAATTGTTCTCAAATCTTTAAACAAAGAATATTGTTTTTTTAGTTCCTTAAATATCTGAATTTGAGAAAACTGTGCAAAATTTAAAAGTCTACTTTTGACGACGTTTGAGCAAAGAAGTTGCTTCTTTGAGTAAAAATATTGAAAAACTTAGATTTTAAATTGAATCTTGGCTTTAAATTATACCTGTACAGACAAGGGGACGATAGAGATATGAGACCTATATATATTGGGTTAAAAAAGAACCAAGAAGCAGGGATCAATTGTGATTTGTTGTGTGTTCTGATGGGAAATCCAGGATTCTTCCCGTAGTTTTCCTTTTCATTGCACGAAAATGAACAGGATACTTTTTGTATTTTTTTGGCCTTTTGTGACTTGAATTCATCCTTTTTTTCATCTTTACAAATTAAATTTTGGCCTTTAAGAAGAAGAAAAGTATTTTCCAATCAAAATTCGGGATTTTCGCCGGTGTTGTAACTTTCGATACCCTTACAACTCACACCGTACCCGTTTTATGGTACCTGTTAGTTGTTTTTAATACTTTTTTTTTTCTTTTCCTTTTTATTGTTTTTTCCTTCTTCTTTTATTCATTTATTTATTTATTTCTTAACATCATTCTCTATCTATAGTTTTAATTAAAGTTTTCTTATAGAAAGTAGGGATGGGGTGCAAACAAGTCGAGTGAGTTTTGGCAGGAATTCCAGGAAACAAGTCGGGTGAAAATAAGCCGAGACCGAGCCTCAAATAAAAGGGACTAAGATATGAGACCTACATATAGGATTATAAAATCAGTTGCCGATATGTTGTGGGCTTCGACGGAAAATCCAGGATTCTTCCTAGAGTTTTCACTTTCAAAAACCAAGAGGCAAGGACTTTCTGGTGGGGTTTTCTCACGTGGTGTCACTTTCGATATATCTTTTTAGTTTATTTAGGTATAAAAGTATATATAATTCATCATAAACTAAAAATTTCTTGTAGATGAAATGAAACTACCTGATTGAAGTATGGTTAGTTTAGATGGGACCAAAGTTTTATTTGTATAACCGCCTCGAATTCGGATTAGAAATTGTTTTAGCTTCTCAAAAATCGATGTGGTGGGTAACACATACATTGCTATCGGTAGTCATGTAACATTTTTTTAAATAAAAAGAAAGTTATAACAGGGTTCAACAGGGGTTCAACAGGGGGACCCTCTTGGGCCTCTCCTTTTTGCCTTAGCTTTGCACCCACTTGTTCACCAAATCAGAGATCGGTGCAAGCTTCTCTTTCATGCTTGGTACTTGGATGATGGCACGATTATCGGGGATACTAGAGAGGTAGCCAAAGCATTAGATATTATCAGGTCTGAGGGGCCTCGTTTGGGTCTTGAATTAAACGTTAAGAAAACAGAGTTATTTTGGCCAACATGCAATGGGGTGAAGGCACAGGAGGGGTTGTTCCCTTGCGGGATTGGAAGGCCGGTGCTTGGCGTGAAATTCCTTGGTGGTGCTGTAAGCCAGGATGCGGGGTTTATCAGCAGTTTGGATATGAAAAGGGCATCTAGCGCTGTGGAACTGATGAGCTGTCTCCCAAGACTTCGGGATCCTCAATGCGAGCTTCTTTTGCTTCGCTCATGTATGGGAGTCGCCAAGCTTTTGTTTGGTTTGAGAACATGCCAACCTATGTATTTGGGGGAAGCTGTTTCTATATTTGACAATGGTCTTCGAAGGGCGATTGAGGACATCGTGGTTTGTGGAGGTCCATTCTTTGGGGATCTCCAATGGAGGTTGGCATCACTTCCGATCCGCTATGGGGGGTTGGGTCTCTGTTCGGCCGATGATGTATCTAAATATGCTTTTGTGGCTTCGAGAGCACAGTCGTGGTGTTTGCAAGACCATATTCTTCGGGGTTGTGATATTTATGGGTTGGACTCTGATTATGGGTGTGCGATGGATCGTTTACGTACTTCACTTCCAGATTTTGATCTTAGCGGGTTCTCTAATAAGGACACCGCCCCCCCTAAAGCCCAACATGTTGTGGCGAGTGCCTTATTTAGTGGAATCGTCAAGAGTTTAGAAGTGAAGTTTGATCTATCCCCTCGCCAAAAGGCGGTGTTTGAATGCCTTCGGGCTCCTCGGGCTCAGGATTTTCTAACGGCCATCCCCATTGAAGGATTAGGCCAACGTATGTCGGGTTTGGAGTATCGGGCTATCCTTAAGTACCGATTAATGATCCCTATGTTCCCGACGGATGAACCTTGCCCAATTTGTCGTAAGGTCTGTTTGGATTCTTTTGGTGACCATGCGGTGCATTGCAAAGAATTGTCTGGCTTTAAATACAGACATGATCTGGTTAGGGATGTTCTGTGTGATGTTCTTAAACGGGCAGGGATTTCTGCTAAAAAGGAGGCCCCTGTTAACTTTCTCACGGATCCTATTGAAGGGAGGTCTACTTTACGACCGGCTGATATTCTTGTGTTCGGGTGGGCAGGGGGGAAACACGCCTGTGTGGATCTTACAGGAGTGTCTCCTCTTGTTGGGCTCAGGGACCGTGGGTTTGTTGTGGGTCAGGCTGCGTTGAAGGCTGAATCGGACAAAGTTGTTAAACACGAGAAAGCTTGTTTAGATAATCAACATGTCTTTCTACCATTTGCCTTTGATACATTTGGTTTTCTGGCTCCAGAGGCTGTGAAATTTTTGAGTAGGGTTCAGCGCGTCGTACACGGAACCTCTTCAGCTTCTAGGTCCCAAAGCTTCGTTTTTAGCAGGATTGACTTTGCTGTTCAAAAGGGGGTTGCGGCGCAACTTGTTGCCCGTTTGCCTGCCACTTTATTGTAATCGTTTTATAGTAAATTATATAAAAATACATTAAAGTTATAACAATACTATATGCAAACTAAAGAGAAAAAATAATTGTTTTTATGTTGTAACTTTTAAAAAAAACATATATATTAGCGTATAAAAAGTTATTGCCATTTAAAAATCGTAGTTTGTTAATACGCGGGTCGTCTTTGGGTTCATGTGTCTTGAACGATTTCAGGTCCTGACCGTGTTCGGGTCCATGTTAGGTTGGACCACCAACCAACAAACAAGATCCGTTTAACACCCATAGTTGAAGGGAAAATAAGAAAAGATTTTATTAGGTTCCCACAAGTATAAAATACTTGATTTTATATTGAAATAATGTAAAGAATCCGTGTCTTGGTGAGGAAATTTCTTTGGTCGTGAGGAAGATGTTTTGGAGGTTGAAAGGAATGCAAAACACTCTTCCATGCATGCCTAGTGATCGACAGGGCCGGCTCAACCCTCTCGGAGACCTAAAGCGAATTCGGGAGTTGAGGCCTTTTTTCATATAAAAAATGTGAACTTTGCGTGAGCTAGGTTAGGTCATTATATAACTAGCTAAATATAGGCCAAGCCAATTAAAAGGTCATAAAATTCCATAATTAACAGTTTCTTTATAAACTAAAATATACAACTAAAGTGGATACCGTACAAATTGAAACTAAAATACTAGTTTCCTGCATATATAAGTAAGCAACTTAATCCCCTGCTCCAAAAGTACACAAATATCAACTTCAAGAGCTCTAGTCCTGCAAAATCAAAGAGATATTCAAATGAACTAATAACAAAACAGTTTTTTTCCCTTCAGTTGTAAATGAATGACAGTTCTTTATACTTGTGGACATTATACTGTATTTGTTATTGTAATCTTATTTACATATTTGTAAGTGCAAATGATTTTTCCAACAGTATGCAGAAAAAGGAGATGGGCAAATGACATATTAGTTAATATTTATTTTGAACGTAACCTACACGTATTGTGAATTGATATCTGATGTTGTAATGCTTTCACAAGTCGTCCTAGAACTACACTTGTTATACACTAAATCTAATTTCACTTTTACAAAGAAGAATTGAGATTGAAAGCAATTGCAACTTCAAGTACATTTAACAGGAATTCTAAAACTGATAACATTGCACACAAGTACACAACCTCCATTTAGGTTTAGAGACACAAAATCATCACATCATGAACAACACACAATCATCAAAATATGATTAAAACCCCCAAAAAACTAGTTACAGAACCAGTAACGGTTGCACAACCAATTAGAGCACATAAAAACTCTATTAGCTATGAAATCAAGAAAACACAAAAACTAGTTACTATGGATACCTCAAGAGATTGGCAATTGTTGATGAAATAATTCAATGGGATTAGAATCGGAAAACTGCATATTTCAAATCGGTAAATTGCAATTCAAATCGTTTCCTTCACAATTTCCCAAACCTAATTTTTTCAACCGCCGCTCAAATCCTTGTGGCAAAAGACCAATCCAAATCCCAGATGTATAAATAAAAATATATATATATATATAAATTGGAGGCCTTGGAACATAGGAGGCCCAAAGCCAATGCCTTAGTAGGCTTACCCTAAGGCCGGGCCTGGTGATCGATTGTGACATGGTGTGTTATGGTGTTTTAATGGCTCAATTTATAATTTGGTATCGTGATGGATCTAGGGAATTTTCTCACTTAAAACAGAAATATTCTCAGTTGACTGTCGTTATTAGGGATGAGCATGGTACCCGGACCGGTCCCGATCTCGAAAATCTCTAATTCTTGGTACCGGTACCGGTACCGAAATATTCGGTTCGGTACCGGAGGTAAAAAAATCGGGAAACACCGGTACCGGTACCGTACCAATCCCAAAACTTAAAACTTTGGTACCGATTCGGTACCGACGGTACCAAATCGGTACCGGTACCAATTGGTACCGGTCCCGATTTTACTCATCCCTAGTCATTATACACTCAAAGAGGTCGATCAGGATTTTTACACAATAATAGTACTAACAAATTTAGTCAGGGTGGGGTGTGGGTGTACCACAGTCAATTGGACCCGCCCATGATTTGGTATTGTATAACAAAATATGTGAACCACCGTACACGACTATTCGAACCCCTAGATGAAACGAACATTCATGATGGTTCAATATGTACTATTGAACAACCAAAGTTTTCAATAAAGACACTCCTAACACTCTCAAATTAAGTGTCATTGAATCGCATTTGTTCTATTTAGAGCTGAAGAAATCACAATCCTTCAGTTTGACGATATTGTAAGGTGTCTTTGACAATGCATCAGGGCCCACATAAAGTTAGAAGGGTGCTTCGATTCTTATTAAATAGCATTTCTCTTCATTTTGTGCCGAAAAAAAAAAAACTTCTAGTAACAAGTAATCTTTATTAGTCTTGAAAATAGAAGCGACAAATCAAAATTGTCTTTGGTTTAGCAATATGATGATGCACCTCTTCATGAGGTTGACGATTTAAATCTCATAATGGATAATTGTATAGATTTAGGAATATGATTAGAGAGTGTTTATTAGCCATTAAAAAAGACTTTAGAAACAGAAAGACTCGAGTAATAGCGACAGAGAGTAACTTAATATATATTCCATTACAAAATAATAAAATATAAATCATCTTTCATACTCTCAAGCTACGAGGTTGAAGTTTAAAAATAACACGTGTGTTTGAATGTTTGATTGGTTTGTGCGAAGTGTGAGATTCTTTCACCAATGACTCGTTAGTCATGTTGCGATGGGGTTTTAAATGTTAAGTTAATGTGCCACATCATTGTCACGTAGGTGGTGAGGGTTTTAACTAACACACTCCTTTTACACCACATTGTGGTTTAAAGCTCAGTTACCTCGTTAAAGCCCCACAATTTCCTTGTTAAAACATTTGTGTCTCATCATTCCTTGTTAAAGCCCTGTTACCATGTTATGATTTACATGTTTACCGCCCGAACCTTAACGCCTCAACATGGTGTTAGAGCCCCATTACCACCACATCACTTTTGCCGCTCTTGTCGAAGTTCGACTAGTGATCTTAGAGGATTTTTTTTCAACCATTTATGTAATATGAAATTGGTGCGTATTTCCAAATTAGATATCATATGCATGAGTCCAGTCGTCGAAGAAAAAACAAATAACACTTTCAAACGTTAGCCTATACTTTAATAGTAATTACATTAGATATTTATTTGAATGGCAATAACTACATTACTCATTAGATAAACTCTAAAATTAAGAAATATTTTGAATATTTGCAAGCATTTAGTCTCTCTTTCAAAATATTATATTTTACGACACACAAGTTTCAAACGCATAATATAATGTTCTTCAAAATGATTTTAAAAAACATGAGATATTTTACAAGTTTAGCAAGGAACATGTGATAATTTCACTGAACAACAAAATTTGAGTGTGAGTGAGTACATAATATATTAATTATTTATATTGTAAACAGGTTAGGTTATTGTATAACTCATTCATCATATTAACTACAAAAATTACACAAATTATTCTTGCGAATTTGAACAAAAGTTACATATGCGGTCACACATTTCAATTAATATTTACGATTTTGGTCTTTGATTACACACAGACACCGTTTGCTTTCAAATACGGTCCATAATGAATTAACTTATACAAATAAAATAATAATATTGAATAATCACTACCTTCATTCCCCACCCGGTAACACTGGTTTTTAATTTCCCGACATCTAATCACCAGTCAAAAACTGTAAAAACGTCATCGTGATTTTGCCCGTGTCTACATGCTTCACACTTTTTGTAAAGATACATTTTAGTACGAGTTCAATGTGTATTTTAGAATTTGATAGACAACGGTGATTTTTTATCGATGTAATTGCGTAAACACTACTTTTCATTCAATGAAATAATATAATAGATTATGTTTTTTTTTCATTTTTTTTTTTGGAACGACCAACTAAGTAACGTCGGGTACTCTGTACGCGGCCCTCATTAGCTAAAGGTAGCCTGAGCCAGCCACGAGTCCGGACAGACGGAGCCTCTAGCGGTCCACATATTGAGGGATTCCCTGGATAAAACCCGACCCCCACGCCCGCCAAACAGCACGACATCGAGGAGCCGGTAAAACCGGGTGAGATCAGGACTCGAACCCTGGCAAGCCAGTCATCCCTCATGTCTCACATATCTCCCATTTCTAAATGTGTTTTTTTTTTCATTTAGAAAAAGAATTATGTAGAATATAATCATTCCAGTTGTAATCATAAATCAACAAAATGATAAAATCAGATAATTGACCTTTCAGGCAAAATGATATGTACTTGGTTGGCATGAACTTGGTGCAATATCTTGTTTAAACAATTTAATTGTGCACATGGTCCATCAAGTTAAGATCAAATAATGATTTTTCCCACTTCTTTTCAGATTTTCAGGTTTGGTCCTGGCCTATATAAACATCCTTTTTATTTGTCTTTCTAAAAGATGTTAAAATCTGTTAAATTAATATTAAATGACCACCCTTGTACCATTTTACTTGAAAATAAGAGGAAATTATCAAAATGGTGACAAAATAAACTTGCCTACTTTCATTTATAAAATCATCATATTTTCCTCCTACTCCTCGCAACATAATGTGACATGGTGCATCAACAAAATTGTGACAATAAACTAAAAGGATATACATAAATAAGACAATAAAACTTAAATGTCAGACCCAAGGTGAATCCTGAACAAAAATACCTCCCCCCCCCCCAAATTCTCTCTCTCTCTCCCTCTCCCTCCACAAACCCACACCAGCATGATATATGCACCTGCCACTAGCAAATAGTTTTAAGAGACTGAACCACTTGTAACAAACTTTTCTTGATACGCGTTGTCTGACTTTCCTTTCCTCCGCAAGTACTAACATTATATCTCGTGTATGATCAAGATTTATTGGTTTCATCATGTTTTGGACTAATCAAAAGGGTGGCTCCACTTTGAGGAGTGCAATATTGGTATTTATATACACTCCCCGGTGCGTACTCTATCTTAAACATTAGGGAACTCCAAAGATAAGTTTTGAGTAATTAAAAACATATGCATCAAGCACCTGCTTGAATGGAGTAAATCTTGAGGATTTGGCTCATCACATGACGCTCCCTTCTGCTCAATTCAAGTTTTAAGGAACACAAGTTGCTCAATTGAAGAAGGGATTTCAGTTTTGAGTTGTTTGATGCTGCAAAATCTTGGAGTTCAACGTAACACAACTGATGATTTCTTGTCAAATAGTAGTTGGAAAGACTGTTGGCTTGTAAATTGAGAGATTTTAGATGTTATAATTAGCTGTTTCAGATGGAATTTTACACTAATATGGTCAAACTCATTTAACTCTTTTAACAATTTTGATAATTCTTACTGTTCAACAAATTATCTCTAGTTCGAAGGACTCCGACACTTTTTCATGAAACAAAACTCTGATTGGGAATGAAACATGCAAGATAATTTGACAACAAAAGGGGCCCTTGAAAGATAGCGAACAGCCATGGTTGGGACTGAGGAAGAAATCAGGGTACTTGGTGCTTTTGAAGCACAGGGGTCACTTATTTCACATGGATCCAAGCAATCTTTCAGCATGCTAGTTAAAAAAAGACCGAATGTGTTGCAAATCCTAAACAAACAAACATATAAACCCACCCGGTAAATCCCACTATCTCAGGAGATAGAGTGGGTGCTTCTAAGTTCTAACGTGTTACAAGCCTACAGGTTTGCAAATACTAAGAACCGAACGTATTATTTGTTAAAACAAATGACCATAACACACAAATCATATGTGAAATTTACTCTTTTTATAATGTCCATGTTTTGTTTAGGCGCCACCTATTTTTCTTTCGTTTTGTTGAAAATTTTATTTCATGACACGCCTGAAAGCATCCATGAATATGAAGTATATGCAAGTCCACAATTAACCACGTCAACACAAAAAATGATACAAAGAAAACAACAGTATTAAGATTTATGATAATTTAAAGAGTGCTTCCAACAGTTCAACGGCCAACGAATAACATAATACAAAAAAACAGGCCCCCAGTAACCGGATTTTAGAAAAACCGACACCATATAAAACAACAGCTGCACACATGAAGCTTTTATTCAAAAAGTAAACACAATTCATCTAACCAAATTAAATTCTCCAGCAGGCACAGATAAATAGCAGATAATAAAAACTAACCTCCATTTCAGAAGATGATGTCTTCGTCTTTCTGACCAGCGGACAGCAGGTTATGTGCAGCATTCACGGAGATTCCTCTTTGTAAAGACATATTCTCAGCAGCTTGGTCTTCCACAAACTGTTTAGAAGCTTTCATCTGCTTTTCAATCTCTCTTTTCTTAAACGCCTGAATCTTTTTCAACCTAAAGAAATCTTCCCTCTCCAGTTCATCAAGCTCTCCTTTAATATAACTTATGGTGTTTTCCAGCCTTGGTTTGACCACACTTTCTAGAGCGTTGACACGACGGTTAGTAGTCTTGATTGCTTCATCGAGAGTCAAGAATGATGTTTGAAGTGATGCAAGCTCCACAAGAACCTCAATTGCTTTCACATAAGCGGTTTTACACCCTTGGACTTGTTGACCGCCTCTTGCTAACCCGGTCAACTCGTTTTTTGTCTCGGCTTCGGTAAAGTACTCGAATTTTGGGAGTTTAACACCTGCGACGTTTTCAGTGCGGGACCTGACTTTCAAACATGCGGTTTTGACGTTTTCTATGACGGTGTATTTAATGTTGTCGCCTGCTACGTATTTTGCTTCGGTTAAAGCGAATGAGGACGTTTTCATGATGTTTCCCATTGATTCTTTTGTGGCGACAATTTTTTTTAAAATGGCTCGGAATTGAACGGTTAAAGCATCACTTTTTTTCTTTAGAAGAGCGTGGCCTCGGGTTGCGCCAACAAGACGAGCCTTGATGACTCCAAGAACGGTGACGGTGGGGACCACATTCAAACGCTGGCCCTGGCCAGACATCTTGTTGAATATATGTAAATCTGTGAATATAAGCAACCGAAAAGCACAAGTTAAGAAAATAATACAGCTTCCAACAGCTACTTTATAATGTAAAGCTATGATTCTTGTGTTATAGCCTGCAAACCTAGCCAGCAAGCCTGTGTAAGTGCTGTTTTTTACTCTCAAACTAAACTTAAAATTTGGAAAATATGAAGCTAATCTCAAATGTGTTTTAACCTTTGAAAGTGAAAAAGAAAATGCGCCAATAATGTTTTTATAACAATTAACAACAATATTAACTAGTTTACTGAGTCAAAAGAATTATTATTATATCTGAACTGACAGAAAAAAAGGGTAGAACTTTAGTGAGAGTTTCTGGATTTCAAATAGAAAAATAAGTGAAAGCACAAAATAAGAAGAATGTGTATGTTTAATACAAACAATTATTTGACTAGTAATAGTATTTGGATGTGTAATTGTTGTTTGAAGTTGTTATAATCAGATAATCGATTCTTTGGGTGCTTGGCAAATTATGACTATAAAAACTTTTAGGAAATGATATTCTTGTGAAAAAGGAGAATATTTGTTGTGAAATAACTAAATAAGAGTAAAAGTCTCTAATTCAGTAAAAACATAAAAGAAGCAGTACTTAGGTAACTCTATTTTACCATTGGGAATGTGGGATACTATATCTAGAGGCCACCCATGCATTCAACATTTTTCAAGGCCACCCATGCATTCAACATTTTTCAAGGCCACCTATGTATAGAAACAATTTTACAGATCACATACTGCCCAAGTATGCATTTTTTTTTTGTTTATGCCAATGTATGCTGGAAACTTATAAAATGACAAAATGCCCTTAACTTTAAAAAATTAAAATAAAACAAGTAATAACTAAAATGCGAAATATACCCTTCTATACCGTTTCTAGGATAAGATATGCATTGCAACGAAGGGTCAAGGGTATAGTTAGCATTTTATATTTAAATTATCATATGTATTATTTTAATTTGTTAACATTAAGAGCAATAATGAGATTTTACAACTTTCCAGCATAAAATTGACCAAAGTTGGCATAAACGAAAATGAATACATACTCGTGTGGCTTATAAAATTGTCCTATAAATGAGTCGCAAAACTGAAAAATGTTGATACTCGTTATGGCTACTCGGCTAGTATGAATTTGATTATCCAAAATAACTAATTAGGAATCACAAATCGAAACACCCCCTTAATAAAAAAGATCTATCACATATTTTTCATGTAGACATGTAGATAAATGCATTAAGATAGTTTGATAACCACTCCAATGGATCATGAGATCATCTGGTGGTACAAGTCTTACATTAGGAATTTTGGACTGCTAAACAAATCATTACTCTGAGTCACTTTAACATACAACCGACAAAGTAATAAAAGGATAAAAGTTCAGATCTAATATCATCCACATGGCGACATCCAACATCTAAACTTATAGAACACTATAAGATCATCATCCTTGCTTATGATTACTTCAGACAAACCAACTCATCAAGCTCATCGAGGCTCAGTAATTAAATAATAAAAAAAACTCACTTAACACCACATGACCATAACTATACATAAATTTCTTTTCTTTTCTTTTTTTGCCTAAGGTATATAGCACACTAATTTCCCTGACATGCTCAAGCTGAAAGAAGTATCACTTGATTATTTAAAATTGAAGCAAAATCTTAAAATTTTAAAGTAAATGAACTATAGTTCAGATCATAAAAACTCAGAATCAGATCCCTGCTTATTTCTCTTTCAACTAGCATTTACTTAGAACATCAAGCTTCTATATATTTAAACCACAACAAAACATTTATTTTTAGCAGCAAAAGTAAAATCTAAATGATCCTCACTTAACGCCATATGATAAAAAATTTGACAATACAGATATATCTCCAGCTTATATAGTCTAAGGTCTATCGTATCCATTTGCCTCACAAGCTTACTTCAAAGACTTAATTATTGTTCACAAGTTGCAACAACTTCTACTTAATTATTTCAAACTGTAGCAAAATCTTCAACAAAAATTCAGATCATATGAACTCAGATCCCTGCTTATATCTCTTTCAGTTAGCATTAACTTAGAAGTTTGAACATCAAGCTTCTACAGATTTAATTATATAAACCACAAGAAAACAACTCTCTATTCAACCAAAAATAAAACCTAAATCAGGAATAACTATGCTTAACAAGAGTATGTTCAATTGATTAATCATAAGTAAGTAAACAAAATTGACAATAATTAGTAAGATCTACATTGCCGATTCGTTAATTAAGTAGAATTAGGGCTAGCGAATGTAAACTCTGATCAATTGGAAATAAATCAGAGACGATTTGGTAGGAATTAGGTCAGATCAGATACTTTTAGGGCTAAATAATACGAAGTGATTAAATTCAGATCTGTGACAAGTAGTTAAATAGATAGAGAGAAGTAGGATTATATTACTTGGTGGTGAAGATGATGATCAGAAGCTACTGGTGCCAGTGGTTAATGATGGCGATGAAAATGATGATCATACACACACACAACACCTGACGGTGATCGCCAGAAGGAGTTTTATAAATTGGGGTAATATGTTTTTATTTTTTATTTTTTGTTTTTAATTACAATTCAATCAATTATTATTATTATTATTATTATATTTGGTTTGTGTAGATCATGATGATGATGATGATGTTGGAGGGGCCACGTCTTTTTATAACGTCAAACTACTAGGATTCACGTGTTACTTAATACTTAGCTACCAGCCCATCTAATCTAACCATGACAATCAATCAATCCCTATGTTGCTTCCAGACCCAACCTGACTCACGGGGTTTCAGTTTCTCAGAAAATCGTTCCAGAACTAAAACCCGAGGCAAACCCTATCAAATACTTGACCGTATCTGAAACCGGTTTTTATCTGTTTTCGGTTCTTGAAAATACCTGATTTGTGCACTCCAAACAACAATTGTATCCAGTAAATCTCATAAATAACAAAAGTTGTTGGAACGGTTTGAAAAATGTGTGATGTGGCCAGATCTTATCTCTATCCATGAGGATATAGAGGTTGTTTTCAGAAAGACTCATGGTTTCAAAGCAGACAAGGTAGAAACACACATGTACCGATAACAAAGCATATAGTGATAAAGTGACATAGTAAAGTAAAAGCACATATGACATCACTGAATCCAAATAGACATTCAAACAAAAGAACAATCACATACAAAGTTCACCTAAAATGTAGGAGAGTCTGAGCCCACAAGCTAGCAAAGATACAAAAGTAGCATTTTCTAAAAGTCATTAACCTTAATCCTATGTCTTTGAACTCCATTCATGGCCATGTCCTCAAAGAGATTTAACTCTAGCAAATCATGCCTAATTCGTTCCTCCCAAGTTAATTTGGGTCTGCCTCTACTCCTCCCTTCTACACTGAGGATTTTCACTGCTCTAACCGACGTTGTTACACGTCTCCTCTTCACATACCCAAATCATCTCAATCTCCTCTCCTTTATTTTTTCTGATATACTAACAACTCCTAGTAATTACCAAAAAACATCATTTCTTATATGTCCAACCTTGTGTGCCCACATATTCGTCCCAATATCCTCATCCTCATTGCCTCCATCTTGCGTGTTTTTGCTTTTTTAATGGTCCAACAGTCTATCTCACATAACAAAGCAAGTCTAAATTCAATCCTATAAAATTTAACTACGTATTAAACTTAGATTTATATTTAAATATGTATTAAACTAATTTTTAATGACTATGTGTTAAACTAATTACATTTAATTATGCATACCTAAATTTAGATTTATATTATTCTGATTTATATGTTTTCGTAATTTCTGTTGGTTAAACTAAAAAGATCAATGTAATTCAAAATGTGTTCTCGTAAGCTCTATAGGTTAAACAATAAGAATCAACATGTAGGATGTTTTGATTAATAAGGAATTATATGAATTTCAACAACAAAGCATTCTTTATGCCAAATTGATCAATGACATTAAGGCCATGTCTTTCTTTGGGCGAGTAAACGAAATAAGAGAATAGATTTAGAGGGATAAATGGAGTCGGTTCAGTTTTGTTAATTTTCCTTTATAGGTTGCTCTTGTGTAAGCATTTTGTTTGTTGTCCTTTTGATTTGTTATAACTTTGGTCTACTTGCTCCTTATCAACAATCCCTTTTTGGTTTTTATAATATTTCGCTTTTATAAAAAAAAGGTTATCTCGTGAAGTTAAAGAAAAGGGTGTTAAGAGTAGGGTTGTAAACAAGTGAGACAATTTAGCTCGGGCTCAGCATTAAATGGATCGGTCTGGCTTGACTCGTGTATCTTGAGGAACTTAAATGGTGAACTCTTAAATAATAATTAAAATTTTAGTTTTAAATTATGTGTCATCCACACTAGTTAATAGTTAATATGTACATAAACAAAAAGCTAATATTTTTGACTTATACACAATGCAAATTTTATTAAATAATTTGTAATTTGTGTATATGAAAAATCAGGTTAAAATTATATATATCAAAATCTGGCATTTATTTAAATGAGCCAGCTTACCTTGGTTCAATTTGACTTGTCTACAAATCAAGCCAAGTTCTTTTTTCGTTTAAACTCGAGATTTTTTAAAGGCCATGATCGCTTGTATTTGGTCAATTTTTTTTTTTTTTTGAAACTTCACTATATTAACAACAGTGAACAACGCTCGGAGGCTACAAAGACCAAAGAGACATTACACCAAATTAAAAGAACATCAATCTGACCACAAGACTGGTTTTAACCGATGCATATATTTATACCAAAAGAACCCCAAAGCCTTAATGTCACTAACAATATCTACAATCCTTACCGGAATATTAGAGAACACAAGATCGTTTCTAGCTTTCCACAACCTCCAACAAATCATTATCACCAAACCTTGAACAACCTCCTTCTTACCTTGGGCAAACCTGCCGTCAAATGCAATCTGGAGAGCTCAAACACACTGCTGCAAACCCCCGAAGAAACCGAGGTCCATGATTCGAACAAACTCCAAACGTGACCCGCCACTTCACAGCTAGAAAAGAGATGATTTGCAGTTTCCGGAACTAAACCGCAAAGACTGCAAGAACATGAACTAACATGTATATCTCTCTTCATCAATTTGGTTCTCGTAGGAATCCTATTCAACACCGCTCGCCACATAAACACAAGACACTTCTTTGGAATCCATTTGACCCAACCTATCATACTCCCCGAGATCGGCTCAAGATCTTTACCGATAATTCTTCTAGCATCCGCCACAGAACACTCGTCACCTTTAACACCTCTCCACATCCACTTATCCGAGAATCGAACTAAACAATCCGAACATCTTCTCCCAAATCCGCTTGTATTTGTTTAGTGACTAATTAATTATCACATAGGTCTATTAAAAGGTAAAAAAAGCCTAGATATAAAAAGGTTTGGGATATCGGACATCATGTGTGACATAATTGATATAAGGACAAGCATTGTTAGAGATCGTCAATTTGTGTTTTTGTGCCTTGTATAGGCCTATACAAGTTGTACCGGTTTATATAACTCGTACAGACATATACAAGATCGTATAGGCACAATTTCGTTCTTTCTATTTTTAATTTATGTTTGATTAGATAAAACGTGTAAATAGAAAAACACAAAATTTAAGAAATAACATCTAGCATAGTAATAGATTAAAAATACGTAATTTAAAAGTACATCTTTTGATCCATACTAATTGAACAACAAAAAAGTTTCAAAGCGCCTTCTAAAAGTTGTCTTCCAAAGTCCGGTACCCCAAAACACACGTGTTTGTAGGTTCTTCAATAAATATGAAGCAAATTATGTAATTCTATTTATAAATTACGTTTTTCATTTGATAACTACATAGGGTGAGGTGTTTTTCTAAAATTGTGTTTTTATTAAAGTTTTAATAAATTATAAATAGATCTTTATAAGAAAATTCAAAAAACCAATTGTGCCTATACACTTGGTATATGCATATACAAAAGTACAAGACGAATAGAACTATACGAGGTATATTGTCCCTATACAACCCGTATAGACCTATACGATTTTTATAGGCCGCAAAGAACTACAACTACAATTTCTCCGTACATGTCAGGCACACAGACGCCAGCCATGGTGTCTGTATACGTTAGCCATTCGTACATTTGATAAGAAAAAGTGAAAAAAAAATCCATCTTGGTTAACTTGCATCACTTCCAAGGCTTAAATTATAACATTTTAATTACTAAAAACCGCCCAGACTTTGTGTGTTATTTATTTGGAAACAATGTATTCTTCATACTAGTATTGTTCACTTCCATTTTCTATTGTTTAATCACATAAAAACAGTATTTGCCTGTTTACAAATCCATAAAAAAACCAATAATTATCTTCCAAACTTTGTGAAAAACAGTAAATAATTCACAACTAGACCATGGATGGATGCATAGGCACACCATTAAGCACACAAAAAATACCATAAGACAAAAAAGGCAACGAAACCAGCCAAAGCCCGATACTAGCTGACATCATCTTTTAATCATACGAGCTGCACCTCTGTTCCCCTAGCAGGTTCGAATCCAACTTCCATTAATTTTCTACCTTTAACCTCACTGAAGTTCACATGCCCAGCACAAATACGTTGTACCTATGTCCATGAGTTTATCGGTAACGGGCTATCAGTCAGAAAAAAAATGGTCAAACGGGTACATGTGTTTCTTCTATTAGGTAACGGGATATGTCTCTTTGAGTTGAATACATTTACATGCCGCTATAAATAATAAATCAGGAAAAAGAAAATGGTATCTATAACTATCTACCAGAAAGGCTATTGGGATGTTACAGTTCAGCATATAGAGAAAGAAGAATCTAACCAGGCCTTCAGAAATAATCAAAACTAAGCTCACCAGACCAAACAGTGTGTTGCTAGCCACAACACTTGAATAAACTTCCACTTAATCCCAAAAATGCTGGTTAAATGGTCAACATAATGCTTATCTTATATATCTTCTCCAGAATCTGTGTCGATAGATAAATATGGTCGCGGTCTGACTGAACGCTTTTGACGAGGAAATGAGAAAGGACTATTGGATCTTTCCCTACTTACTTTACCAGATCGACCCTCACTCATTCCAAGAAGCAATGAAGCTGCATATGTACAAATTAGGGTTACTAAATGTACAATTTAGTCTGGTTTTATTAAATTAAAATATCACCCGTTACAATATATTCTAACTGAGCAGTTTCATTAACTTCCTACACCCAACAGATCGATTTCACATTTACTTTAAATTGGTGTTTGCTTAATTATGTTCGTTTATATTTTGTTCATATATTTATTTGAATAGTTATGGATCAAATACAAATGACTTTTATCATGAAAAGTGTACACTTAACTAGAATAATTATGCTAAAACTAGAGTAACTATTATTACTCACTTTTGAACTAGAGTAACTATTATTACAATATTTTATTTTTTATAACATAATTACTCTAGTTCAAAAATGTAGTTACACTAGTTATTTGTATTTTAGTAGGTTAATTTTATTTGTACCGGATCCCGCACCTGTTTATATATATGTTTACTTATATTTGTTCATTCAGACACGTTAACCGTTTGGTTATATTATTAGAAAACGAACATGAACACGTTCTTGATGAACAAACACGAACAAGAAACTCCGTTTGATTAATTCAATTGTTTGTTTGGTTAAAGTTAAACGGACTAACACGTGTTCAAATCGTTTACAGGCCTAGTAACCAACAATTTCCTAGCAGCTTAAAAAGAAGAGTTACCAGTATCTGCTAATGTATCCAATCGACCATCCGTTGGTGGTGGTTTCTGTCTCGGATTTAACCAACCGGTGGCAGCGGCAGTGACGTCAGCAGCTTCAGAAGGGGCTCCACTGCTGCTGCCACCTAGGCTGAGTGATATCCAGTCATCATCCCTGAAACCATTTGACACGGCTGGCGGCTGACTAGTGAAGTCAACCTGTTGTGTTGCTTCTGATGGTGGTCTTGAAGGAAGAAATAGTTGCAGTGATGGATCATCACCGCCAAAAGCCAACGAATTATCAATTAACCCATTGTTTGTATTCATCGTCCCGGGGTCTGAAGAACCAGGGAAAGTATCATAGCCGCCAACACCCATTGATGTAGAACCGAGTTGACTGTGATGTAAGTCAACTAATCCATTTGTAGGGTCAGGATCTGAACCAACAAACTGAAAGCCGGGCCCACAAGGGTTCCCAGACTGTAATGACCAAAACGAACCCCCGAAATCAACATCGTTTGTGTTAAAAAGACCAAGTTCAGGATGTGGCACAGGAAGACTAGTAAATGGAGCCCCTTCACCATCTGGATTAAGATTATTGTTAATATTATTATACACTTGTCCAGAAGGAATTAGGTTTTCGTTTTCATCTTCTGAATCACTGAGCACAATAACTTCTGCATCTCCGCCTGCTGAACCAGTAAAGTTTCGGTCAATGTTGAGAGAGAGTGAATCAAGCTCAAGCCCGTTGTTAGGGGTAGGATAGTCAAACCGCCCACCACCATTAACACTAGTATCTTCACCATCTCTACCACTGACGGTGCCACTGCTGCTCATAGGAACAGTGTTATGACCATTCAAGATATCTATGGGCAGCTTACTACAAAACGAAACTGAATGCCGGTTTTCGAGTTTTCTTACTTCTAGAATTCCGTTTTTATTTTTATTTATTCCAAGTTTTAATCCTGAACTATGACCTTCATAACCGCCTTGAAGTTCGACCTGTTTTAGAGCTTCTAACTTGGGTTTAGATTCCACTTCAGCCGGGGAACAAATAGTGCCATCAGGTAAATGCCACTGCCCAAGATCCCCAAGACTCTTTCGGTCATCCTCTGATTTTGCCCGCCATGAACCGTCTGGCTTCACCTCAATTTCAGTCACATCATCCCCACAACTAAGCATCTTAAAAAAATAAAAAGAAAGGTCCAGTCAGCCTATAAGTAAAAGTAAAAAAAGAACGAATAAAATCAAAGTTATATTCACACTTGCTACCTTAGATGTGATACGAGTAAAATACGGATCAATAATGATATTCTCAAGAGAGTAGTTCTTGAGACAAATCGGGCATTGCCACTGCCAACAGAATATTAATATAAAATAAATAAAAATGATCAAAAGGACTGCAGAAAATATCTTAATAATTGATTAAATTAATATTGAATAAATAGCTTGCCTTGCGAGACCGTTGAGTCATTTCCACAAATATCTCAAGATCAAAACAGCCCATGTGAACACACGGTTTGAATCTTCCAGCTATTTTCATTCTTGAACCGCTCATCTGTAGAAACAATATTTTATAAATATATATGAATCTGGAACTAAAATCTACAACTGTTAAGTCATTATTCATTACTTCAGTAAAAACGAAATAACAGTAAATACAGGCAAAATAATGTGTTACTTACAGGGCAGCGTAGACTAACAGTTATATTGTCCGCAACAACCTCCAGATCGCTGTCACTGTCAGCATTGTCTGTGGCGGGCCCACCACCTGCACACCGGCGAACACGTGCAAGGGCGTCTTCAAATCGCTCACCATCAGACTCTTTGGGTATATAGTTGAGAATCTACTAGGGGTAGAATAGACAAAACAACAATAATAATAAGACTTCCATATGAAATTAGCCAGAGCATGGCATCGTTAACAAATCAGCATCCTTATTTGAAAGGGACTCCCACCTGTTGAACTGTGCGTCTTTTCACAATTCGAACACCCACACAAAAAACACGTAAATCACATCCTGTTATAGTTATTTTATTAATTCCGTCGCGAGTGCATGTTGTAATCTGACAAAAAAAATACAAGATAAGAAACTTCATATCACAAAGCATTAGAACATGGTTCATAATCAAACAGTTGATTATAGAAGTAAAACTTACAATAGAACCATCATCACGGCCATTGGCTCCCAGCAATTGAGAACCAGGTCTACTTATTACACGCATAGGCACGCCTGTTAGGTAACATAAGTTTAAACTCTCTCAAAGTCTTTGTTTTATCAAGTGAACAGAATCAAATGAAAATCATACCGTTGATTTGTAGCTCTGCATATTGTGGCCATTGCAACCTAAAAGCAACCTTGTCATTCAGAAGCATACACCAGGCCTACATATATAACAAATAACATTTTGTAGGTGCATCAAGAAATATCATCTGTGTTCATTTACGGTAACTTAAAAGAAAATTAATATTTAAATGACTAACCTGCACATCATACTCTGGTTTCACCAACATATCCCTGTCTGCTCTTGTAAGTTGAAAAGTTTTTTCAATACTTTGCATTGGATTTGTACTGAAAAAAGACGAATGTTGTTTAAATAACAGCATTCTGAGATATACATGTCCAATCACTCAAAAAATTTAAAACAAATATTCGCACTCTTCACCAACATGCTCTTAAAACATTAAAAAGAATAGAGAGTGAGTGTGTGGGACTCACCCATCTGTTGGGACATTTGCAATAACCAACTTTACAGGAACTAGCAGGTGTGACACTGTAACCCAGAACCTGAATGTTTAAAACACATGCTACAGTAAACATTTTTATCAAAAGCACAGTTAAAGAATATAAACAGAGGAAAATTAATACATTGTAAGAAGCTATATTACAAACAATAGGGTGCCAATAATATAATAACTGCAAGTACAATTAAATTTCTTTCTAGGCAGACTAGAATTGGAAATCATGATAACCCTAACAAATGTAGAAACATGAAATAAAAAGATTGATAACTTACGGATCCGCACGAGTAAGCCTACAGAGTTCACAATAGAAATTTGTAGGTGGTACTGGTAAAATACCATCTGTGGGTTTCTCGGGGATGATAACACAAGCAATATGCTGCCAAACATTGCATCTTGGATCTTCACACTGAGGAGGAAAATATTAAGAAATTTAAAACCACCTTAACACCAAACGACATCCTAGTAAAACATAAGTATGCATATAAGATAAGAATAGAGCCGCTGAAACCTTAATTGTTGAATCAGCTTTCAGTGTACTTCCACACAGACAGCGGACCTTTTCCACCTGAAGAGGTACGTCAACTTCATCTTCGTGTTTTGTATTATTATTATTATTACTATCAAATATACCCCGTCCTCTTGCAAACTCAGTTGTCCCAGAATCCTGCAGTTTCCTTGTAACAAGGGAAAACGTTTTGTGTCAAAATGAAATGAACAGGCAGCATAATAAGCACATATCAGCACCAAAATAGACAAGATCATATGACACCACAACTAATTTGCCATACTATATAAGATAGTGTAAACATATGCACACCTGTAAATGTCATCAACTAATTTGGCAACTTCTTCCTTCCCAACAGCATTTCTCTTTGACCAAATTCCTGATACTACTGAACATGAAATACAAACACAAGGTTCTCATTCACAATAAATGATTAGAAAAAGTCAAAAAACAAAACAAAATGTAGTAGTAACTCAGCCTACACCAAAACAAAATGAAATCCAAAAAAAAAAAATAGGAAGAAAGTAACACTCAAGCGCCATAAAAAGTCACCAGTAATACAATATTATGTATGGGTGTATGTATATAAATACATATGGAGAGAGAAAGAGTAAAAAGGTGGAGCGGCATTCACCTCGTTCATCGGAGAGAATAGCTAATATGCGGTCAATGAGATCCTATGAAAATAAAAGCAAGAGAAATTAATAGACGTTAATCTTTGGAAAATAGTACAACAAATTCAAAAGATCACGTTTAAGGGTATGAAAAAAGAGAGAAAAGATGTTGATGTAATATTGATCAATAATATATAACCTTTTTATTTACATGAGCAACAGCCTAGACTAATCAGATGTTGATGATAATTTCACATTATGCAAATCAATATATAACAACCTAACTTACAAAAGGCAAACTTGGTTTATGTTAGAGAAAGTAAACTAAAAAAAAGTGAAACACACAGCAAGTATGTAAACAATCTAGGTATTAATTTTTGTTTTACTGCCAGATACTACTTTTTTCCCCAAAATTCGTAAAAAACTGAACCAGATAGCACAAAATGCAAGAAAAGAGCATCAAGAGTAGCTACAAATGAGTAAAAAAGTTTTTGCTTTACTGCCGGATACTACATTAAACCATGTCTGAACTTTGAAATCAAAGATCCCTTATCAAGCTGAAACAATTTTGCATGCATTTTGCAAAATACTACAGTGGCATACTACAAAGATAAAATCGGTGGACCATAAGACCAAAGCCCCAAAGCCCCATATCAGGAAGCCCATTCAGAACCAAGACTTATGCATATTGAAATGTTAATGCAAGAACAAACAAAAAACAGAGAAAGCCCAATGGAACCTGCTTCTTTCCTTGCTTGGAAAGACTTAGTTGAGTGAGGATGCCCTTCAGCTCTCGTATCCGAAAATGTGCCAATTTTTCCTGCACAACGATTTGATAAACGTAAAACCATTGCAGGCGGAAATAATTAAACTAGTGTAAAAAAAAGTTGAGTCTAAGCATGTGTAATTTTACCAAACAGACACATAAAACATATTGCAATTGGCAGTGTATCTAAAATAAAAAAAGGGACAAAAATATTCACATTAATAAGATGATATAAAAGCTTTTTAAACATAACTCTCGTGTTCTTTAATAAAACTCTCATGAAATCAACAGCATGACTGAATATAATCCATTACAAACATTAGCCTATATATCAAAGATGGAAAACAAAAAAAAAACTTCCAGATGACAAGCAGCCAAAAGCAGTAAGCAGGAACCATGTTAAACAAATCGGTACACCAAAATCATGCAGACTTAACAAGTTACTCTATGATATCCATACAAGCTTGAAGGTTAGAAATGATTAAAAAAAATCTATGAAACGGTCAGTCAGCAGTCAATTTCACAATTCACATCAGTATCTACGACCATAGCAAACCAAACCAAGTAAGATATTCAAACTTCCATTACTAAAACACGTAATAAAGCATCTCAATATTATCCTACACGCCACTAATAAACACAAAAATGAGATAATAAATCCTACAACCTAGTGCCATACTCCACAATTCACCTCAGAAACATAACATACATCCTCAATCTTAATAAACTGAATAGTAATCCACCTCAGAAACATAACATATATCCTCAATCTTGATAAACAGAATAGTGAGTTCCAACTATACATTAAGCAACACAGGCAAACCCTAAATCATCCAATATGCACAAAAACTAGAACGGTACCTTGCAACTCGTTACCAAATCCATTGTTAACAGTAGACATAAACTAGCAACATGACCAAATATAATCAATTTCAAGCATTAGCCTTAATATCCAAGATGGAGCCATGTTAAACAAATCAGTACACACCAAAATCATGCAAACTTAACAAGTTACTCTATGATAAAAGCTTGAAAGTTGGAAATGATAAAACTTCAAATCTATGACAATTTCACTTCCGTAAACAGAATGCAAACTTAGTATCTATTACCATATCAAACCAAACCAACTAACACATTCAAACTTACATTACAAAAACAGGTAATAAAGCATCTAATATTATCCTGCACACACTAATAAACACAAAAATGAGAGAATAAATAAATCACACAATCTAGTCTCATACTCCACAATTCACCTCAGAAACAAAACATATATCCCTAATAAACTTAACAAGTTACTCTATGAGTCCACAAAAGCTTGAAAGTTAGAAATGATAAAACTAAAAATCTTCAGAACAGTCACAGTCAGTAGTCAAATTCACTTCAGTAAACAGACCGCAAATTTACAGCCATTAAATATATAAAAAAAACCTACATTGCGTACCCAAACCCTACATTCACTTCTGTTTAGTTTTGGATTTTCTGTTTTGGTAATTTCTGTATTGGATTGGGTACACCAAACCGGACTCTATGGTACACCGTACTGGTCTGTACCGAAATGAACCTACCCCCCTCCATACCAAAAACGTCCCTACAGTGAATTGCGTACCCAGTTCGCGTTCCCGTAAAAGAGCGAACCACGATATAGGTAACTATGCTGCAAATTTAGCAACCACAACCATAACAAACTAAACCAATTAAGTAACACATTCAAACTTCCATTGCTAATACAGGTAATAAAACATCAATATTATTCATTTATCCTGCACGCATCTAATAAACACAAAAATGAGATAATAAATCATACAATCTAGTGCCATACTCCACAATTCACCTCAGAAACATAGCATATATCCCTAACAAACTTAACAAGTTACTCTATTATGTCCATAAAAGCTTGAAATTTAAAAATGATAAAACTTAAAAATCTATGAAACAGTTCACCTCAGAAACAAATCATATATCCCTACAAACTTAACAAGTTACCATATTATGTCAATAAAAGCTTGAAATTTAGAAATGATAAAGCTTAAAATCTATGAAAGAGTTGCAATTTGTACTCAGTAGTCAATTTTACTTCTGTAAACAGACTACGAACTTATTGTCTACTACCATATAAATCAAACCAATTAAGTAACACGTTCAAACTTCCATTACCAAAACAAGTAATAAAACATCTCAATATTATCCCTGCACGTATCTAATAAAAACAAAAATGAAATAATAAATCCTACAATCTAGTGCCACACTCAGTTTTGTAGAACTCACTAGGCGCTAGTCGGGCAGTGGAGTAAAAACTAGCGACTAATCGGATTGGAATTCATATGTAATTTTTCAAATATACCTACATATACCAAATTTTATATATAAATTTTCAAGTTTGACCAAAGAGCAATTAATGGGCGACTAGTCGGTAGGGTACCAACTAGTGATTAATCGACGCCTAGGCGCTATTTCATCATGATGTCCATAAAAACATGAAAGTTAAAAAATTTACCAAACAGTTGCAGTCAGTAGTCAATTTCACTTCCGTAAACAGACTACAAACTTAGCATCCACTACCATATCAAACCAAACCAATTAAATAAGGCATTCAAACACCTATTGCTAAATCAGGTATAATCCAGCATCTCAATATTATCATGCACGCCGCATCTAACACAAAATTGAGATAACAAATCATACAATCTAATGCCATACGCCACAACACGCTTAAAAGTTAAAAATAATACTATTAAAAAACTACGAAACAGTCGCAGTCAGTAGTCAATTTCACCAAACAAACTGCAAGCCTAGCATCCACTACCATATCAAACCGAATCAATTAAGTAACGTATTCAAACTTCCATTACTAAAACAAGTAATAACACATCTCAACATTATCCTGCACACATCTAATAAAAACAAAAATGAGATATAAATCATACAACCTAGTGCCATACTCAGTGTTGTAGAACACACTAGGCGCTAGTCGGTGGTGGAGTTGGAACTAGTCTATACTATATATAATACACCAAACAAGGGCAAATTAAGACACCCATTTTTAAGTAATTTACAACACTTAAAGCATGAGATACATGTATTAGTAAGGGTAAACATGTCTTTTAAACACAATCCATTCAACTTACAAGTTTGGTCCCTCATTTTTAATCATATTATGTTTTTAATTTAACTTGTAAACTAACTTCTCACCCATGATTTTTAAACGACTATAGTCTTTTCATACGTTAATATTTTTATAAACAAGTTGCACCATAAAAACGAGCATTTTATTTTCTTTAATTTGGATATGATATTGTTGTAATTTTTTTTTCATTTTAAATAAATTAATATGTTACGTAGTGGTGTTCAGTGTCGGTTTTGATGGTTTTTAAGTTAAACTTGTGAGTCCAACCGTTAATATTGATTTTTTGTCGTCCAAAACCAAACTCAACCATTGAAAGTTGAAACCAAATCGTTACTAACGGCCTGGTTCCAGTTTGGTTTCACATTTTAAACTTTAATAATAAATTTAGTTTAAAATAATTAATAATTTAAATGTACCATCAATTTTAACTAAAAACCAACATAATATGATACTTGAGATGATCATAAATAAAAAATGATAATTTTAGCCACATAAATGGTAAATATTAATGGAAGATCTAGGACATGAAATAATAACAACAAAGATTACAAAAGTAATCACATTGCAATTAGGTTAATTTACAGTCTTTTTTGGTTTCATATGGCCGGTTGCCGATATAAACCACGAACCAACCGTTCACTACGTTTTGAAACTTTTGAAACCGACCAACAAACCGAAAGTAAAAAAGAAAAAGAAAAAAAGAAGTCAAACCAAAACCAATGACCGATTTAAACGATTTCAAGGTTTTAACCGAACCATAAACACTTATATTTGTACATGATTAATAGGTTCAAACCCCCGCTGCATCGCGCGGGCACCCGTCTAGTTTTTCAAATATACCTACATATACCAAATTTTATATATAAATTTTCAAGTTTGACCAAAGAGCAATTAATGGGCGACTAGTCGGTAGGGTACCAACTAGTGATTAATCGACGCCTAGGCGCTATTTCATCATGATGTCCATAAAAACATGAAAGTTAAAAAATTTACCAAACAGTTGCAGTCAGTAGTCAATTTCACTTCCGTAAACAGACTACAAACTTAGCATCCACTACCATATCAAACCAAACCAATTAAATAAGGCATTCAAACACCTGTTGCTAAATCAGGTATAATCCAGCATCTCAATATTATCATGCACGCCGCATCTAACACAAAATTGAGATAACAAATCATACAATCTAGTGCCATACGCCACAACTTGCCTCAGAAACATAACATATATCCCTAATAAACTTAACTAGTTACTCTATGATGTCCATAAACGCTTAAAAGTTAAAAATAATACTATTAAAAATCTACGAAACAGTCGCAGTCAGTAGTCAATTTCACCAAACAAACTGCAAGCCTAGCATCCACTACCATATCAAACCGAATCAATTAAGTAACGTATTCAAACTTCCATTACTAAAACAAGTAATAACACATCTCAACATTATCCTGCACACATCTAATAAAAACAAAAATGAGATAATAAATCATACAACCTAGTGCCATACTCAGTGTTGTAGAACACACTAGGCGCTAGTCGGTGGTGGAGTTGGAACTAGCAATTAATCAAGATACTCAGATTAGAATTTATAAGTAATTTTTCAAATATACATATATATTTTCAACTTTAACCAAATAGCGATTAATCGGCGACTAGTCGGCTGGGTACTGACTAGCAATTAATCGAATCCTAGGCGCGATTTTTACAATCTAGTGCCATACTCAACAATTCACCTCAGAGACATAACATATATCCCTAGCAACCCTAAGAAGCTACTCAATAATGTTCATAAAAGCTTGAAAGTTATAAATGATCAAAACTTAAAATCTATGAAACAGTCACAGTAACAGTCAGTAGTCAATTTCACTTCTGTAAATAGACTGTAAACTTTACTAACACATTCAAACTCCTATTACTAAAAGAAGTAATAAAGCAAAGCATCTCAATATCATCATGTACACATCTAACAAACACAAAAATGAAATAATAAATAAATCATACAGTATTACAATTCACCTCAGAAACATAACATATATCCTCAATCATAATAAATCAAACACTCAACTCCAATTTTACATTCAATAACATAACAAAACCCTAACTCATCCAAAACACACAAAATAATAACAATACCTTGCAACTCGTTACCAAATCCATCGTCATACATAAATCAGCTTCCGACTCAATTATTCAACCTGCAAACAAGCTGAAACGAATTCAATACATGAAACCTGTAATCAAATCGGATTGAATTGAATTGCTTACACGAACATGAAATTAAGCGGAATTTGATCGGCGAAATCGGAGGTTTTTGGTTGAGTATGTTACGCCGCCGACGTATCTTTAATTCTCTCTCATCGATTATTATTATTATATATTATTATTATTATTAATTTCTTTTCTATATTTGACTGAAGCAATAATAATAATAATAATAATAATAATAATAATAATAATCAGCATTCAATTACGAAATAACCGGACGTGAAAGGGGTTTGTGATTTGGTTTAATGTGGATCCATAAGTCCGGGCTGGGATTGTATGCTGTTACGTACACTTTACGAGCATGGGTCATGGTCTCATGGAGACATGGACCCATGGGCCAGGGTTCGTTTATTTTTTAGAACTAAAAGAGTTAAGAAACATTGTATGAATACTACTACATGTTGTAGTTTTGGTCTTAATAGGTTAAGATTTGTCATTTTTGTTTGTAATTTAATTACTTTAACATTAAATGAATGTTAAAGTTTGGTAAAACTGGATTGGATTTTGATTTAGATCGAATCAAAACTGTTATTTCGGTTTTAGATTTTAGGTTTTATGTATGGATTGAGTTTTGTTATAGTAGGTTATGCAATTTCAATTGGGCTTAGAGGCGCACAAAATATCGGTTCCGAACCCGACCGGTGTACCTAACCCGGAACCGGTTCATACCTGGTCCACGGGTACGAGTGTACGACCTGCTATTGGATGTCTCCCTACACCTATACTCGAAACCGGACCCTACATGGACCCGTCAAAACCCGACTATACCCGAAACCGGTTCCAGTTCCTACAAAATACCCGTGTGTAAACCTCTAACTGGGCTTCTTTGTGTCTAAACATGGTTGAGTCTTCAGTTTTTCGTTTAATTTTTTATTGGATATTAGTTTACAATTACACATTTATGTTTGAATTTCTTGAGATTCATCACTTATAATATGTTGCTTAAATGTTTGAAAATGTTCTATAATTCATAAATTCAATAGCAAATGTTCACACAAGTTTGATACGGGTTTAGTTCCTAGGTTTGGTCGGTTTGGGGATTGAATGGGTAATTTATTATTTATAAAAATTTAACAAATTCTTTCTGATTTATAACGTATTATTTCTTTTTTATTTAAAAGGAATATTGGTGTAAATAATCCCAACTATATCATTTTGGAAAATAGCAGTCTCAACTTTAAACTTGGCTAGTAGTGGTCCCAAATAAAGGGGTATTTGTTTTTAATGAACCGCGACTCCGTGAGTGATTTGTTGACGTGAACCTTCTTCTTCGGCCGCATCACGTCGGAAACCTGCAACCCGCCTCCATTTTCCCTAATATCGTTACATCGTCTCCCCCCATTCGAAACCTAACCGACGTATCGTCGTCGTTGTCTCCGGCGAAGTCCACCCCCGTCAAGCGTGCACCATTCATGGTAATTGACACATCATTCGACTCGTTTTGATCTTTTCTTAACAAAAGCCCTATCTTTATTTTGTAAATGGTGTAACACTGATTTCGAATTTTTTAAAATAAGATCGAGTTTGGTATATAGGGATTGACCATGGAAAAAGATGAAATCTGCTTCATTTTCTAATTCCCGGTGTGTTTTGAAGAGAGAGGGAGATGATGTAACGATATTAGAGAGAATGAAGGTGAGTTGCAGGTTTCCGGTAGGTTTATGGAGTGATGCTGCCGGAGAAGAAGCTTCACATCAGCAAATCACTAATGAAGTTAGCATCTGTAAGTTGTGGGCCGTTAAAAACAAATAGCCTTTAGTTGGGACCGTCACCAGTCAAATTTAAAATTATGACTATTATTTATCAATAGGGCATGGTTGGGATTATTTAAAATCAATATTCAAAAGAAAATCATAATTGCTTTCTTTACACAAGTTATTGATATATATACAACATAGACCATAAAGTTTAATTGTAAAAATTGTTGCTAAAACACATATGTAACATCCTGAAAATATCCATACCAATTTTGTCAATTTAGAAAGTTGAGGGACTAGTTAGTCATCTAGCTAAAGATATATGAAAGAGACACATGTCACATGGTGACAACACAAAAAGGACACTTATCATCACATAACAACTCATACCCTCACAAAATGACATGTGGCTAGTGACTAATTAATATGAATGGCACATGTCAACACCTTATGGCATGACTCATCATAAAAAATGACACATGTCACAAGGTGGTGAGTGACGTTCCGACCGGGGATGGCTATAAATAGTGAGTATGGTTCTTCATTTTTTTGGCATCCCGAACACCAAAAAAACTCACTTGTTTCTCTAGAATACTTTCTCTCTCTACCTCGTTTTTCATGCCAACCTCGAAGTACGTGCATAACGTGACGATCACCATATGTTGCCTCATAATGCGTGCTGAACCTCTTAATGCGTATCAAGCTCCGAATTTCTGTCAATTTAAGCTCTAGTACGTGACATAGAGTGGAAGTGTTGCTTGTACAAGATTAGGCATATAAACTTCGAATACCCGCGTAAGGTAGGAGTTCTGCCTAAGTTATCATTTACTATATTTCATGGCTTGGACCCTAGTCGGGGGTATAGCCTAGACCTTGATCAAAATATATAAATACAAAGGTTAAGTTAAAATAATGTTTCTTAAAAATTAAGAAATATAGAATTTTATATACATGAGGATATAGTTAAAATATTATTTCTTCGTGATTAAGAAAGATGAGTTTTTACTTACATATAGTATAGCAAAAAAAGTGTTTCTTCATAATTAAGAAACATAATATTTTATATATCAACTAGGTTAAAAAACCATGTGTTACACGGGCTGAAAAATTAAAATGCTAAAATTCATATCTTAAATACAAAAGTATCACTTTTTGACTTCTTAACCCGTTGCTCCAATTGTTCATCTTCTAATTGTCCAGTTCTCCTTTTTCTTTTCTTCAAAACAATCTCCTACACAAAATAGACTCTTGTTTTTCATCAACTATAAAAGTTGATAATACTAATAAAAACATAAAATATATTTAAGAAACTTATGTATTATGTTCCTACTCAAATATAAAATAACGTAAGTTACAAAAATTATATTTGTACTTTGAGTGGCATTTCATTTGTTTAAATAAACCTGATGACAATTTACCAATTCACTATACACCTCAAATTGATTCTACTTTTTACCACAATTCACATGTATAACAAAGTAATTAATTATCTTTATAAATACATTAGTTGTTCAATCAAACATACTCAACTTATTGATCCATGAACTATGAAACAGATTATGCGAAAAAAATATTATCAAGATGGTTAGAGATGGTCAACTTAGTTGTATAAGCCATAGTTGAATTAATCCAAGGCAATACCGAATGAGTCAATGCTCCAATACAACAGAGACAGTAGAATTCAACTTTTCTCTTCAAATATACATCAAACAAATCATAACAAATTACTAATTATGTCTTATTATATACATAAATATAATATTATGGGTGGAAAATAAAATTACTCATTTACCCCTCAAAAGAAAGTAGGATGTCTTGAAAAACTGACTTGAAAGCCCAACAAATAATCGCGCTTATGCAAAAATAACTCCATATAAATAAAAATGCAGTCCACACTACAACAAATAACTTATTAGGTTGATTCATTAACATCAAACTTCAAAATATTTTTCTAAATCGTGTACTTTACAAATATAATCATAACTTAGTAATTCAAGAAAAGAAAACATAAGCACACCCTGCTTCTATAGTTGATTATATGAACATGAGTCACTCAATAGAAATCAAAAACCTTCTTTTTGTTAAGAACTTTATTGGCAAAAGAACTTAGATCCAATGAAGCCATTAACTTTTTTCTCTCAAAAATTTCCAGACTTCACAATTGGAAAACTTCTATCAACATACTCTACTCTAAGTACATATTAATTGGAAGTTGTTAATTGATAAATTAACAAATAAAACAACAATTATTTTGAAAAACCATTATATTGATTAGATAGTTGTATATATCTAGCCCATAACACCTAAATTAAAATATAAATAAGTATAATTAATTCAAGTCTTTCATTCATATTAAGAACTAGGTTATTGACCCGTGGACGCCACGGGTGGAAATATAAAAATCCTCTAATAAACAAATATAATTTTAACCGACAATATTGTCTCTTCTTGAAAGTAAGTTCATTGAACTTGTCTAAAATCGAATGATAGACAAAGTCTGTTAAATCATATATCGGATATAATGAATTGTTAACTAGAAGATCATCGGAAATTTTTACATTCAGTCGTCGTCATTTGGACCCCCCCCCCCCCTCCTCCACGCCCCAACATTCCCTTCACATATATCCAATAGTTAATTCGCAAATTATTTTACCTCTTCAACATGTAAGGTTTGGCATCCAACTGTGAGCCTCTTGTTTTTTTGATAGTTTAAGTACCATTCACTTTCACAAGATGTAGGAAGAACTAATTGAATTGTAATTTAAAATAAACACGAACAAAAGTCTATACAATTTAACTATTTATTTAACAAAAATATCATAAATATAGTATTTACAACTCCCTAAATACTTCCTTGTATACAAGGTTGTAGCATTTTGTTGTTGTCAAAGATTAATATAAATAGGTACAAATTGGTTTTTTTAATAGTTAATAACTAAACACTTACAAACATCAATTGGCTTATATGACTTGTTTAACGATTCATAGAGCCATAACTTGTATACATTCTAATATTGACTTGAACTTGTAATGACTTGAAATCAAGATGCTTATAACCCATATTAGCTCTAGCATGTTATAAATCATGACACGAACTTGCACAACAATACATTTTGACAACTCTAACTACATATCCATATGGCTGCTAATAACAGTTCGGATGTGGCAACCATTCGATATAGTGACGTATTTTATTTTCCATTATCAAGATACTAATAATGTATTCATCTTTTAATACATACAAAAGGTGAATAAAATAATTTTTAGTGGTTCTTAAATATTTAGTAGTTCTCATTGAGCCCAATATTATGTATAAATCTTAAAATATTGGTCATAGTTATTTATTTGTATTGATAATCTTTATATCCACAAAGATAAGTGTCTCCAACATATGATATATTGATAATACAAAATCAAATTACAAATTGATCTTGGCTAGAAAATAGTTTAATATATTATAGAAACAGAGTTTTCTCTTTTTACATTATTATTTGGAAATGAGTTTAATAGACTTTCCCTAAATCTTGTTCATATGCAACCAATCTATTTTTTTTCATCTTGCAAAGTCATGCACTTGGCCATTAACATCTTCTCCATCTTATTTTTGCTCGATATTGACCTTGACTTTTGTTAATGATCATTGCAAAACAGATTGCAACTGGAAAAAAACTACTTTCTATTCAATTGAGCGAAAGTTTCTTATCTGAAGGTGTTAGACCACAATGAATTATATAAGTGCGATAGCCAGTATTAGTACCTGAAATAACTTTTACTTCAACAAAACGCCTACCCAAATTAATTACTCGCAATCTAGTTCCATTACATAAACCGTTCCTCTAATTCATATTCCTTAAAAACATTATTGGCACACCGATTTTTAGAACCAATCTATTAGTCAACATAATTTTGGACTTTTTGATTTTATTTCGTATAATGTGTTTATGAAAGTTATAGTTCAAATTAAAATAAGAAAAAATAATTTGTATGATCTTACTTAAAAACCAAAAAACTGATTTTTATATGGACCACAACTAAATTTGTGAATTTTGTTGCTAAGTATGGAAACAAATAAATTGAGTAAACCAAATATAAGTAAAAAATAATGGAGAAATAAGCAATTATATTGAATATTTAAGATTTTTTAAATATAAATTTGAAATAAGTAATAAACAACATATTAAATTGGTCAAATAAATTAATATGTATTTAATACAAAACATATGAACTTTCTTGTATAATCAAAAGTAATTATTTAAATTTCCATTATACATTAAATTTGTCATTTATATTAATTAAATTGGTCAAATATAAAAGATGAAAAGTTTGATGACATAGAATGCTATTAAAAACTATAAAATATTGTTGCAAAAGTCTTCAATTTTGGTTTTGTAGAACCAGAAATAAATAAATGTAAATATTATTATAAAATTTTTTATTTTTCTTGAAAATTCAGTAACTAAACAATATACTATTGATTTTTTTAAATTATCATGAAATTATTGTCAACATTTTAGCATCATTACCTTGTTTAACATAAAATTTCATTAGCTAATTATTTTTTCAGTTTTATACATTAATCTTGACATTTATGCCTAATTAAAACTGGCCAACTATAAAAGATAGAAACTTTTATTTTCTATTTAGTTTATTAGTTTACTTCTTAATTTTGCCAGAATAATTTAGACAAGTTGGTAATTCTTGACATTTATGCCTAATTAAAAATTGTTCAAATATAAAAAGATGGAAAGTTTATAGAGATTGGAGACTATTAAAAACTACAATAGAGTGATCAAAATTCGGTTCTTAAAAGCAGAAACAAATAAATGTATAAATGACTGGAACATTAAAACTAAAGATGATCAATAATTAGCATAAATAAGTAATAGACAACATATTAAATTGGTCAAATAAATTAATGTGTATTTAATACAAAACTTATTAACTTTCGAGTATAATTGAAAGTAAATTATTTAAATTTCCAGTATACATTAAACTTGTCATTTATGTTAATAAAAAATTGGTCAAATATAAAAGTATGGAAAATTTGTTGACATTAAAGACTATTAAAAACTACAAAATATTGTTGCAAGAGTGGTCAATCTCAGTTTTTAAAACATAAATAAATAAATGTAAATATTATTATAAAAAACTTTACATTGTTTATAAAGTTTACTAACTAAACAATATAATATTATTTTTTTAGTTATCACGAAATTATTGTCAAGACTTTAGCTTCATTACCTTATTTAACAATAAATTTCATTAGATAATTCTTTTTTATCTTGGCATATATGCTTAATTAAAAATTGATCAAATATAAAAGATGAAAAGTTTTTATTTTCTGTTTAGTTTATTAATTTATTTTTTAATTTGGCCGGAATAATTTAGACGAATCGGTAATTCTTGACATTTATGCCTAATTAAAAATTGGTCAAATGTAAAACATGTAAAGTTTATTGAGATCGGAGTATATTAAAACTATAAAATAGTGGTCAAATTCGGTTCTTAAAAACATAAATAAATTAATTTATAAGATTGATTTTATAAAAATCAATTAAATTACATGAATTGTGAAAAATACATAAATACATGAATAATAATAAAAATATACATCCAATCTTGTACAAAAAGTAAGACATTTTTGCAGCAAATACTCCATCCATGACATTAGCTATTCTAATTGGGTGCCATAAGCTGAAATGATAAAATTAAATAAATGTTAAACAATATATTATTTGGACTAAAAGGAACTTTGGTATGGGCTTCGAATATACCATTTCGTCTTGCAGAATCATTTCTATCGACCTATCTTCTCTGGACTTTGAATTGTCCTTGAGACGCCATAGTTTCAAAATACGCACCTTAAGGACACAATCATTATTTAGCACATTCAATTGGCTCAACATTGTGATGTTTGTCGGCTCCATCTTTCTAGTGGTGACAAATTAAAAAGAAACAAATTATTAATTTTGGAATAATAACACATTTAACCAAAAAACTAAAAAAACAAAATGAATTATATAAGCACGACAAAAAATATAAATCTTACAAACACTTTTAAGCCAAAAAATATATAAAAAATGGAGGATATAAACACAAGAAAAATTATAAACCTTACAAACAAAGATAATCGTTTTTGGTAAAGATGGTTTGATAGTGTAATAATTACCGTATGAAGGTTAAGTATTTATACGAACTGAATTTTAGGAGACTGAATTATAGAAGGAATGTATATAGGGAATTAATTAGAAACAAACAATTAGGAAATTTCAATTAACTTAAAGTAAGGACGAAAAGTAGGGATTGAGAATTAATGGATTTTTAAAATTTGAGTTGAATAAATTAGATTACAAGTATAAATTAATTAGATTCATATCTTAGAATCTAGAGTATATTTAAATACGGAATTAAACTTATTAATGTAGAAACATTAGTTACTAATTTATGTATTTACAATAATATAATTAATCATCAATTATAATACCATATATCTAAAATATAAATTTACGGTATATCTAATATATAAAATTATAATAAATTATGATATATTTATATATTGAATCATATGATTGAAACATATAAAAATACTCAACATAATATAATATTAATCAACATTTAAATAATTAAGTAATTCATATAAGAAGTTACTAATTTGGTTTTTATTTATTAACATTAACACAATTTAAAATATTATGAATTAGAATATTTAAAAGTAAATGAACACGATATATTTAAATCCATAATTTAAATCAATAATTGCTCAATTTAAAATCAGTCAATCGGTCAACATCCGTATTTATAGTAAACATTAAGGATGCTTAATCAATTCCTTATTCAAATGATATACGAAAATGAATTAAATAATTAAAGAATTCCTTAATCAAAGGGGTGGTTCATTCCTAATTTACCTAAATTGTTTACAAATCATAATTTATACTCCAATGGGTCAAATGTGTAAGAGTCAATCGGTCGATCTATATGAATCTTTAAAAAACATATATCAATTACATTTTATAATACTCGAATGACAAAATTTAAATTTAAAATCAACCTCATATATTTAAATCATTAATCGCTCAATTTAGAATCAGTCAATCAGTCAACATCCGTATTTATAGTATACCTTAAGGATGATTAATCAAATAATATACAATAATTAATTGGAATACAGAAATACCATAATTAATGAATTCCTTAATCAAATGGTTAATTCATTCCTAAAATTTCATATTTGCATGAGTCAATATGGTGAATTTCATAAATTTTCAGAATTGTAATATTATAATATTAATTGGTTCTAATATTCTAATATTATAACATTATAATATACTAAAGTAAAATCCGTAATCTATGTATATTGAATCCCATTGATGAAATATAAATTAATTATCTAAATTATCTATTGTCTAAAATACATTAAAGCTGGTGGGAAGCATAAATTTGTGAATGAAATCAATCAAAATTAAAAAAAATTGTTTTAAAAGACCTATTGATGAAATATCAATTAATTATCTAAATTATCTATTATCTAAAATGCATTAAAGCTGGTGGGAAGCATAAATTTGTGAATGAAATCAATTAAAATACAAAAAATGTTTTAAAAGATAATTATAGTTATAGCATACAGAATAAAGAAATCGTATTAATATTTAGTTATAATTATTAAGTTGAAAGATGATTACAAAATATTCAAGATTAAAGATTAAATGAAAGATGAAAGAGAATAATTAAAGAGAATTGATTGTATCTTATTTAAATTTATTATTTATTTATTTTATTAAAATGGAAATTAGACAAGTGATTGATATATATGGAAAGTTTAATCAACAACCAATAGGAATGGGTGAAATTGACTTAAAGCCTATTGCTTTAATAGTATAGTTAGATGATATAGACGAATGACGTTTCTTCTTGAAGAAGAAACATAGCACATGATTGGTAAATAAAGAGAAATATTTCAGATCAAAATATTTTATTCAAGCAAAAGATCAATCAATGTTTAAAGCTATCAAAACCAGACTAAAGATCTGTAGCCGGATTAAAAGATGATCCGGGTATTTTTATAAACCTATTTAATTATAGGTTAATCATCATTCATTCATAAAGGTTTTCAAACGAGATCACCACATCATTCAGAACAGACAATCACAGGTGAATATGTTAAACCTTTTAAATCAGACAAGATAAACGGGTTGTTTATCTTAACAAAGTCAGTCAAATATTTTATGAGATTACGTGATCTCTAACAAAAAGATTTAAAGGATTACGTGATCCCTATTTTATACAAGATAGAAAATAAAAGCAACTCGGACCGAGTACACATGTGTCTGAATCCAAAAATACTTAATCTAGTCTATCAATTAACGCTACGTGGCCGCAGACTAGATGTCGTAATAAAAGTTCTCCAATGGGCGTCAGTCCCCAGAGAACCGTAATTGTGTGTGTATGACAGTGACACAAATCCCAGAAATAAGAGACGTTTCTACTGAGATTGTTCAAGAAAACTATCTTGTCAGTCAAAAAAAAAAATATAAAATGTTTTTAGAGTCAACGATTCACCAGCATATCGCTGACGTATTTTTCCCAACATTTCAGGAAATAAAGTTAACACAGGTAGCAAAGAATTATAGCCACTCATGGAGTTAGATGCTCGCAAGGTAGAGATGACTTAGTTTTTAATTATTTAAATATTGCAACCAATATTTAAACAAGGTTTATAAAGTAAAACACTTGGATATTTATTATCCGAGAAGCTTTCCAAAATATTAATATTTTATTATAGATAAAGATTTCAAAATATATTAATATTTTATTATAAAATAAAGGCTTCTGCTAAATAACCCGCAAACTCTCATATATTTACAAAACAAGTACCAACTATTGGTCACACGCGTAGGCCATAAGTCGGGATGTGACAACATATTTTTCAATACGATACACAATTCGATAACTTAGCAACCCTCCTCTAAGATCAACATACTCGGGTGTTTTGGCCCAAAACGTCGGGGAACACGGCCCCCTCCGGCGTTTTGGGTGTCTTGGCCTAGAGCGTTTTCTACGTAACGTTGTTGTTTGGCGCGCTTTTTAGAAAATAGAGTCGTTCAAGAAAATGGAGAAAAGTAGGAGGGAAGAGTATGCAAGTCTTGATAGGGGAAAAAAATAAAAATTACGTAACTAGAAGAAAAACAATGAGATGAACAAACTAGATCTAGAAGAAGAGTAAGGGAGTCTGGATGGAAAAATAACCATATCCTCTTTTAAGTTACTTTGGACGTTTAACACTCTAACTTGGGCCATCATTTCATGGATTTTGAAATGGGCTTGTAAACTTGATGCACTTGGGCTTGTAAAGGCTAAAGGCTTGCTCTCGTATCTTTTTAATTATCGGCCCAACCAATAGGGCTATCACTTTTACCCGAAGCCAAACCCGAGAAAACACGTACCCGAACTCGAACTAACCCGAACCGAAAAACCATAACCTGAGAACAGACTAACCCGAACCCGAACCGAAGTAATTTGGGTTGGTTCTCGGGTTTGATTTATAAGTTTCGGGTCAACCCGAATAAACTTTTAGTTTTGAAATTAAATATATTTATAGGTATAATAGGCTTAGTCTTCCACTAATTTTATCAAAATATGGTCCTAATTGATTGTTGTCATTACAATTATTTGTTTATTGTTAATTTATGTTTTTCGTTTATTACTAATAGTAACTATAATCGAATAATCAGATCACGCCCAATTGAATACGATTATGGTTCGAGTTTGTTTTACTCTTCTTTTGGATTGTTTTATCAAGTTATGTTGGTTTATTATTTAATTATTTGCTTGCAAAAAATAATATGTTGTTTTAATTTTAGGATTGTAGTTTTAAATTGTTTTTGTTTTTTGTTATGTTTTCTATAATACTCGAAACACGATTAACCCAACCCGAAAAAACCCGAACCCCAAAAAGCCCATGAGAGATTTGGTTTGGGTTTCAGGTCAAGATTAAAACTTCGAAACTGGAAGAATTCGACCCGAAAAACCTGAAGAACACCCATACATCAAGTAAGTCCATATAATCAAGACTTCAAAATTCACAATACAAAAGTGTTACCAGGGCTGTCACTTTTTCCCGAAACCCAACCCGAAAAAACCTGGACCCAAACCCGAACTAACCCGAACCGAAAAACCCGAACCCGAGAAAAGACTAACCCGAGCCCGAACCGAAGTAATTCGGGTTGGTTTTGGAGTTTGATTTATATGTTTCGGGTCAACCCGAATAAACTTTTAGTTTTAAAATTAAATATGTTTTTAGGTATAATAGGCTTAGTCTTAGCCACTTAAGTTATCAATTGCTGACCTTAATCGATTGTTGTCATTCCAGCTATTATGGATCGATTGTTTATTGTTAATTTATGTTTTACGTTTATTACTAATAGCAACCGTAAGCGAACAACCAAATCACGTCCGATTAAAGAAGATTATGGTTCAATTTAGTACTTAGTTTTATTCTTCTTTTGAATTGTTTTATCAAGTTATGTTGGTTTATTAGTTGATTATTTGTGTTACGAGTAAAGAAGAATGTGTTGTTTTAATTTTAACATTGAAGTTGTTTTTTGTTTTTGTCTTTTAGGATACTCTGTAACATCCGGCCCCTCGCACCACCAATATTGTCCGCTTTGTCTACGTAGAGCTCACGTATTTGTTTTTGGTTGCCAGATGGAGACTTCCCAGTAGGTCACCCATCCTGCTACTACTTCCAGCTGAACATGCTTAACTGTGGAGCTCTCCTTTAGTCCACTACCGTTAAGCCCAAAACGCATTGGTGATTTACTAGGCAGTGCATTTACTTATGAACCAAGAATCTATCTTGTCAACGGCCGATGTGGGATTCGCCTAGGATGTTACATACTCGAAACTCGATTAACCCAACCCAAAAAAACCCGAACCAGAATTACCCGAACCCGAAAAACCCACGAGAGATTTGGGTTGGGTTTCGGGTTAAGATTTATAACTTTGAAACCCGAGAACCCGACCCAAAAAACCCTAAACCCGAAGAACACCCCTAAGTGTTACATATGCTACAAAATAAAAAAAAAATACAATATTAACCTAAAACCACCCCCATTCACAAACCAACCCAAACCAATCTTCAATTATAATATTAATTTCTCTCTCTTCCACCTACCCAATCCAACCAAACCAAATTTTCCATCCTCATTAGCAAACCAAACCAATTGTGTTTTATTAATAATATAATTTATAAATATAATTTATAATTGTGTTTTATTAATAATTGTTGTGTTTTTTTATTAAAAGTGTTTAAAAATATAAAAAATAATTTCTTTATTTAAAAATAAACAATATATATTTAATATAAAAATATTTTAAAAAAATATTTATATTCATCAAACACACTTAATAAAGTAGATAACAAAGTTACGATCATAGCATTAAATATAAAATTACACTTAGAAATGATAAAAACTACATAATTATTCATCATTGCCAAATTTTTGCCAAATATGCTCAATCAAATCATATGAACCAATATGAAGTTTACAAGTGTCGGATGATGAATTATATAATCTGATAATGCTAGATTTTCTAGATAATAAGTTTTATCCAAAAAATCTTATGAACTAATATAAAGTTGACAAGTGGCGGATAATATAAATCGGTAATGGTTAAAAATAAATTTTTTTACAAACTTTAAAAAATTTATATCGACGTGTTCAAAAAAAAACTGAACAAGAATGTGTTTTTAGAATTTTTAAAAAACTTAATTAATAAAAGTTATTAGAAAAAAAAACAATATTGATGTTAAAATAAATAGTTTAAAAGAAGAAACAAAAAAGGAAAAAAAACCATAGAATGAGCGACACATGGAGGTAAAATGGTTTGCCTTAAAGTTTGCTATTATGAGTGGTTCACCACCTTTTGATTGATTTTTCTTTTTTTTTTTTAATGTTGAATAGTGTTACAAACTAGTGGGTAGTTTGGCAATGGGGGTGGTCTAACAACTTATATTAGCCACCTAGTGTTCTTTTATATATTTATATATTCAGTTTCAGTTTACCCTTTTTGATTTTAATTATGTAAAATAGTATTAAACAGTTAATAACGATAATAATAAAAATTATTCATAAGTGACATTACATTCCAATTTAAATAAATAAATATAACACTTTAACATTGTAAACAATGGCGAGTATCGGTTCACGGTTACACAACAGCTTCACAACTGGTTTACGATTTATAATCGTTTGTCAAAACTACATAGGCATAAATTATAAGAAAATAAAATATCTAGAAAAATAAAATTGGCTCAAAGCTCTAACCTTTTTAGTCAGTCTAGCTAGTGGTCGACTCAATCAGTCCGGCCAGTACGGTTTAACTTTTCCAAAATCCGGAGTTACCACTTACGAGTTCAACACATAAGTTCCATCATAACCAGTTGTATCGGATTGTAAACTATCCTACCTAAGTACCTAAATAACGGCAATCCCGCTCCTTGTTGGTTGGACCATTTTTTACCTCTAAGTTCTCAATTTTATTTCTGGTCATTATTTCTTGCCCACCAAATAACGGTTTTCGGGTTCGTAAACTATCCTACATGAAGGGGCGTTGGGAAACAGAAAACGTTTAGAAGGACTTATTTACATTTGTCAATGCTGTGAATTCGCATGTTGGGATTGACCAAAAAATGTTTAAATTTTGTTGTGATCGTTTACACTCAGTTATGCTAACTTTGGAAGTAATTGAAACTGAATATTACACATTCAAACGATTTGCAAGTATGCAACACTTATGATAAAGGACAAAACCAAATTAATATTTGCAACAAAATCACATACACCAAACATATCATCATGTCATTGCATACTTCAAAATATCAAATACTATTTATAGTCAATACCATTCAATAAGATATCAAACATTCTCTACATGTGCTTTGATCTTCTTGCTAACGTGTGCGACCAACTTTTCTTCATCAATTAAATGACCCCTTATATGTACTCTCACCATTGATTCCCCCAATTCAACATCTATCACTTGTATCCCTGTTAGTTATATAACCACCATCACCTCGGTTTTGTAATTAGCGAAAATAAAAAAAATTAATAATAATAACCTAAAAATAAGAAATTACATTCTATCTTGTGGATGTACTGTTTGACCTTCCTAAGACAACTATCACATTTACAACCAACATCAATCTTCAACGCCACCTCATCCACTTTTGATGCCCATATCATATCATACACATAAGCTCAGTGAAGGTATAGATTGAAAACTGATACTCTTCATTTGATCAAAGATACTTAAATACATTTGTAGCGGCAGCTGAAGGACAACATTGAAGGAAGTAAGGACCATATCTCACTACACTAAATTGGCGCCAATCTTATGACTTTGATTAGACTTATGAGGCATGCGCACTTTAGTGAGTTTAATCAGGTTTTGGGATGTTTCGGGTCAGCTTCGATATGTTTGATCGGGTTCGGCTAAGTCTATAGCCTATTCACTATTGTGTTAAGGAAAGTAGCAAAGAATAATTCAAATGTAACCATGCCAAACTAGTTTGTAAGTTTGGCTGTACAAACTGCTCGCTGATTGCTTAGAAATTGCTTCAAATGTAACCATGTCCTTGAGGTTCAAAGAAAGGTGCATTTGCGGTTTATTTGTTGTCACTGGATAAGTTATTAAGAATATGGCGGAACAGAAGACCAAGGAAAGAAAGAAGAATGCACCAAAATGTAGGCTCCGCACCAAACATTGGTGGTTCTTTCTTATTCTATGTGAATGAAATGAACTGCACAACTAATACAATCTAGGACCATCATCAATAGCACTTCTCGCTAACTTTGGTGTGTATATTGTACACATCATGTTCAGCCCCAAATTGGAGTTCTATACAACCCTAGTGGGTATGCAAACGAACCAAGCCTTATCGAGTCCGAGCCTCAAATAAAGCTCGTTTAGTTTCCAAGCTGAAGCCTTAACGAATCTAGAAAATTTTGAAGTCTTACCTCTGGTTCTTCTTCTTTGCAGTGGTGGTGGTGGTGACAGCTGTTGTTGTTCCTTTCATATAATTTTTAAGTTTCAACATATATCATTAGGTTAACATAGCCCTAGAAGCTAATAGAGTAATAAGTATTATATAAAATTAAAGAAGAAGACCCTTGCCTCTTGGTTTTGAAAGTGTGAATTCCGGAAAGTCCTTATATATGTCAAGAACTAACAAAAATTAAATAAATAAATAAAAGAAGAAAAACAATAAAATGGAAAAGACAAAAAAAAGTATTGAAACAACTTATGGGGACCATAAATTGGGTATGGTGTGAGTTGCCGGTACATTTTCTTTTTCTTAAAGACCAAATTTTATGCAAAAGAAAATAAAAGGACATGACAACTCATAAACTGCAAAAGCCTCAAACATACAAATGAAGAAAATGAAAGCATCAAGATACTTGCCTCTTGGTCAATTTTGTGCAATGCAAATAATAACTTTGGGAAGAATCTCGAATTTCCGCAAGAACCAACGATAGATCACAATTGATCCCTGCTTACTATCTTTTTAACCCCGTATATATAGGTCTGATATCTCTATCACTCTCTTGTCTGCCTCCTTTTCCGGATCTCCCCTCCGGTTTGCATTTTCCGGTTACACAAACTATATCAGGCCAATGTGCACCAAACAATTTGGTGCTTCAATGTTTTTTGTTTTGAAATGTATTATGCTATATATTTAATACCTTGAATCCCACAACTTTGATCTCTTGTTACTTTGTTAGCTTTTTTTGCAGACGTATTAACGTCATACATTATCATAAGGATAAGGTTTATAACAAATTACCACCAAACCTTATTGAACGTCATACATTAACATTTAAGACTGCTAACACGATATGTTATTGAGCTTCAGATGTACTGTATTTGTATAATATTCGTTTTTTGTACGGCTTTGAATATTTGTGTACATATATTTGTTCACATCTTCAGTGGTACAACCAAAATAGCTATCACATGATATTTTGAATGAAAACACATATTTGCTTAAATCGCTGGTGAATTCGGCTTCACAACCCCAACATGATGAAAATGAATCATGGATCGAAACATCGACAAAAACAAATTGAGCAAAAATCCATGTATCATTAGGTTGACAAATCAATGGAACACATCACATACATGCGTTTATCACATAGAAATCCAGAAGCACTTCAAACACATACTAATAACGATTCATTCACTCAATTAAATGCTCATATTATGAAGAAAACTTAGACGATTGATGAGTATGTTTGTACCTTGCGGCCGTACCGAAGAAAAATGCAATAGCTGCTACACGAGAACTCCGTGAACATCGAGAGAGCAACTACTATACTCTGTAACTGGTATCACTTATCAACTTATGAGGCGCGAAGTGTGTATCTATTTCTCTAGTTAATGTCGAGGGTAAACTGGTAATTTTCTTGTAGAAGATAATATGTAATTGTTTTATGCCACAAAATATTAACTTTTACCCTAATGTGCTAAAAGTAGTTATAAAATTATTAACTCAATTAACATAATATAGACATTAAGTAATACTCTAGACTCTCTAAAACTCAACTGAACTACTAACCGGCAAGTGAACTGATCGACTCTAGTAAAGCTAGGTAAGCCCGGATATCAGACCCATGAGACTCTAAATTGCGTAAACTAGCTAATAAGACTCGACAAACCAACACGACTATTTATTTTTATATTTGTTTAAGTGGGTTTAAATTACTAACATTAAACTAATAACTTAACCTGATTTAGAAAGAAAGGTACATAAAACAAAAGATAATTTAATTCGACTGACTCGGATGATGATGAAAAACCACCTATGTTAGAATCCCCTAAGTTGCAGTTATCAATTAATTGGAAAATACTTGTTATGAAACTGAGATCATAAAATAGACATATAAAAGAAAACCCGAGCAGGACCACTAACCATTCTCAAGAAGACACATACGGGTTTCTAATGAGTTTTAAGACACACTAGTTTTATATATTAGACTCCCTTACGGTTATCTAATTAATTATGAACGAGTACCTTTACAATGAAATCCTACCTTACAGTGCGGAAATCAAAGATAGTTTAATAAATACAATTGACTCGGTAGACAATGTTAACCAATCAAACATAGACGGACTCCTTATGAAGAACTAAATCTAGCAATCTTAATTAGCAAAGACCTATCAGGTAATCTATCACCTTACAACTTTCTAGATTAGCAACACAATTTTATTCGTGTGATTAATATTATTGTTCCTATGATCTTATTCGAATTCAATCATAAACTAGTAAAAAACACACATTAGATGACCTAACTAAATCTTATTCTATGAAACAATCACCAAGGATAATGTGGAACAATAAAAATCAAAACCAAGCACACATATGCATCAATTAAATAAAATCAAACTCTTTACTAACTCATAAAACCATCACGAAAAGCATAATCTAAATAAAAATCAAGCATTAACAAAGGTTCATCGATAGGCATTCTATAAAGTTTAGCATAGCACCGGAAAATCAAACAAAATAATTATAAAGAAAACATGTTGAAAAACAGTAGAAACGAAAGATTAAAGGCGATAAAACCCGTAATCTTCGATCTCGATCAAATAGCACTTCATCGAATGATTCCTTGCCTTCAAAACTGCCAAAATATGCAATCCTAAGTTCCAAGAAACTCCAAAATCGACTGGTAATCGAAGGGTCTATTTCAGGTTAAGGTTAAGGGTGTTTATATAGTGCAACTTGGCCTTAAACTTGATAAAATCGGGAAACTTTCTGGAATTTGGGTCTCTAGGCGCCTTGCGACCATGCATGTCTTCCCTTGCCGCGTGCTCAAGGAAGGTCGACCAATATGTTAGTAGTATTGGCTTATTTTCTCTCTGGTTCCTTCTGATTTGTTCCGGCTTCTCGTTATGGCTTTTTTTGACTCGTTTTTCAACCATTTCAACCACGTTCAACTCCCGGAACCTAAAAAACACAAATATGTTAGTAGTATATAAATTCTAAATAAAAACAAACAAAAACTAATAAAAGATTATATGAAATATACAAGAGAAATATATATAATTATCAGTATATCATGCCCTAAGGAACATGGAAATACAATATCTATTTATTGTTATACTCGTTCTAATTATCTTTCTACTTGTTATGGAAGACAAGAAATGAAGTTTTTTTTTACAAAAAACTTGCATCCATAAATAAATCAAGGAAGACATAAAGATATGGTTTTCTTTAGGTAAGTAACCGAGGAAAACATGTAGAGGTGGATTGCGATAAACGGTGTTATTTTTTGTTTGTTAATTTTTAGTGTTAGAGGGTCTTTGAATTCGTGTGTAATCATGTGGTCTAGCCTTTTGCTACTCTAGTATGGTTTCATCAATAAAATGGGCTATTCAAAATATAACTTTTTTTTAATCGTCAATGAAAACCAAAACTGGAACCCCTACCAAAATCTAGGAATCGAAGAAAAATACAAGAAAGAAAACAAAATAAAACGAAACAAAGTTACAAAGTACTATCTACAAAAGTAAATTTACAACATAAAATTTGCACCAAATCTAAACTTGATCTCTATCCCATGAATTTCTCGTTCGGATTCTAATGTTTTCTGCTCTTTTTCCTCCAGCCCCTTTTATTTTCTATGTTCATAATATTAATCGATTAGTTATCAACATGTGTTATATAGATGAGATTGGCTTGATACCTATTTTTTAAAATTTTGATAATACTTTTTTTTTCTCAAAATAACTGTTTTAACTTGAATACTTGTATGTGGAGCTAGGTTGACTTTTTAAATTCTTTTAGAAATTACCCAAAAATTCATCCACATTCGTTTATACACACACAACATTAGTCATATCACGGATAAATAAAAACATTTACTATGAAACCAATGATGGATCTTGGTGATCCGGACACCTCTAATAAATATTTTTACAATAACTTGCAAATTGTTTGTTCACCGGACACCAGACTACAAACCAATCTCTCATCCATTACATCTCTTTAAATGAATTTTTTAATGCCCTCTAACCCTGCTGCATAATCGGTTAGCACTAAAACCGTGTTACTCACATAATTCTACTGTACTACACTACAAGTTGGCTTGCATTGTCTACAACTCTTTTATGCATGTTTTTCTTGCCACATAATCATGTGCGTGTTATTCTCCCCATTTGCCTTTATGTCCTTGGCTTTTCTTTGTTCTTGAGTTTTGGCTTTTGCTCTACCATTCGATTTCAACGGGAATTCAGAGTTTGGCCATTACAGAGCTCTTAATTCATCAATCAGTTCGATTATTTTTGGTTTCTAGTACACCCCTAGGCCATCAATCAGTTCTTTGTTCTTGTGTTTTTAGTTAGATTATTTTTGGTTTCTTGTACACCCCTAGGCCATCTACACAGTTTCACAATGTAACTTTAGCACCATTGCAGAATTCTCAAGTTTTTCTTAGAACACGTGACTTTCTTGTGTTAGGCCACCTCGTTCCTCAAATTGGAGAGCTATGTTGCCTCAATCTGGCTAAACTATGTTGTTTTAACCAGGTCCACACTGACTTCAGAGTTTGGCTTTGACGTTTTAAATATTTCCACTCGTGTGTAACACGGATATAAGTTATTTTGTACTCATGATATAAGTTATAAAAATGTTTAGATTTTTTTTTTATTTTTGTTACTCTTTGTATGTTTTTATATTTGAATTAAAATAACAATGTCATGTCTTATAATTTATGTAAAATTATTTTTTTTCTTGAATACGACATTTGCATTCATTTATATTATATACATATATATGACATTTTAAATATTTTCACTTGTGAGTAACATGGGTATAAGTTATTTTGTACCCATCGTATAAGTTATAAAAATGTTTAGATTTTCATTTATTTTTGTTACTCTTTGTATGTTTTTGTATTTGAATTAAAATAACAATATCATGTCTTATTATTCATGTAAAATTATTCTTTTTCTTAACTATGACATTTACATTAATTTATATTACATACATATATATGACGTTTTAAATATTTCCACTCATGTGAACACGGGTATAAGTTATTTTGTACTCATGGTATAAGTTATAAAAATGTTTAGATTTCATTTATTTTTGTTACTTTTTGTATGTTTTTGTAGAGCTGGGTTCAAATAAGAAGTTTGATTTTCCTAAGAAGGCTAGGAAGGAGGGTATTTTAGTCTACTACCTTAATATTGAAAACCCACTTAATTTAATTTCAAAAACCCACTTAATTAATCTTAAAAACCCACTTAAATTTTTCACTTATCTCCTACAACCACTACCGCCCACCGCCACCACCTTGCCGGAAAAGTCTTCGAAATTTTCGCCGGAAAATTTCGTTGGAAAGTCACCGGTAAAACACAATGGAAAAACACTATGAAAAAACACAATGAAAAAACACAATGGAGAAAAAACACTATGAAAATAAAAACACAATGACAAAACACAATTAAATAACACAATGTAAAAACACAATACGAAAAACACTATGAAAAAATAAAACACAATTGTATACCACAATTTTATAAAACACAATTTTGGTAAAACACAATTTGTAAAAACCCACGATTTTTTTTTATTTTTATATAGCAATACGGTACTCATATAAAAGATAAAAAACACTCGTTATTATGGTGAAATTGTTTTTTAAAAAATGTTGTATAAAAAGTTATTGACGTTTTAAAATGATGGGGGAATTTGACATGTGTCTTGCATGTGGAGAGAGAAAGTCAACTAACGTGTTATCCCTATTATGCCCTTACCCTTATTTTACACTTAATGTTGTCTCTATTTTAATCTCAACCATTCAAGTTTAAAAATAAATAGACAACATTATTTCCTATCCTTTCTACAAAAAACTAATCTTCTTATTATAACTCAACCTTGTTTTTGTATTTGAATATAAATAACAATATCATGTAAAATCATTCTTTTTTCTTATATATGACATTTGCATTAATTTATATTATATACATCTATCTATCTATCTATCTATCTATCTATATATATATATATATATATATATATATATATATATGACGTTTTAAATATTTCGACACGCGTGTAGCACAGCTATAACCATGATTTAAGTTATAAAAATGCTTAGATTTCCATTTATTTTTGTTACTTTTAGTATGTTTTTGTATATGAATTAAAATAACAATATCATGTCTTATAATTCATGTAAATTTTTTTTTTCTTAAATACGACATTTTCATTAATTTATATTATATACATATGTATGACCTTTTAAATATTTTCACTCGTGTGAACACGGGTACTATCCTAGTTAGTTAATAACTAACAAAATTATTGATACGCAAATTTGTTATTTTCGGCAAACGGTTTTTTTTTGCCTAAAATTTTTAAACTCATATGGTAATACTGGAAAAAATCGAAAATGTTGAAACCAAATGGTTTCAAAAATCTAAAACCAAAGTTTCAGTTTAATATTAATTTATATATATATCATCCTATTTCTCTCTTGTTTTCATCAATAATCAATTTGATATTAATTTATATATATATCACCTCCCATATATAATTTTATTATTGGGAAATTCCCTAAATGACCCTAAAGAAGAAAGAGAGAAAAAAAAAAAATCCTATTTCACTTAAGATTCCCAAAACTATCCAAAAATATGTACTGAGACGACATCTTGGAGAAATAAACGACGGTATTTGTTAACCAAACAAAAGCTGACACGTGTAAAGATTCTGACTCACCAGACGAGATTGTTCCGACCCTTTTTTTAACTTAATTAACATTTTAAAAAACCGTCTCTCCAAACGGTTTTTTTGTGTTTCTCGTCTGTTCCGTTCATATTAATTTTTTCTTGAGATTTGAGCTTTTTTAATTTTGTCTTGGTAGACGCATTTTGTTTGAATTTCGTCTTCCAAGTTCATATTCCAAAGTTTCTTATCTTGTAAGTTTAAATCCTCTTTTATTCACCTATCTATATCTTCATCTTCTTATATCTATAACCATCTATAATCCATCTATCTCATAACCACACTTTAGCGAAATGAAGTATAAGAGAGGAGATCGAGTAGAGGTTGCGGATTTGGGTCCCGGGTTTTTGGGATCGTACTACGGCGGTAACATAATTTCCACGTTTGGAGATGAATATTATTAAATTCCATAAAACTAATTGAAAGCTAACTAGAACTTGAAGATAAAAAGGAAGAACATGAAGAGATGAAGATGAATCAAATACTTGAAGAAGTTGATAATTAAAAATGATAGTTTAATTAGGAAAGTGGGGTCTACATAAAAATAATTAGAAATACCGTCGGATTATACGGAATAATAAAATACATGGTAGGTCAAGACGGAATACAAAAAATCCTATCGGTTCAGACGATATTTAAACTTTTATAACTACCAAATAAGAAACTTTGGAATATGAACTTGGAAGACGAAATTCAATCCAAATGCGTCTACCAAGATGAAATTAAAAAAGTTCAAATCTCAAGAAAAAATTAACATGTACGGAACAGACGAGAAACATAAAAAAACCGTCTGGAGAGACGGTTTTTTAAAAAGTTAATTAAGTTAAAAAAAGGGTCGGAACAGACGAGATTTTTAAAAATCTCGTCCGGTGTGTCAGAAACTTTACACGTGTAAGCTTTTGTTTGGTTAACAAATACGGTCGTTTATTTCTCCAAGATGTCGTCTCAGTACATATTTTTTGGATTGTTTTGAAAATCTTGAGTTAATAAGATCTTAGTTTTTCTCTCTCTACTTTAAGGTCATTTAGGGAATTTTCCCTTTATTATTTGCTCATAATCAACTTAATTTCTCTATAATTTTAAATAAATAACAAACTATATGTATTGATGATATATTTTGATTTTAAAAGGATAAAAAAATAAAATAGAGATTGATGCAAATATTTATAAAAGAAACAAGATACGACATACTTTATAAAAAGATATAATAATATATATATAAATGAAATTTAATAAATATGTTATGTAATTTTATAAAGAGATACATGATACGACTTACCAATTGTTCCTTTGGGTTGGAGTTTACATAAAAGGCTATAAAAAATATTCAACTGAAAGCATACATAAGTTTTGGTTGAGTTTTAGATACGTACGTACGTCTTACAATGGATGCGGCTATTGGCATTGACCTGGGAACTACGTACTCGTGCGTTGGCGTTTGGAAGCATGGTAGAATCGAAATCATACCGAACGAGCAAGGCTACAGAACTACACCGTCTACTGTTGCTTTCCACGGTGAAGAACGTCTCATTGGCGATGCTGCCAAGAACCAAGTCGTCATGAACCCAACTAACACCATATTTGGTCAGTCACCCACTCGATCTTGATCTTCCTATATATTAATTTTTTTACCTACTATTTAATTACTTTCATCTAGCTGACAATCATTAAAGAAAAGTTAATACTATTCATAGTTTATGCTAATGATCTTGGAATTTTATCTGGTTATGAACATGTTGAAGTAAAAGAACCATGTCTACGTACAATTACCCGATCAAATTTATTGTACGTAGTGATATGTTTTTTCTATTACTTCATTTAACCGTACGTTATTGTTTCTCTTTTCAGATTGGAATCCCATTGAAAGTTTCTCTTATCAGGTACAAAATTGTTGTTTGTGCTTTAAATGGAGTGACAAGAAAATATGCCTCTCTTTCACCAATCTAGCTTACCATCTTACATCCATGTATCAATTTTATCTAATTTGAAGTTAAGATACATAAGTTTGAGGTTCTATGCTCAGTCTGTATCGTTTACTTTATTATTTGGATCTTGACTGATTAATTTAATACCAAAGATGAGGCCAGCAAACAATCGTCGATTGATGAGTACAAAGGTGAGTTTATTTCCAATCAAAATCCATTTTCAATTTCAGTTTTGAAGTTATATCATCATGTTCACTTTGATCATTCAAAGAGCGATTGATGTAGATAAGGAAGAGAATATAACTTAAATGGAATCCAATAACGTTGACCAATACAGTGAGGATTAGATCTTGATCATGACATCATGTGTTAAATTTTTTTCTCTGGTTTGTTTGACTTTGGTGTTGTCAATAGGAAAAGAATGCATGATGGAGGCCAGAACCAATCAAGACAAAACAAAATTTGCAAATAGAGCTATAAAAAACATGAGGTTTGAGAGCAAGGAGGTTCAAGAAGCCGATAAAAGTGAAGATGCGTTCTTACCAAGTAGATGCTCCATGTCAAAGACGCTCCATGTTCGGTTATGGCTACTGGTGTTGAGTATCTTTATCGTTATTTGGTTTTGTGCATTTTGTGTACATGACATTGTAAGTCATAATGATCACAAACTAATATGTGAACTATGTATCTGCAGGTAATTTAATATATTGATTCTGGTTTGGTTATATTCCTGAAAACAAGATGGCACTTGAAAAATCATAACTTCAAGGTATTTAAATATTAAATTTGATGGGTATAAAACTAGAATTGCTTACAGTTGATGACATTATGACTACCATAATTTATAATTTTGATACATGTATGAGTATTTTTGACGCATGATTTTTGTGAACTTTGTCTACAGTTGGATAACAAAAGTTATGGACAGTGTGTTACAGTGTACTTCACCTTTGCTATGGTGTATAAACAATACAGTGATGCTTGCTGAGGACATTTGATTACGGCTCCAATGATGGCAATTTAAAAAATTGTTAAAAGATTTGATGTTTTTTCTATTTGTCTCAAAACATGTGGTACTTTACTTTTGTATACTTCAAATACGTTATATTTTCATGTATTCACACATTTTAGATCCTATTTTAACAAATAATGTTTTTATAGAATGCAAAGAAAATTTAATTATGTTATTATAGCATTAAAGCACCCGTCCACCGGACGGGTATAAAACTAGTTTTATCTGTTTATGAACATGTTGAAGTAAAAGAACCATGTCTGCTCAACGTTTAACATAAACGGATTGCACGAGTAAAAAAATTTGTACTTCTTCAGTAATTGGGAACTTCTTAACTTGAATAATCAAACATTGATTGATTGTTTTCAGATGCCAAGAGGTTGATTGGACGGAAATTCAGTGATTCTAAAGTGCAAGGAAATATGAAATTGTGGCCTTTTAAGGTCATTAAAGGGCATGATGATACTCCAAAGATTGTTGTCTCCTACAAAGGTAAAGAAAAAGAATTTTTAGCCGAAGAAATTTCATCAATGATTCTCGGAAAGATGAAAGAAATTTTGGAGGCCTACCTTGGAGAGGTTGTGAAAAACGCTGTGATAACTGTTCCGGCTTATTTTAACAATTCACAACGTCGGGCAACCAAGGATGCAGGTACCATTGCTGGTTTAAACGTCATACGCATGATCAATGAGCCTACAGCAGCCGCAATTGCTTATGGTATGGACAATAAGTCTGATATTACCGGTAAGATAAATGTTCTCGTCTTTGATTTGGGAGGGGGCACCTTTGATGTCTCTCTTTTAACTATTGAGAAAGGAGGTGTGTTTGATGTGAAAGCTGTTTCCGGGGATACTCATCTTGGAGGTGAGGATTTTGATAACCGCATGGTGGATCATTGTGCTTTGGAATTTAAAAGGAAATGGAATAAGGACTTGAGAGGGAACCAAAGAGCGTTGGGGAGGTTGAGATTTGCTTGCGAGAAAGCAAAAAGGATTCTCTCAAGCAGTACCGAAACTTCAATCGAATTGGATTGTTTGCATGATGGGATTGACTTTTCCATGAGATTACTCGAGCTAAGTTTGAAGAGCTGAACATGAGCTTTTTTAATCAGTGCATTGAAACTCTAGACAAATGTTTAAAAGATGCTAAGGTGGATAAATCATGGGTAGATGAGATTATTCTTGTTGGTGGCTCGACTAGGATACCCAAGGTCCAACATATGTTGCGGGAACTCTTTGGGCGGAAGGAGTTATGCAAAAGCGTGAACCCTGATGAGGCTGTAGCATGTGGTGCAGGGGTTTTGGCTGCAAGGTTAAGCGGGACCAGTCATCAGAGCGTTAAAGATTTGGTGCTACTTGATGTCACTCCTTTGTCACTTGGTATAGACACAAGAGGAGAAGTATTTGATGTTGTGATCCCTCGAAACACTCAAATACCTACCAAGAAGTTCAAAAAATACGCTACACTCGAAGATAAGCAATCTTACATGAGTCTCATCGTGTATCAAGGTGAAAGGATCAAATCCACAATGAACCATTTGTTGGGGAGCTTCACTGCCAGTGGAATACCGCGTGCTCCGAAACGAGATATGAAAGTCCAGATCTGCTTTGAGATAGATCCCGATGGTATCCTCACAGTGACATCCAAAATAATATCAAACGGTATCTCAAACAAACTCACGATTGCATATGGTAAGGGAAGCGGAAGGCTCTCCAAGGAAGAGATAGAAAAGATGGTAAAACAAGCCAAGAAGTACAAACTTGAAGACGAGGAATACAAGAAGGTGGTGAAGGCATACAATGATTTAGAGGATTGCATATACAACATGAAAAAAAAAGGTCCAAGAATACAAAGTTGAGACGAGAGTGCACCCAGATAACTTGAAGAAAGTGGAGAATGCCATTGTTGAAACGACCGAGTGGCTCCAGAACAATCAAGCTGCACCAATCTGTGAGCTTCAGCTCAAAAAGGTATATTTGGTGTTTGTTTGCGCCCCGCTAATTTAGTTATTAAACTCTGGGATTTCTAAGCATGTGCTAGCTATAAGGACTTGGTTTGGCTTATACATATACCGTATGGTTTTTAATTGTTTTGCCTTTTTTCTAATTTTTTTTCATACAAAAGTTATTCATCTCTACTGATGATATATACCCCTCAACGAACGGCTCAGCCACGTCGGCTTTACAACCCCTATTTTTCAATTTCCGGTATTAAGTTGGTTAACATTTTAGATAATGGGTCATGTTAGTTTCTTTGGTTAATTTGTATCCTATAAAAAGGCTTTTCAATTATGATTGAAGCTGGCAGTGAATTTCTTGGGAGATCTCTAATTGGCGTTATCATTGGGAGATTGAGATTGACATCTCAAATCGGTCCTTATATTATATTGCTACGTTTAACTAAGATTTGATGTTCAGCAGCGAGGCTGTAGTAAAGTTGTACATTAATCCTGTAAAAGAAAGTAGTTCAAAAAGAAAGAGCAAATTATCAAAATAGCCCATTTGATGAGAGAGAAAAGACAAAATAGCACGTGAGATTTCAATTTCCCAAAATAGCCCACCAAATCCAACTTTCACATGAAATTGGGATTTTCCCCATGAGTTTTCGTGGACCAATCAAGATCTGTCATGTGTCATCCATTCCCATCTACCATGCAAGTTTTCATCTCAAATCTGTCTGAAACGTTACTTTTGAAATCAAATCTATCCTGACGAAAACCAACTTTAACGTGATGTTTCAAGCTGTTTTCGTCGGCAACGTGAGTTTTCAAAAAAGATAGTTTTTGTGCTTTTTTTAAATTCATCTCCAAAGACGAATTTCAAATGAATTTCGTAAATTTCCAAAAACCTAAAACATCTTCATCTTCTTCATCATATTTATCACCTTCATCATCTTTTCGGCCATCGGCGCCATCATCGCTGGCAACATATTCCGACCTGCCATGGCGGGTGAACCGTTCGGGGACGCAGCGTGGAGACACCGCGTAGCAGCTTCCGATGAAGACGTCGGATCTGGTGTATGTTTCTGCACGGTACCATGACTTGCAGACAAGTGATACGGCGGCGTTAAGGTCACGACGGTAAAATGGTCATTTGTTGTTGTGGATTATGGCATTTTTGTTATTATTTCGGTGGGTGGTGGTGATGGGATCTGGAGTGATTTATGGTGGTGGTGGATGGGTTCATTGTTAAAATAAAAAAGATGGAATCTTGATCAGGCACATAGAGAGGATTAATAATAATAATATTAAAGCTTGGAGTTAGAAAGAAGATTATAGAAAATCCATTATTAAAGCTTGGAGTTGGATGAAGATGGTAGAATCCATTATTGAAGCTTGGAGTTGGATGAAGAAGATAGAAAATGATTTTTTTTTTAAATGCGAAACTCACTTAAAATTCATCTTTGGAGATGAATTTCAAAAAAACACAAAAATCGTTTTATTTGAAAACTCACGTTACCGATGAAACAGCTTGAAACATCACGTTAAAGTTGGTTTTCTTTATGTTATATTTGATGAGAAAAATAACGCTTTAGACAGATTTGGGATGAAGAATAGCATGGTAGGTGAAAATGGAAAACACATGGCAGATTTTTATTCGTTCACGAAAACTCACGGGGAATCTCAAAAACTCACGAGGACGTTGGATTTGGTGGGCTATTTTTGGAATTTGAAATCTCACGTGCTATTTTGCCTTTTCTCTCTCATCAAAAGGGCTATTTTAGTAATTTGCTAAAAAAAAAAAGCATTTCAAACAAAGGAATTTGAATATTCTAGACTTTAGGCGACTTACAGCTCCATTGACTCTTAAGTGCTCAGGAATTTGAATATTTACTTATTAATGATTCGTTCTGATTAAACATGTGCACAGACCAGCAAAAATCAGCAATCTTTTTAAGTCACCCTGAAAGAGATAACAAACACAGATAAAAATATTAATTATAAAACACACACAAAATAAAAAACCATGTGTGACAATACAAGGATACCTGGTTTTATATCTCTATGAATATCATGCTTCCCATCACTATAAATAAGAGCACGCGCTAATTAAGCAGCAAGCTATCCACAAAATAAAACAATATTAGTTGGGTCCATGTTTATCTCTCAAGTAGATAGAAATCATAATCACTTTCTTTTCTCCTCATACTGTACACATTGCAAAAAACTAATAGAAATATGAAAGACTTACAGTAGCAGCACTAAAGTGCACGCGCTAATAGAAATATGAAAGATGTTTTTTTTCATACTGCTTGCGTGTAGCATCATAGAATTCAGTCACTCGAGAGAAGTCCACAATTATGGGGCGACCTAGGAATAAAGATAACTTTAAACTTAGCACTACATGGTAACTTTAGATTAAGTAACAAACTCACAACTCAAAATTAACTCAGATTCAAATTTAATTCAGATATAATTACTTACCAACAGAAGCTAAGCAGTAGGGTCTCACCTGCAGCAGCGGTTTCTGTTAGAACAGGAACAATGGCAGGTAATGTTGAAATCTCAAAATCAACTTTATCCTGCAATATATCAACATAAAAAAAAAAAGACATAAAGCAAATGATTAAAAGCAAGGTACCTGAGAGTCGGCTGGCTATATTTAAAACCATGGGCATAATCACTGGTTGCATAAGTATAACCATATTCCTAAGCTCTGCACAAAGAGGCGGAAGAACCTACACAAACAAAAACAAAGTTAACTCATAATTTTCATTATGTGAAAAGAGATGACAAAATTAAAATTATGAATATTATTTCAAAGCCCGCCAAGACGATACCTTGTATTGCTAGATACGAGCATCAAAATCTTTTCACATGTCCAACAGTGCTTTTAAAAACTCTGAGTTCTGCATGTTATCCCTTTCCTGAAACATATAATAAAAAATTAACAAAAAGACATCTTAAAAACACATCATATTTATTCAGAAAACTATCATAAATAACTTAAATCCCACGCACGTACAAGCATGTGGACCAGGAAGCGAAGCAATCACCACCTTGTGTCATCACAAATAAAAGGGAGAACCTGAAAAGTGAGAAAATCATAAGTAACTATAAACTACAAAGTGAAAGTATAAAATTGTCCTTCACTCTGAACACATTCAAGTCACACATTACCTGCAAAATCTAAAACTGATGGTCTTAAACCCTCATTTGGTGAAAGCTTTCTTTTCAAATCAGAAACCGGTTCAGGTGGGATAGATGAAAACGCCTCGCTGGATAAATAAGTCAATATGCGCAGTAATCGAAAGGGCGTTTGGAAACAGAAAATATTTAAAAGGAGGGCCCACTTACATTTGTCAATGCTGTGAATTCACATGCTGGGATTGACCAACAAATGCTTAAATTTTGCTATGATAGTTTGCACTCAGTTATGCTAACTTAGAAAAACAATTGAAACTGAATATTTGCACATTCACCAAACATATCATGTCATTGCATTCTTCAAAAATATTTGCAACAAAACAAGAATAATATTTGCAACAAAGTCACATACATCAAACATATCATCATCATTGCAATACTTCAAAATATCAAATAATACTACTTATAGTCCATGCTAGTTGCTATTTTCATTAGGCTTTGGTCCTTTTTCTTGATTGTTGCTCGGTTCTTCTCCTTCTTGGGGGTTGTTGTTGTTCTTCTTCAATAATTTGTAAATTATAACATATATCATTAGATTAGGTTATTAGAGCACTAGAAGCTAATAGAGTAATATCAGTCAGTAGATGAATGAATGCGAGTGTGTAGTGTACCTTGGCAGTGTTGAATCAAAACAGCCGCAGCAGCAGCTGAAGGTCAACATTGAGGAAGGAACTGAAACAGAGCTCACTAAAACTGGCGAATGTATGACGTTAGGTTAGAGTCTGAGGGGGTGTTTGGATTCCTTATTTTAACTTCTTATCATTTCTCATTTTTTTCTTTCACACCAAAAGCTATGGGTGTGCGTAGTTATGGTGCGGTTTGATTTGGTTTTTGATTAAAACCGAGTCGAAAATCAAACTTGCGGTTTTATTATTTTTTAAAACTGATCGATTTTGGTTTTTTTGGTTCGGTTTTAGGTTTTTGGGTTTCGATTCGGTTTTGGATTTGGTTTTTTTCGGTTTTGCTACTCGAGTCAAACCTTTTTAGCAAAAAAAAGTTGACCAAAGATATTGAAATATGACATGATATTTTTCTATTTAAACTAATAATTAATAGAATATTGAATATTTGGACTTCAAATATTAAAAGCTAATAAAATATACATTTAAAATAAAATTCAAAATCAAAACAAAAAATACTAGTATTGTTAGTTATTAATCATATGTAGAAACCAAATATATTTGTTATTAACCATACATTAAAACTAAACAAATGGTAATCGGCAGATTGTGTTTTAATGGTTACGCTTAAGATATTATGGTTATTTTGATTTTTTTTTGTTATTTTCGTGCGGTTCGGGTTTTACGGTTCTTAACAACATACAAAATCGAACAAAAACCAATATTTCGGTTTTTGCTAAAGTACAAAACCGAACCGCCGGTTTCTAATTCGGTTTGGTTTTTCCGGTTCGGTTTATTTGGGTTTATCGGTTTCGATTCGGTTTTTTCGATTTTATGCACACTCCTACCAAAAGCAATCTTAAGCACTTTATTACTTTTCAAATAGTTAATAAATTATAAGTTGGTGAAAATAAGCAATCGCAAACACCCCCTTATGACGCACGCGCACTTTTGGTGACTTTAATCGGGTTCTCAGATGTTTCGGTTAAGGTTCAGCTAAGTCTACAGTCTATTGTGTTAAGGAAAGAATAATTAAAATGTAACAGTGTTAGGCTAGTTTATAAGTTCGGTTGTACAAATTGCTCGTCCTTTGCTTGGAAATTGTATGTTCGACTTCGGCTTAGTTTGGAAATGAGCCATTCGGTTTGAAAACAAGCCAAACACGGGCAAAGTCTCGCTTGGTTCGGTTCGGTTCGTTTTGCTAGAATTATTTTTTATTTATTAGTTTTATATATCTTTTTTATGTTGACTTCAAAGTTCAAATATAAACCATAGTCGCTCGTTTTATTTACGTTTTTGTTAACTTTGAGCATTAGACATAGTTGAGAGTATTGAATTAATGGTATTTTAGAGTTTTAAAACTTTTAAATTGTATGAAACCAAGCAAAACCATGCCAAATCATGCTGTCCAGTTTCAAATCAAACCAAGTTTAAACATAAAAAATATTGCTTGTATGTTTAAATTCAATTTGCTCGTTTGGCTCGCTGTAACATCCTAAATTTTATAATATTGAATAAAGAAAGTTACGTTTAGTAATTTCGTGTTATTAATTAATTAATATCGAGTTAAGAACGAATCATGGACTTAGATTAATTAAGGTGGACTAAGTGGTAATGGGTTTTAGGTCCATGGGCTTCAAGGGGTATAAATACCCTCTTAAACCAACCTAAAACCCTAAACCCTCATTTATATCCATCCAAATCTCTACACACTCAAAAACACACACCACCATATTTCGGCCGAGAGAAAGAGAGGTGAGGTCCGAGCAAGCACACGCGATTCAAGATAGATACAAGATCTAGAGCCCTTAAGCAAGCTAAACGAGACCGAAGAACGTATAAAGGTAAGTCGTTTTACCTTTAAAGTTTACATTTTTATACACTTTTAGTCTTGAAACTTAGAACGAGAATAGATCAAGTATAAACGAAAGATAAAGTTGTAAACTTGATAGTAAAAATAAGTGTAAAGAACCCGAAAATGGAAACATGAACCCTTAACACTAGTATTGAACGTTTTTGAACTTAAAGGTCCAAACTTTACGTGTTTTCGGGTCAAACCATATCCAAAAACGACCATAGGAATGATCGCGGGTTAGTCAAATACCATACCCATGGATTTCTCGGTAAAACGATGATGATTTTGGGGATTAAAGATGAACAGCGGCGGCTGCTGACAACTTCGCCTGCAAGCGAACTTCGCCTGCAAGCGAACTTCGCCTGCAAGCAAGTTCGCCTGCAAGCAAGTTCGCCTAATTGATAACTTCGCCTAAGGCTAAGTTCGCCTAATTGATAACTTCGCCTAAGGCTAAGTTCGCCTAATTGATAACTTCGCCTAAGGCTAAGTTCGCTAATGCTCAACTTCGCCTGGCATAAGTTCGCTTAAGGTTAACTTCGTCAAACTTAACTTCGCTTGATGTTAAGTTCGCTATAAGTAAGTTCGCCTACCTTAACTTCGCCGAACACTAACTTCGCCTAATACAAGTTTAAGCAAGTTCGCTTAATGTTAAGTTCGCTTATTGTTAAGTTCGCTTAATGATAAGTTCGTTGGAGTTAGCAAATTAGAAAATAAATTAAAAACCTAATGGAAAAATGTGTTAAGACAGTTAATGGAAATAAAATTTTTCCAAGCTGATCTGGCAGCTCGACCCCAACCAGGGGCTCTGCCCCTTGGACCCTGCTAGGGGCTGCCGCCCCTAGACCCCGCTGCCAGGGGTGCTGCCCCCGGACCCCCGTTCGTTGTGGGTTATATAAAGATAGAAATACAACATGAGTAGTAGTAGTTAATTGACACATGTAAATATTATACAGTTAGCCGTGCACAGCTCAAGAAGGGAATAACGATTAACGGAGAGCGTAACAGTATTCAGGTGAGTTTCTAGCCCCACTTCTGTGTTATGTTTTCGGGCTGTGTGCATACTCGATATGTTTGTTAATACACTTTTCCTAAGTGATAAGTGTGACATCTGCCCGATCCGACCCGACCCAGGTACCCGTTTCTTTTTATGATTTAAAGTTTGTTATTAATCTTTGTAAATTTAACTTTTTAATTAAAATTAAAAATATTTATTTTTATTTGTTCATTCCCGCCCCTTTCTCTCCCCCTTTCTTTCTTGTCGTCCCGCCTCTTTGTCTTTCTTGTCGTCCCGCCTCTTTGTCTTGTCGCCGTCCCGCCCTCCTGCTTAACCCTTAAGCCTTGAACCCTCTCTTCTTTGCTTGTCCTTTGGTTCTTCCCGCCTAAGGATGTCTGCAGCTCCACGCGCTAGACTCCTTACAAGGAAGCCTGCGTGAAGACATCTTGTTCCTGCGATGCGTGAAGAGAACTCTTCTCGCAGCGCGCTAAGAATGTATGTTCTTCCCGCGATGCGCTAAGAATTCTAGTTCTTCACGCAGCACGCTAAGAATTTGTAGTTCTTCCCGCGGCGCGCTAGGAATTTATGTTCTTCTCGCAGTGCGCTAAGGATTTGTGATTCTTCTCGCAGTGCGTTAAGGATTTGTGATTCTTCTCGCAGTGCGCTAAGGATTTGTGATTTTTCCCGCAGCGCGCTAAGGATTTTTGTGCCAGCCTTCGCGCTCGCGCACTCAGCCTTCTCGCGCTAGACCTTTAAGTCCTCTGTTTTATCCAGCTTGTATGCTTTTGAAGTGTCTTATCTTCTGTGCTTTTGACCTAACCTATCTTATGTCTGAATAGTTACTTTCGGCGCAGCATGCGCACCAACCCCATTGGTTGGTAGAAAAAGTGACTGACATTATCTTTTGAGATCTGCTTTTCCATGCTTTATCCAGTACCTTTACCTGAACCGCCCATGCTTTTTACTGTTCCCAGACAGCTTTCCCTTTTGCTTTTCCCCTTTTCCTGCTGCCATATCTTTTGAGATCTTGCTTTTGGGAATCTTTTTACTGTTGATATCTTTTCTTTTACTTTTGGAAATCTTTTCTAGGGTTTATGTCCCCTAGGGTTTGCCTATAAATATAATACTATTTTCTTAACACTTCACACACTACACTTATTATCTCTTCCTCCCTTTTTGCTCTCTGCCGTTGTTCTTCAGCCGCCTCCCTCCTCTCTTGCCTTCGTCTTCCTGTTCTGCCCTGTCTTCCGGTAACTTTTTAATATAAATATTAATTTACTTATTATTTATGCTAACTTATAATCTAGACTTAAAACCGATCGTTGAAACCGTAATCTTTACTTATAGGTTAACTTGCTTGTTTGGTTCTTGCTTTATCTATCATCGCATCTTTATCAAGTGAGTTATCTCGTATCTAATCCCTTTTTATTTTAAATGCTTTGGGATGTTCATGTGTTCATACAAAACTTGAGTCTTAAAACTGTTTATGAACTTTAGTCGCGCAGTATCCCATGTGTTGAGGACGTTTACTTGGCTGTTTATTTGTATGTGTGTATCATTAACCGCTTTGTTCGGCCTATTCCGAAGTTTTCATGGATCCATTGGATGAACACGGGAGACCTATCGTTTACGGTTTTCTTTGTTTACACTTGCACAGTATGTTTTCTCGTTTTTGTGCTCAATTGGGAGCACGGATTGAACTATGAGCTATGATCTATCTATCTTAGGCTTGATCACAATCTGATTACACCCTTGTTAAACATCAGATATACACATGTGCGCGCAGATTTATGATTATCTATGTATTGTATTTAAACTTGATTTCTCACCAACACGCAAGTGTTTGACGTTTATTTTAACACATGTTCAGGTTTGCTGTAGCTGCTTTGAAGCTTGTGGACACGTAGGAAGTTCTTTTATTTTGGACCTAGATTAAAATGTATCAAGACATGTTATTGTTGTTCGAATATTATGCTTTATAATATATTGATTTATGTTGATTCATGTTATCTTTGTCCCCGCTGCGCGTGCGCGATAAAATGTGTATTAATAAATATTGACACCAATAGTGTCGCGAGTAATGAAACAATATGTGGCGCCCCGATGTATAATCCGCCTTTGGTCGGGGTGTTACAATAAGTGTATGCCTTATATGAATAACGTGAAATGTATGAATGATTGCTTGTTAGTACGTGAACGATCTTCGGATATTACACGTACTATCAGGTTGTAGTGTTACGTATAAGGTAAGTATAATGTATTTGCTTATATGTATGAATGCGATAAAGTTAACAAACGAAGGAAAGGCATGGTTGTATGGTAACGAAGAGGGACCATGCCCTAATAATATCTGTGATGTTAGGGACCAGACCCTAATAATATCTGTGATGTTAGGGACCAGACCCTAATAATATCTGTGATGTTAGAGACCAGACCCTTATAATATATGTGATGTCAGGGACCAGACCCTTATAATATCTGTGAGGTTATAGGGCGAAAGGCTCTTTAAAACGTATGATTATGTATGTAAAGAAAGTATGAAGGTAAGAATGAAAGTATATGCACTTATGTGTGTATGAAAGAAAGTTAAGAGGTTAAGTATGAAATGTAAGAAGGTATTGTATGAGTATGTGATTAACTAGAACTCACTCAGCATAGCTGACTTTTAGTATGCACGCAGGTGAGTAGAATGAGACAGGTAGCTTGAGGAGGACACATGGCAGAGTTGGACGAAGCTGGCATCTGAAGATTTTGCTATGATGTTTTATTTTAAAAGACTATGTTTTGTTTTTAAATGACGATGAATGCTCAATAAGACAAGAATTATGGTTATGGAATGTAATGGTTTGAATGTTTTTAATGTTCCGCGAATGTTTTAATTAACTCTGATATTTAGAACTGCGTTTATGAGTAAATCCAACACGAAAGTAGGGCTACCGGTAACGGGGCCTTACACTCGCTTTCAAACCAAACCAGGTATGTGCAAGTCTGTTTTTTGATTTGGCTCGGTTTGTGAACAACCCTAGTCCAAGTGTAGTGGTCATGGAGCATAGCGCCCCTCACCTTCGCTCTTATTGGCCGAAACAAAAGGTCTTTTAAAAATTTCGCTCTTATTGGCCGAAACAAAAGGTCTTATAAAAATGTGATTTTTGTGATACGCATCGCGCAGAAGGCCAAAATTGCCCCATAACACCTTTGGGGTGATGCCTTGGGCGCCATAAAAACCTGTAATGCCTTATTACACATGGACTTAGGAAAACAAAATCTGACCATGTGATTTATAAATGTACACATAGATTATTTAAATTTATGCTTACATCATATTTTGAAATTAGAAGCCATTAAAAAAAAGGAATGAAAGGGATAATTTATATATTTTCTAATATGGTGTAGTAGTAAGAAACTTTAGTTTTTAATCCTCGCAGAACGACAATTGAAGAAGTATGGACGGTTCAATGAAGAAAGACTGAGATCTTTGTGATCTTCAGTTTGATCCCGAGGTTCCGGAACTAAAGATAACTTGGAGTTGCTTAAGGGATCCATACGGCTGGGTTGGGCCAGATCACGGTAACATTTTTCCATTGGGTCACATCGTAGGAAATACATAGACAATTTTCTGTTTGTTGGCCGTTAAAAAAGAAAGAGATAATTTACAAAACTTGTTATTTTCTATAAGGGTGTCACCTTGTTTTTTCAAAAACAATCTGATAAGAGACTGGCTTCTTGTTTTTCTTTTTTCCTTTTTATTTTATTTTTAATGACGATGTTGTGTTATATAGATTTGATTGGCTTCAACTTTTTTTTAACAATCAACAAAGAATTGCTTAGGTAATCTGTATAAGGTGAGTAAAAGACTATCGTCAGCTGGTTCAATCCATTCGTATAGAGCCCTTAAATACCTCCAAACTATCTTCAATTTCGAAAACACCCACGAAGACCACATTGGAAAGGATGAGATTGATTTCAAATGCTCATACTTTAAAATTTTTACAGTACCTTTTTCTCTCAAAATATCATTTCAATATGTGTTTTGTATTTTTAACGTGAAAGATTATTAATATAATTGGTTGTGGCTCAATGGTAGAGCACTCACTTTACTAGTGAAAGACAGGGGTTCAAACCTCACTATCACCAATTTATATGGGAGATATGAGGGATGACCTTGGCCAGGGTTTGAGTCCTGATCTCATCCGGTTTTACCGGCTCCTCATTGTCGTGCCGTTTGGCGGGCGTGGGGGTCAGGTTTTATCCGGTGAATCCCTCAATAGGTGGACCGCTAGGGGCTCCGTCCGTCCGGACTAGTGGCCGGCTCGTGCTACCTTTAGCTAATGGGGGCCGCGTACGGAGCATCTGGTGTTACTTAGTTGGCCGTTCAAATATATATATATATATATATGCATATTATGTTTTATTCCCCGTATTACGGTGTTGTGTTATATTTATATCTTTTTGGATTTTAATTTTATTTATTGTAAGAAATTTAATCATTTATTAGGGTTTGATGATTAAAGTGTTTCACAATTAAATGAGATGTTATAACTCATTTAAAAACTATAGGTTTGGTGAAACTCATAACCCGCTTCTTCGCCGTCGGAATCTCGCTAGAAGAGTTAACAAATCAGCTGGAGACTATTCATCAACAGCATCCGACGCTCAGTCAGTTGCCTAACCGTAACGTAATCAAATTAGTCAGATCTAGCACCTTCTGATTGTACTCCATAAACAAATCCTGATATAATCAGATCCAGATCTCAAACTCGATATCTGTGAAATCTGACTCTCCAATTTGAAATGAACCGTTGAAATAAACGTAACGGCTTTTGTCACCCAGTTTAAGCTGATAACGGCTTCCGTACACTGATGGTGGTCGCCAGGTGGAGGTGACTGACAGAAAGGGGAGAGAGGTGGTGGTGGTGTCGTGATGTTGGGTTGTTGGCTGTGTGGTGTGTGTGAGAGAGAGAGAGAGTTTATTTTACAAATATTAATTATTAAATATAAATTTATAAATTTACAAAACTACCCTCATGTTGGATGCACATGACCATATTTAACGGAAAAAAGTTAACTGAGTTAGGGTCAAATGACATAATGTGATAGAGATTTTAAATGTAAAGGATGTTTTCAGACATTTCTTTCGCTAAAGGACATCCACTGAAAAAACGATTAAATATAAATGACGTCTTTTGCCATTTTGTCAAATTATAATATTTAACAAACTATATTTCTAAACTTTAAAGTTGGGCAAGTGTATGCTTTACATGTTTTATTTTTGTAACATCCGGGCCCTCGCATCACCAATATTGTCCGATTTGCCCACGGATAGCTCACAGATTTGTTTTTAGTTGCCAGGTAGAGACTTCCCAGGAGGTCACACATCATGTTACTACTCTCGCCTGAGCACGCTTAACTGTGGAGCTCTCCTCTCATCCACTTCCGTTAAGCCCAAAACACATTGGTGATTTAAGAGTCAACCATTTACATATGAACCAAGGATCTCGCTTGTCCACGTCCAATGTGGAATTTGCCTAGGATGTTACAATTTGCTGATTAAACAATTTCTTAAACTTTACTTTCGTATTTGTTATAATTGGTCTTTAAATGACCGAACCTTTTTTCGTGATTTAAAATTATCACATCATCACATGTTTGTATATTTGTGTTTCAACGTTTTATACCACGCCTTTAAAATACGATTTTTTTGTCTTACTAATACATGTGTTACCAATTTATGTTGTACCTGCCGATACTAAATGAATTTGTGTTGGTTTGCAACTAAAACGTGTTGTTTTGTTTGTTCCACATATGATAATTTGTTGTATTTTGCATTGATGGGTTTATTTCTTTTGTTTATTTTTGATGTCGTAACTCGATACAGGCTGATTTTGCGTCGACTCACAAGGCGTTCGTGGTTTAACGTTTTCACGCATGTTTTTTTGTTCGATTTAATGGTCCCATCGCGAAGCGCGTGCCGTATATCCTAGTATATATTAAACAGAAAATATTCCATCACTCACAAAAATCAATGTTTTAAAAACCGGCTCATACCGGCAGGTTGAACCGGTTACACTGGGTTTTGGTAAGACAACCGGTATTTAGAGCCTGATACATTTTGGCGGTTTGCTAGAACATCGTACCGCCGGTTTTAAAAATATACCGGTTTAAACCGGCAACCCGGTTTAAATCAAGATATCTTTGATGCTTTTTGTGGTCCATATTTTTTAAAATTGACTTTTAATCTAGCGGGTAAGGTTGAAACGACGGTAATCATAGTAAACGAGGAGTCACTAATAAACACATTTTATATCTTGTAAATCCAAGGTTGATTTATTTACATCTTTTGTAATGGATTAAGTTTCTACTTGATTTATCATTGTTAATGTTTGATGTTTGATTCATATTTGAGGTTTATTATGGGGTGTTTGGGATTCTTTATTTTCATTAGCTTATAACTTATAAACATTTTGAAAAGTTAGTAAGAGGTATAAGGTGTTTGACAAACCTTAGACCCTATGGATTTTAACTTATGGAGAAAACAAAATAAAAGGGTTTTGAAAAGTTAGAAATATGTAACTTATTAACTTAATATGTTTGATTTACCTATTACATCACTGTAACCCTCAAAACCTATTACACCTCTTATAAAAAAGAGTGTTCTTTTTAGTTATTTTGGTTTTTTCCAACACATAAGCTAATCCAAACATTTCTTTAAAACTTCTTTTAAAAAATTCATAAATTAATAAGTTCTTTTACCAAAAAGTCATTTTCACTTAAATAAGCAATCCCAAACACGTCCTTAATGTACTTTTGAGTTGCTTTTTGAGTTAAAGTTGCATTTATATTAAATTACAAGGTCAACTATTCAATCCGGTTGAACCTCTCGTTACATCCCGGTTCAATCGATTATACAATTGTTAAACCAAATCCGATACGAGTAAAATACTGACTTTTAAAAGATTGACAAAAATAACAATTCATCACAATAAAAAATTTCAACCGCATATTTCATCCTCTCTAAATTACTATTAATTAGATGATTAAATTCCAACCACAAAATTTTTTCACATTCAAGACACCGGCAGAAAGCAATCCCTCCAACCACGGAGTTGAACACAACACTGACTTCGGCCAGTTTCTTTCATCAATCTCCCGACCCTTGCTTAACTCCTTGTTCTGTAAACCGGTTGCTGGTTGATCTGATCGGACCCTGGACACATGAGAGCCCAACCCGAGAGGAATGCATGGTTCCCCGACGCTTCATGGGGCGGACGTTCGCAATCCCTCTCCCTATAATCTAAGTATTCAACAAACATGTGTTAGAGCATTCCCAACCTATCACCATCATTATCTCTAAAATTACACTAAAAAGCACCGCATTTCTCTCTCTCTGGTTCAGTTAGATAACATTTTTTTATACTTTTATCATTTCAGTTTTCTCTCTTCTCTACTCATAACCAATTTAACAAATATTAAAAAATAAATAAGGGCAAACAATCTTTCTCCAAAAAATCACCACCATTCTCTCTCCACTAATTTACACTCACCACTCAGAACCCCATCTTATGATTTGTAAATTCTCATCACATAATTTTCGGGGACAAGATGAGAATGCTTTTATGCTATTTGTTAATTAATTTATTAGTTGAAGATTTTTGTCTGTCTACTAACAAAACAAACCAGAGTTTATAACTCCTTAAGAGCATTCTCAACAATTTCTTTATCTCTATATCTATAATTACACTAAGAAACACTATATTTTCTCTCATATATAATTAAATAATATTTTTTTATCTCTTTATCATTATCTGTTCTCTCTCCTCCACTCACAACTACTTTCAAATACATTAAAAAATAAATAGAGCATGAACAGTGTTCCTTCAAATTTACTCAATCTCTTTAAATTTTTTCTCTCCTTCACTCACAACCACTTACAATTCTCTAACTATTTCCTCAACAAACCCCACGCCACCACACAACCGCAATCAACTAACACTATCTACCCACAATCGCCGAAGATCTCAAAACCCGTCACTACAACATCAATCGACAACCCAAATTAGCACTAATTCACCAGAGCCGCAATGTTTGGTTATTACATAACGCGACAATGTTGGTGGTTAGGGGGTTTGGTCAAGCCAAGAGCCACTCACGGTGATGAGGACAGTGGTGACTTAAGTCTCCATTGCTCTTTCTTCCCTATCTCTCTATTCCTCCTTCCATAACATAATCGGTCAATGCCGCCACCGCTACCACCACGACCTCAACTCCACCCAAAAACAAGCATCTTTCTTCAAAATCTACCCCTGATTAGGTTCGAAAAACGAGCCGTTAACTCCAACCCCAAAACCCTACCAACCATTTTTCGATGGTATTGTCAAAACACACAAGCAAAGATCGAACTCAGATCTGGCTTCACCTTGATATGAGGCTATCGATTTATCCTATAATATATAATGTTAATTAAATAATATGTGTGATAAATATAAGTATTATAATTTGTTAAATCAATTCTTAAAATTACAAAATTAACCTTATGTGCCTTGTGTATGACAAGTTTTAACAAGAAAAATTAAAGAATTTAGTGTCAAAGGATAAAACGTGATAAAGATTTGAAACATGAAATATGTTTTCTGCTATTTCTTTTTGTAAATGACGCCCACTGAAAAACACGTTCAAACATAAATGATTAGTTTTGCTATTTTGTCCAAAAATTTTAGAAGAGTTGCTAAGAATGCTCTAAATAGATTGCCACTAATAAAATTTGTTTTTTTCCTTTGCCAAACAAAAAATAAACAACCGAACATATACAAAAATAAAACGCCACACATTTTTAATCCCGCAACGAAACACGGATAATACTAGTTTATATTAATTACCCACCTTCATAGCTTATTTGAAAGCTTATATTAAGTGTTTTAAGGATTTTTGCGATTTACGAGAAGAGAGTGAGTTGACAAATTAACTGTTTAAAGTGACTCATAAATAAGCAGCAGTCCCATATCAACTTCCATATCAAATGAAATAAGAAAAAGGACACTAATCCCATGCGAGTGTGTTCAAACTTCAAAGAATTTAAGTGAGAGAATCATTACCAAATAAAGTTAATAAAATAAAATAAATATTGCATGAAGAAAATAAGATGAATATCGAACTGGGATTCCAAAACAAGGCCTGTTGGCCTAATATCCTATATTGCAGCTTGTGAAGTTATGATGGAGTTATATCATTGTAGGCATAATATCCTAGTGCAAACCAACCCGCAAAGGTGATCAGGAGACCGCAACCCTCCTGGATCGGAAACCATATATGCCAAAGCACCCGCAAAAATGAGACGCTAACTCAACGAGATCCTATGCATGTTTTCATTTAATTTTAGAACATTTTGTTGTTAATTATTTTATTTTGTCATTTTGGTAGAACCTACTGAACATCAAAACTATATTGAAGGACCGATTGAGATGGTCAATCTCAATCATAACGCCAATTAGAAATGGAAAGTCTCCCGAGAAATTCACTGCCTTCAATCATAATTGAAAAGCCTTTTTACATAATACAAATTAACCAAAGAGGCTAACATGACCCATTATCTAAAATGTTAACTAACTTAATACCGGAAATTGAAAAATAGGGGTTGTATTGTTTCAAAGCCGACGTGGGTGAGCCGTTCGTTGAGGGATAAATATCATTAGTAGAGATGAATAACTTTTGTATGAAAAAAACTAGAGAAAAAGCCAAAACAATTAAAACCATACTGTATATGTTTAAGCCAAAACAATTCAAACCAAGTCCTTATAAGCTAGCACATACTTAGAATTCCCAGAGTTTAATAACTAAATTAGCGGAGCGCAAACAAACACCAAATATACTTTTTTGAGCTGAAGCTCACAGATAGGTGCAGCTTGATTGTTCTGGAGCCACTCGGTCGTTTCAACAATGGCATCCTCGACCTCCACTTTCTTCAAGTTATCTGGGTGCACTCTCATGTCGACTTTGTATTCTTGGACCTTTTTTTTCATGTTGTATGTGCAATCCTCTAAATCATTGTATGCCTTCACCTTCTTCTTGTATTCCTCGTCTTCAAGTTTGTACTTCTCGGCTTGTTTTACCATCTTTTCCATCTCTTCCTTGGAGAGCCTTCCGCTTCCCTTATCGTATGCAATCGTGAGTTTGTTTGAGATACCGTTTGATAATATCTTGGATGTCACTGTGAGGATACCATCGGGATCTATCTCAAAGCAGACCTGGACTTTCAAATCTCCTTTGGGAGCACGAGGTATTCCATTAGCATTAAAGCCCCCCATAAAGTGGTTCATCGTGGATTTGGTCCTTTCGCCTTGATACACATCGATAGTCACAAAAGGTTGGTTATCTTGGAATGTAGTGTATTTTTTGAACTTCTTGGTGGGTATTTGAGTGTTTCGTGGGATCAGAACATCAAATGCTCCTCCTCTTGTCTCTACACCAAGTGACAAAGGAGTGACATCAAGTAGCATCAAATCTTTAACGCTCTGATGTCTGGTCCCGCTTAACTTTGCAGCCAAAACCCCTGCACCACATGCTACAGCCTCATCTGGGTTTACGCTTTTGCATAACTCCTTCCGCCCAAAGAGTTCCCGCAACATATGTTGGACCTTGGGTATCCTAGTCGAGCCACCAACGGGAATGATCTCGTCTACCCATGATTTATCCACCTTAGCATCTTTTAAACATTTGTCTAGAGTTTCAATGCACTGATTGAAAAAGCTCATGTTCAGCTCTTCAAACTTAGCTCGAGTAAATCTCATGGAAAAGTCAATCCCATCATGCAAGCAATCCAATTCGATTGAAGTTTCGGTAGTGCTTGAGAGAATCCTTTTTGCTTTCTCGCAAGCAAATCTCAACCTCCCCAACGCTCTTTGGTTCCCTCTCAAGTCCTTATTCCATTTCCTTTTAAATTCCAAAGCACAATGATCCACCATGCGGTTATCAAAATCCTCACCTCCAAGATGAGTGTCCCCGGAAACAGCTTTCACATCAAACACACCTCCTTTCTCAATAGTTAAAAGCAAAACATCAAAAGTGCCCCCTCCCAAATCAAAGACGAGAACATTTATCTTACAGGTAATATCAGACTTGTTCTCCAGACCATAAGCAATTGCCGCTGCTGTAGGCTCATTGATCATGCGTATGACGTTTAAACCAGCAATGGTACCTGCATCCTTGGTTGCCTGACGTTGTGAATTGTTAAAATAAGCCGGAACAGTTATCACAGCGTTTTTCACAACCTCTCCAAGGTAGGCCTCCGCAATTTCTTTCATCTTTCCAAGAATCATTGACGAAATTTCTTCGGCTAAAAATTCTTTTTCTTTACCTTTGTAGGAGACAACAATCTTTGGAGTATCATCATGCCCTTTAATGACCTTAAAAGGCCACAATTTCATGTTTCCTTGCACTTTAGAATCACTGAATTTCCGTCCAATCAACCTCTTGGCATCTGAAAACAATCAATCAATATTTGATTATTCAAGTTAAGAAGTTCCCAATTACAAAAGAAGTACAAATTTTTTTACTCGTGCAATCCGTTTATGTTAAACGGTGAGTAGACATGATTCTTTTACTTCAACATGTTCATAACCAGATAAAATTCCAAGATCATTAGCATAAACTATGAATAGTATTAACTTTTCTTTAATGATTGTCAGCTAGATGAAATTAATTAAATAGTAGGTAAAAAAATTAATATATAGGAAGATCAAGATCGAGTGGGTGACTGACCAAATATGGTGTTAGTTGGGTTCATGACGACTTGGTTCTTGGCAGCATCGCCTATGAGACGTTCTTCACCGCGGAAAGCAACAGTAGACGGTGTAGTTCTGTAGCCTTGCTCGTTCGGAATGATTTTGATTCTGCCATGCTTCCAAACGCCAACGCACGAGTACGTAGTTCCCAGGTCAATGCCAATAGCCGCATCCATTCTAAGACTACGTATGTGTGTATGTTTTCAGTTGAATATTAATTTGATGATCATCTGCCTTTTATGTAAACTCCAACCCAAAGGAACAATTGGTAAGTCGTATCTTGTATCTGTTTATAAAATCATTACATGACATATTTATTAAATTTCGTTTATATATTTATATTATTATTATTTATATAAAGTATGCCGTATCTTGTTTTCTTTTATCAATATTTGCATCCATCTCTGTTTTATTTTTTTATCCTTTTAAAATCAAAATATATCACCAATACATATAGTTTTTATTTATTTAAAATTACAACGAAATTAAGTTGACTATGAGAAAATAATAAAATTATATATCGGAGGTGATACATATAAATATCAAATTGATTTTTGATAAAAACAAGAGAGAAATAGGGTGATAAACTTTATTTCATTCATCTCTCTCATAGTTTACAAACTAACAATATACATGTAACACCCCAAATTCCCGAAAACTATTTTTGTATAGTTCGGGTGTTAATTAAACTTAGTAAAAGGAGGTATCGCCGGTAAACTTATAAATCAAGTTTGCATGCAACGAAACTAGGAGGGGGTGCTATAGAAATTTGTTTTATCTACTTTGGGAACAAGTTATATTAAAAGGAAACTAGAGGTAATTCCCCCTCAATCATTTGTGTATTCTTAAATCGTTTTGTTATATTCGGGTTATGTACATACGTACCATTAGCATCGTTGTTTCAACTTACAATATTATTAATTTTTAATCGTCTGTTGCAGGAGCTTCCTAACACAAAGCATTTACAATTGCATAATATGGCGCCCATCGGGATTCAAACTGACAAACTATCAAGGCCTATCTCAAATCCTTAATTACCATAATTCATCGAAAGTGACACAAGCATGGATCGAACTTGGCTCTCTACTGGAAAACCCAAGCCTTCTTATCACTAGCCCACAAGTGATGGATTTGCATAATTCTCAACTACCACATTAGTTTGAGTTTAATCCTTTTTTTTTAATTTAAACATAATCAATAAAATTAGAACTTATACTTTTGGTTTTCTTGAGTTAAATCATACATTTTCACATTCAATCAAATTGTGTAAATGTTGTGTGATGTCAGGAAACACAACACGGGTATACAAAGTCCTGATTCATGGTAAAAGCATAATACTAAATCTTTGAATGGTTTTTTATTTTTAACTTTTATGTTGTTTACATACTCATGTTTAGGAGAGTAGATTATGTACATATAAAACCATTAAACCAAAATTTCTGTATATTTTTTAATTTCATTAAACGGGTAGGTAATATAGCATATACATGAATCGGTTATATGCGTTAAACGAACAATCAAACTAATTTGTTTATTTTATTTTTTCAAAGTTCAGTGAAGAGGAGTGAGAAACAATAACCATTGCATTTATACTCTATTTATATTTTTATAAGTTTGGAAAAATAATTGGTTATTTTTGTTCTGTTCTCGCAACATACACATGCACACATTTATTCCAAAACTTTAATTAAATTGAGAACTGCAAGACCCGCATGATGCAATCTTATGCATATCATCTTGTGTATACAAGTGTTCCACTTATTGTAGCTCTCTACTTAAAAGTGGTTTTGTACTAAATGACCATCGATTTCTATTTGAATTAATTTGCCTGAACATTTGTTTTGAAGTAATTTATGTGTCTTCGCTTGGTATGCTTATATATATATTAATGTCTTAGGGCTTAGAACAATTAAAGATGAGCTTTATGATAAATGTGCATGCTATTTGTTAAAACACCTATATCAAAGTGTATTTTGATCTTTCTGGTAAATGTGTCTACACCAAATCCACGTATCGGATCCTAAGCATTATAGATCTATATCATTCATTTGATCGATTTGACTATTGGTGACGGGTTTACTATATCTAAATAAAGTATTGCATGTTCAGTAAAACAACATTCAATTTTATAGACCGAATTCCATCATGTGTGATTTTTTAAAAATAAAAATAAACGAGATTTGAGAGCTCCAGCCTATTGACTCGTTTACATTGGGTATACAAAAACCCATACTAGTAATTTCTATTCATTTGGTTGGTATAAAATGAAGTGGAACTCTTATATTCACATCAATAATATAACAACGGTGAATTAGATAGATGGTGTATCTAGTGGTTTGGAATTAGGATAAAGTAACACTTTGTTTCGGGTCGTGGTTTCAAATTTGTAGCATGTTTGAGGTTCAAAGCTAACTTATGTTAACTTTTCAATAAAAATAGTTGAGGATATATTAAAACCATTTCTCATACTAGTTGAAGGTGTATTCAAATCGGTTTTTGAGGTGAGTTTATGATCGGATAAGAGAAGCACAGTTAAAACCTCATTATGCTATAGCCTATTTAAACTACATGGAGCTAACCTAACACCAATAAAAAGCCATTAAGATATTGAAGAAGCTGAATCGAAACATGCAGAACCAAACATAGCAATAGTATGAATATGAACCGCTACCTTAGCATGTATGATCAGAGGCTGTAGTAAAGTTGTAAATTGCATCGTATCTGGAGGTAATCCTGTAAAAGAAAGTAGTTCAAAAAGAAAGCATTTCAAACAAAGGAATTTGAATATTCTAGACTTTAGGCAACTTATGTTAGATATTTTAGTGTAATCGGGATTGATTTGGTGATCAAATGGATTTATAATACACATCAAACAAGTTAGGAGGTGCGGGCGGCACGCTTGTTTGAGTTATTATAATTCCGAGTGTTCGGTTGATTTGCTAATTTCTTTTTATTGTATACCTAATATATAATTATTATCTTAACTAAAAGTCTAAAGTAACCAATTTAAATAAAAATAGAGTTATAAAACAACTGAAAATTAAAAACAAAAATAAAGAAAAGAAAACATAAAAGAAGAAGCAACAAAAGCTTAACCAAAATAACCTAAGTTAAAAAAATGCAAGGGAAATTGAAGAATCAAGGATACTGCAATAGTCCATGATTCCATGTGACTTGAAACTATATTTACTATCAACAATCACTAAAAAAAGATTGCTATTTAGGATTGAAAAATTAGTCTTTGATACTATTCAATCAGTAGAGTTATAAAACAACTGAAAATTAAAAACAAAAATGAAGAAAAGAAAACATAAAAGAAGAAGCAACAAAAGCTTAACCAAAATAACCTAAGTTAAAAAAAATGCAAGGGAAATTGAAGAATCAAGGATACTGTGATAGTCCATGATTCCATGTGACTTGAAACTATATTTACTATCAACATTAATACACGTGTACATCAATCATCATAAGGTAGTTAACTAAATTTCAATAAAATAATCTTAGTCTTATCAACAGTAAGTTTACGTGAGTAACGGTAGGTTGATAATTAATAATGGGATGTGTTATTCATACGCATTTTGATTCTTTAGAGATAGATGTTGTACATAAAAGATAAACTAAGTGTTAAAATGGTATATGAATATCAAAAATAATGTGTGAATAATCAATGCCTTAATATATATATATATATATATATATATATATATATATATATATAATGACCAATGTGTTATGTTGTGGATGCTCTTGTTTGAAATAAACAAACACTATATTTCTTTTTCACTTTCCTTTTATTGTGTATATATCGGTTTGCTACTTTTAATTGATTTTTAAGAACAATGACTTTCTTGTATTTAGGCTAGCGTACTCTTCAAATTTAGAGAGCTATGTTGTCCCATTCTTGCCAGACTATGTTGTCTTAACCGACCAGACTATGCTCCTCGGGAAACCATACCGTCGGCTGCCACTTAACAGTCGTTGTGCCATCACAAGAGAAGAATTCTCTGGCGTAAAACACGGTGGGACGAAAGCCCGAGTGGGCTCAGGGTTCAAACTGACAACCTTTGCACAAGGTCTATCTCAAACCCTTCATTGTCAATATTCATCCAAAGTGACACAAGTGAGAATCGAATTTGAGTATTCATCGGAAAAAACTCACGTCCCCTGCCACTAGAGGATTGCTTGTTACTTACAGAGGCAGATGTATTATACAACCAAGGGTAGCATCCGCTACCCCTCAACTTTTCGTCGATAGTGTGTTTTTTTTTCTCATTTTGGGTCGGTTTTCGTATTTAGTTACCCCTGAAAAAATATTATGTTACTCCTAATTGTTTAATGCCCAACCAATTTAAATGTTCAAATCAAATAAAACCTAAACAAAGTTTATAGCCCAAAGAAAATAAAAACCATTAACGCTTTTTTTTCTTTCGTTTGAAAGAGAAACAATAGAAACAAACATTCAACAAAATCGTCATATTTTTAAAAGTTCAAAGCAAATAAAACCTAAACAAAGTTTATAGCCCAAATCAAATAAAAACCATTAAATTTTTTTTTTATTTTGTTTGAACGAGAAATATCAAATGGAAACAATCTCAACATAATCATCATTTTGAGGTTGAAGTTTTTAGTATGGTTTTAGATATGCAAATTCAAGAACTTGAAAATAGATTCATTGATATCTCAACTAGTTTGTTAGAAAATATGTCAAATTTGAATATATTAGATTTGTTTTCCAAGTTTAATATATCTAAGATAGTGGCATTATCGGAGATGTATACGACTGATTTTAGTAATGAAAAAAGAGGGTGTATTTTTATCACACTTTAAAGGAAGATGATAAATTTGCAAGATTGGGTGTAATGTGTGCAATGGTGGAAACCGGAAAGCACACCACTTTTCCTTTGGTTTATCAGATATTGAAGTTAACGTTGGTTTTACTATTTGCAACCGCAACCGTTGAAATATGTTTTATCTAAAATGAAGCTTATCAATACGGGTTTGCGCAAGCAAATGAGTGATAAATAATTTAACAATGCTTTAATTTGTGCGATCGAAAGAGAAACGTTTGATAAAAATAAAAGAAGAGAGTGTAATGGCTCGATTTTAAGCTTTCAAAAAACGAAGAGGAGAAATTTACACCCATGTGTTTAGGTATGTTTATTATCGTGTTTCTACTTCTATCTTGTTTACATTGTATAAAATACAGTAAATTTTTTTTAACATTACCTCTAAAATTTATGGCTAGATCCGCCACCGATTAGACTTTATTTTATTTTATTATTATTATTATTACATGGGAACATATCCAATACAATAATAGCTTATCGTATAATAGGTACGCGAATCCTCTTTTTGCACGAAATCTCCATGAAATCACATTCCAATATCTCGGAATCGTCAATACATATCCAATTAATCATTGGTTCACCGAAAAAAACAGTTTTGGATCGTTAATCGATCAATTTTTTACTTTTTTTCACGAAAACCGCTTTTGAGCGTTTTAGGTTCTGGCTGAGTGTTTTAGATTTTGTCTTTGAGCGTCTCGCGTACCTATCGTACGTTAAGACATTATTGTACAGTATCTCGGCCCATTATTACATATTGTCATGTAAGTATCAATGTAAGCGAGAGAAATATTAACGAAAGATGTTCAATTTTGACGAATGTATGCATACACATAGGGGTGTGCATGGGTCGGTTTGGGGCGGGTTTTGGTAAAACCCATAACCATAACCATCATGGCGGTTAATAGAAAACCATAACCATAACCGATCCGTTATGGCGGTTTCGGTTAATCGGTTTTATGGTTATAACGAGGCGGGTATGGGTCGGTTAACCGTGACCAAAACAAATATAATTAAGCCTAAAACTTTTGTACCAAATATTACCAAAAAACAAAAAAGACATGACCCGATCCAACAAAATACATGATCCATAATATTAATACCAAATATTCAAACAAAACGCCATGACATAACCCAACAATTGTGACATCTGCCCGATCCGACCCGACCCAGGTACCCGTTTCTTTTTATGATTTAAAGTTTGTTATTAATCTTTGTAAATTTAACTTTTTAATTAAAATTAAATATATTTATTTTTATTTGTTCATTCCCGCCCCTTTCTCTCCCCCTTTCTTTCTTGTCGTCCCGCCTCTTTGTCTTTCTTGTCGTCCCGCCTCTTTGTCTTGTCGCCGTCCCGCCCTCCTGCTTAACCCTTAAGCCTTGAACCCTCTCTTCTTTGCTTGTCCTTTGGTTCTTCCCGCCTAAGGATGTCTGCAGCTCCACGCGCTAGACTCCTTACAAGGAAGCCTGCGTGAAGACATCTTGTTCCTGCGATGCGTGAAGAGAACTCTTCTCGCAGCGCGCTAAGAATGTATGTTCTTCCCGCGATGCGCTAAGAATTCTAGTTCTTCACGCAGCACGCTAAGAATTTGTAGTTCTTCCCGCGGCGCGCTAGGAATTTATGTTCTTCTCGCAGTGCGCTAAGGATTTGTGATTCTTCTCGCAGTGCGTTAAGGATTTGTGATTCTTCTCGCAGTGCGCTAAGGATTTGTGATTTTTCCCGCAGCGCGCTAAGGATTTTTGTGCCAGCCTTCGCGCTCGCGCACTCAGCCTTCTCGCGCTAGACCTTTAAGTCCTCTGTTTTATCCAGCTTGTATGCTTTTGAAGTGTCTTATCTTCTGTGCTTTTGACCTAACCTATCTTATGTCTGAATAGTTACTTTCGGCGCAGCATGCGCACCAACCCCATTGGTTGGTAGAAAAAGTGACTGACATTATCTTTTGAGATCTGCTTTTCCATGCTTTATCCAGTACCTTTACCTGAACCGCCCATGCTTTTTACTGTTCCCAGACAGCTTTCCCTTTTGCTTTTCCCCTTTTCCTGCTGCCATATCTTTTGAGATCTTGCTTTTGGGAATCTTTTTACTGTTGATATCTTTTCTTTTACTTTTGGAAATCTTTTCTAGGGTTTATGTCCCCTAGGGTTTGCCTATAAATATAATACTATTTTCTTAACACTTCACACACTACACTTATTATCTCTTCCTCCCTTTTTGCTCTCTGCCGTTGTTCTTCAGCCGCCTCCCTCCTCTCTTGCCTTCGTCTTCCTGTTCTGCCCTGTCTTCCGGTAACTTTTTAATATAAATATTAATTTACTTATTATTTATGCTAACTTATAATCTAGACTTAAAACCGATCGTTGAAACCGTAATCTTTACTTATAGGTTAACTTGCTTGTTTGGTTCTTGCTTTATCTATCATCGCATCTTTATCAAGTGAGTTATCTCGTATCTAATCCCTTTTTATTTTAAATGCTTTGGGATGTTCATGTGTTCATACAAAACTTGAGTCTTAAAACTGTTTATGAACTTTAGTCGCGCAGTATCCCATGTGTTGAGGACGTTTACTTGGCTGTTTATTTGTATGTGTGTATCATTAACCGCTTTGTTCGGCCTATTCCGAAGTTTTCATGGATCCATTGGATGAACACGGGAGACCTATCGTTTACGGTTTTCTTTGTTTACACTTGCACAGTATGTTTTCTCGTTTTTGTGCTCAATTGGGAGCACGGATTGAACTATGAGCTATGATCTATCTATCTTAGGCTTGATCACAATCTGATTACACCCTTGTTAAACATCAGATATACACATGTTGCGCGCAGATTTATGATTATCTATGTATTGTATTTAAACTTGATTTCTCACCAACACGCAAGTGTTTGACGTTTATTTTAACACATGTTCAGGTTTGCTGTAGCTGCTTTGAAGCTTGTGGACACGTAGGAAGTTCTTTTATTTTGGACCTAGATTAAAATGTATCAAGACATGTTATTGTTGTTCGAATATTATGCTTTATAATATATTGATTTATGTTGATTCATGTTATCTTTGTCCCCGCTGCGCGTAGCGCGATAAAATGTGTATTAATAAATATTGACACCAATAGTGTCGCGAGTAATGAAACAATATGTGGCGCCCCGATGTATAATCCGCCTTTGGTCGGGGTGTTACAACAATAAAATTCAAGTTAATTCGATAAGAAACAATGAACCAAAACACAAAAAGATATAATTCGAAAATATGTTCGATTCATAAGTATAATAAACGGGGCGGTTCGGTTATGGCGGTTTTGATATTATCAATAACAAAAACCGACCCGTATTTGGCGGTTGTCAATAATCATTAAACCGACCCACCGGTTATAGCGGTTATCGGTTAAAATCGGTTCGGTTATGCCGGTTATGGTTCGGTTTATGGTTAACAACGGTTAATTTGCTCACCCCTACATACACATATGCTTTCGATATTATGTTGGTTTATTGTATTCCCGCATTGGCAGTTTTTCCCCATATGAGATTCGTTCATGTTTTTGGTCATATATAATTATTATTATAATTTTTTTTTGGTTCAATCAATCCACTCAAAATTATACTAGTTGTTCAAAATTCTCTGAGTTGTATCCGATTAAATTATTCGGGTGAACCACCGAAATAATTTGATCTGAAAGTGCTATCACGCCTCTCAGATTTCCGGGTTTTATACGAAATTTCCCCAATAAAGATCAAATTATTCTGTGAAGATGGCAAGCGGGCAATCTGTGAAGGAAATGACAAGCAGGTTTGACAAACTCGAGAAGTTCGAAGGGCAGGATTTTCGTCGTTGGCAGAAGAAGATGCACTTTCTTCTTACTACTCTGAAAGTTGTGTATGTGTTGACTACTCCAATTCCGGAGATACTGGAGGAAGACAATTTGGAACAAATCAGGAAGCGTTCAAAGTGGGAGAATGATAACTACATATGTCTTGGCCACGTCTTAAACGGTATGTGTGATTCTCTGTTTGATACATATCAAAACGTAGAGACTGCAAAATTACTGTGGGACACGTTGGAAGCCAAATACATGGCGGAAGATTCTTCTAGTAAGAAGTTTCTGGTTAGTAATTTCATGAACTACAAAATGGTTGATTCGAGGCCTGTCATGGAACAATATAATGAATTGTTAAGGATGTCAGGAAAGTTTGGTCAATATGATATGAAAATGGATGAATCCATTTCTGTTTCAAGTATTATTGACAAACTGCCTCCTTCATGGAAGGATTTCAAAAACAATTTGAAACATAAGAAGGAGGATCTAACCCTTGTTGAACTTGAAAGTTGTTTCCAAATTGAACAGTCCATACGAGATATGGAAAATGTTTGGCTTAATGATGATAAGAAACGGGGTGGAGCGTCTGTTAATATGGTTGAGACGGGTGAATCATCCAAGGGAAACACTAAATTCAAAGGGAAACGAAAGTTTGAAGGGAATAAGAATTCGGGTCCAAACAAGAAACCGAGTTACCCTTGCTGGAAATGTGGAAAGATTGGTCACTTTAAGAAGGATTGTAAAGTGGTGAAGAACAAGAACAAGTTTGGTTCTAAGAACAAGAATGAGGCCGGTCCTAGCGGGTCTAATGACCCGGGAAAGCAACAAGGTCAGAATTTATTTCATTTAAATAATTCTGTTGATAATTATGTATCATTAATTTCTGAAGCATTTTATGTGCAGGATGATGTTGCTTGGTGGGTTGATTCGGGTGCAACAAGCCATGTGTGCAAGGATCTTCGTTGGTTTAAAGACTTTCAACCAATTGAAGATGGATCTATAATCAAGATGGGCAATGTTGCAACTGAACCAATCAAAGGAATAGGAACCGTGCAGCTTACTTTTACTTCTGGAAAACTTTTACTTTTGAATAATGTGTTGTATGCGCCCGGGATTCGAAAGAATCTGTTAAGTGGCATTGTGTTGAATAATCTTGGTTATAAACAAGTCCAAGAAAGTGACAAGTATATCTTGTCAAAACATGGTACTTTTGTAGGGTTTGGTTATCTATGTAATGGTATGTTTATGTTAAATATTGATATGTCTTGTGTGAATGAATCTGTTTGTGTTGTCTCTACTAGTAATGTAAATTGCATAGCTTCGACTAGTAACAATAATAAATTAACCGATTCAGAATTATGGCATGCTAAACTAGGACATGTACATTATAAACGTGTTAAGGAAATGTCTAAAATGAGCTTAATTCCGGCTGTTAATATAAGCAATGAAAAATGTAATATTTGCAAGTTGAATAAAATAACTAAAAAACCATTCATGAAAAATGTTACTAGAGAAACTAAAGTGTTAGAATTAATATATAGCGATCTATGTGATTATCATGCTACACCGTCATTAGGTAATAAAAATATGTTGTAACGTTTATAGATAATGCTACTAGATTCTGCTATGTTTACTTGTTACATGCAAAAGATGAAGCTCTTGAAAAGTTTAAAATCTATAAACAAGAAGTAGAGCTTCAACGGGATGAGTTGATCAAAACATTGCATACGGATAGAGGTGGTGAGTATTTTGATCCGGGATATTTCCAATCAACTGGAATAATACATCATACCACAGCTCCTTATACACCGGAACAAAATAGTGTGGCAGAAAGGAAGAATAGGACTTTAAAAGAGATGGTTAATACCATGTTGTCCCATTCGGGTCTAAATGATGGGTTTTGGGGCGAGGCTATGTTAACAGCCTGCTATTTGTTAAATAGGGTTCCTAACAAAAGGAATAAGATCACCCCTTTTGAGCTTTGGCATAAAAAACCACCTGAGTTGCAAAAGTTGAGAGTTTGGGGTTGTAGAGCTGTGGTTAGGCTCACTGATCCTAAGATAAGGAACTTAGGGGAAAGAGGTATAGACTGCATTTTCATTGGGTATGCTGAGCATTCGTTTGCTCACAGGTTCTATGTCATAGAACCGAATGACTACGTGTCTGTGCATACGGTTATTGAGGCAAGAAGTGGAAATGCTGAATATGATGAAAATAGATTATCATCTATACCTAGACCAAAGATATTCCAAGTTCTAGTAGTTCTCAAATGACTGATCAAGTGATTGATGCTCCTACAGAACCTAGGTGTGACAATCGTCAATTCCAGGTTAACTCCGTTAACTCAACTCCGTCAATTCAAACTTTAAGATCGTTGAATCTATAACGCACACTTCATTACATTTAAACTAGGGTTTAAATGACGCTTAACACTCACTACATGGGTAGTCTTTCGGGATTTGCACCGAAACGCAAACGAGTTGACGCAAACGATTGATAAATAAACGATAAACGTAAAAACAATAATTATGTGATTATTATGTGTTAGGATTATGTGCTATGTGATAAAACTATGGTCATGTTAACTTATTGGGCAAGTATGATGGAATGTTCTAGAAAAACAACCCTTGGAAAGAAGAGGGACTAGAGTGTAACTTGTATTATTATAAATACATCACTAATAAACAAACCCTAACTTATTATTAACCTACAACCCTAAATCGGCTCTCTCTCCCTCTCTTGATCCACGGCTGCCGTCCACCTTCATCACACACACACACATCAATCAAGAGATTAATCCAAGAACTAGGTGCTAGGAAGGTATACTTGATCATCTCTTACCTCCTTGTTGTGTAATTTTGATGTTTAATGGGTTGTATGTAAACCCTAACTCAGCCGATTATATGTATGTATGTGATCAATATGATAGTTGTTAGTTGGATAATAGATTGATAACTAGATTGATGTTGTTGCATGATTGATTGTTGTTCTTGATTTGAATTAAAACACAAACCCTAATCTTGTATGTATGGTGTGATTTATATGCATGGATAGTAGTTATGGTGTCTAGAGGGTTATATGGATGCATGATAGTTCATAGATTGTTATGATGTTGAGTTTTGATGTGAACAGATTCTGGACAGAATATATATACGATGTTTAACTGACTGTAACGAAGTGTAAACGTGAAAATTGATTGAGATTGTGAGTACTGCAGTAAACTAGGTTGAGTCTAGTTTCTATAAAGTATAAATTCGTAATTTTTGGATAAGTGGAAGTATACTTTTATGATTTTACAAAAACGTGATGCAAAGCTGAGCTGTTAGACCTGCTGTTAGGTTATATTGTAAATTCTATATCTCATGAACTACGAGGCCAATTGGGTTGGTTCCACTTCTGGAAGTTGACTCACTGAGTTAGGAACCAAACCCAAGTGGTCTTGCATTTATTGGATTTTTCGTTTACCGGGAATTGCAAATAACATTCTGTTGTGCATGAATCTGACTGATATGAGTTTACTGTAGTGTTTTGATCATTATGAGAAATCTATATGGAATAAAAATAATATAAAATATGTTCTGGAAACCTAAGACATGTATGTTTCAGTGGTGATTTTTGGTGAATTAATTGAGATGATATGATCGGTGAAATAGTACAATCTTTCAAGTAGAAATTCTGTCACAATGAAACTAGCTGCTGAGTTGTATAGGAATGCATGAAATATGATAGTTTTTATATAATTGTGGTATTTTGACCAAAATACCCTTGCGGGGAATAATTGCTAGTTGATTGCCATGAATTGACCAAATTGCCCTTATGGGGAATAATAGTTAGTTAGTCTTTGTTTGTTGACCAAAATGCCCTTACGGGAATAATTGCTTGTAAGTATGTTATTAATACATGACACGAAAGTAATTGCTCACTCGTGTATCGTATCACAATTGTACTTGTTTAAATCACACACGGTTCACAAACGAAACACGAAACATGATACGTGCATAGGTATTATGTGCCGAGTCTAGAGACTCGTTAAACGTTCCGATACTTAGAAAATCTCTTTGTTATTTTAGAACGCTAGAGAGTTTTCTACGACGCGCATCACTCGGTGATCTAATTTGGAATATTCTTCGCAAACAGTGAGTTCACTTACCCCGCTCTTTGAACTGTTTTCAAACGTTTTTCACTTGGGGGAGATAACATACTCCGATAAACGCATTTTTGAGATAAACACATATTTAAGATTTTGTTATAAATTATATATATCACTTGTAGAGGCTAAGCGGCACGTAACCCTTGAAGTCCCACGCATCGAACCGGTTAATATTTGGAATAGCGAGTCACTGTTGAGTAGTACTACTGGGTTTGACAAACCCCACCCGACGCTAAGCTCAACTGGAGGTTGAGTGGGTGTAATTTTTGGCTAACACTTACCATGGTCTGGGTTGACCTGGTGACGGGCACTTGATAAACAGTCAGCTTCGGTCTCGAACCACTTAGTAATACTTTTTGTATAGATTAGCTACCTATCGATATATAATTTGACATAACATTATCTGGTAACACTTAAACGCTGTAACGTGGTTACACACTTAAACGCTGTAACGTGGTTACACACTTAAACGCCGTAACGTGGTTACGCAAAACATTTAAACGCCGTAACGTGGTTACGCAAAACATTTAAACGCCGTAACGTGGTTACGCAAAACTTTTAAACGCCGTAACGTGGTTACGCAAAACACTTAACGAAAACGCTGAACTCAAACGCTAAACGATTTATCTTATATAACTTGTGAACTCACCAACCTCGTGTTGACCCCTTTTAGTATGTTATTCTCAGGTAGCCGAGGCGGGCGCGCGGTTTAGGAGCATGCATTAATTGTTAAACATCTTACTCTGCAAACTTAATTTTAACATTTACATTTGGTTTTAAGTCGTCCTGCGTGACGCAACTTTTGAATTAAGGTTTTACGCTTCCGCACTTATTTTTCATTTAAACGTTTTCTTTGGTTTGGTTATAACTAATGATTCCGATCCTGCCAGTTCACACCCTCTGACGGTAAAACTCCGTTAGTGGATTTTGAGGGTGTGACAGATTGGTATCAGAGCCATTGGTTATAGCAAACTAGAAAGCTGCATGCATACTAGACTATAACCGCGACGACCCATTAGTTATAATGATACGCACTGCATAGGTTTGTGTAGTCTTGAAATCTTATTCCCTTACCTCCTTTACTCATACGCGCGCATATACACGGCTTACCTGTAGAAATGTCGACGCCACCCTCATCATCATCCGATTCGATGACGCATGCTCACGGGAAGGAACCGCAGTTACCTACTGCCTCGCCACCCCCGCGTAGTCCCGGAACTCGAAGCTCCTGCACCAAAGAGGTACCGCCTATCCGGAGGCTTGTATGACAACGACGTTAGCTGGGAGTGGTACCCCAACATGATCAGACGTATGGTCTACCGTGAACAAGTTCCCCCATTGCCTCACCCGAACCACCCTGCTTACCCTAACACTCTACCACCTATACCCGAACCTGTAGAGCGAGTTCTCGCAGCTGTCGTTTCTTGTTTGGAGCGTGATGTGGGTTACATGCGCTACACTAGAGAAAATGTTGCCAGACTGTTTAAAGATGGAACCGAGACTCAGGAGGAGATTGCCCGCATGGCAGCGGCAACGAAAGAAATGCAAGAGACTAGTGAGCAACAAACCAAGGTTATGATGAAGATGCAAGCCGAGATGATAGACTTGCAAGAGCAACTCCAAGAAGCAAGGACCCGAACCGAAATAGCATTAGAACGTTGCGATATCCTACATATGCAACTTGCCCAGAACGCAGCAGAACCCGAGGCAGAGCCTGAAGAGGAACCTGAAGAAGATCCCGAAGAGGAGCCTGAGGAGGATCCCGAGGAAGATCCCGAAGAGGAGCCGGAGGAGGAACCGGCTGAGGAGGAGGCACATTCAGAGGTGTCCTCAGATGACGACATCTAGTGAGGATGACACTTAGATGGAGGGGTTGTCTCCATCCGAACTATTATTTTTCTATAATTTTAAGGATTGATTGGAAATACTTTGTAGCGAATACAATGGTTTTAATCATGAATTTTTAATTAGACTAATAAGTGGCAGTGATGTGTCCGCGGATGGTGGATCCGCCGAGCAAGAGAATAGAGATGTACATTGATGGGTTAGCACCACAGATTCAGGGTATGGTGACGTCTTCCAGACCAGCCACGATCCAACAAGCGATCCGTTTGGCTCACAAACTGACGGATCAGGCTGTGACCCAGGGTGCGTTACCACCGAGGGGTTCGACTGTTAAAGCCCGTGACAACCCGAGTAATGACCACGCCAGCAACAGTAACAACAACAGCAACCCGAACAGCGGGAAGAGAAAGTTCGACAACACCAGATCTTCATCCTCGAACCTCCCACCGCAACAACACTACCGTAAACCCGAGTTCACTCGGAGTTTCAACACTCAGAATCACAACAACTCCAACAACAACGGTAGCGGGCAGGTTTCGAGCGGATATGCTGGGAAGTATCCAAAGTGCAACAGGTGCAACTATCATCATGTTGGCCAGTGTGACCGTGTCAAGTGTCAAAGATGCGGAAAGATAGGTCACCAAGCGAAAGAATGTAGAGGAGACCTTGCGGCAAAGGGTGCACCTAAGCAACCGATGACGACTAAGGGATGTTTTGAATGTGGACAGGAAGGTCATTTCCGGAAGGATTGCCCCAAGCTGAAACATAATGACAACAATGGGGGCAATGGAAGTGGCAGTAACGGTGGAGGAAATGGCAAAGGAAGAGCGTTTGTGATTGGATCGGGTCAAGCCCGCAATGATCCGCATGTGGTGTCCGGTAAGTTCCCTGTAAACGATTATTTTGCTTCCATTTTGTTTGACACTGGAGCTGATAGGAGTTTTGTGTCGAAAGCCTTTAGCCAACTTTTAGACCTTACTCCAACCCCGTTAGACGCTAAGTTTCCTGTTGAATTAGCTAATGGTAAAACTGTAGTAACAACTCATATACTTGCGGGATGTAAGTTGAAACTGTCAGGTCATGTTTTTGACATCGACCTTATTCCTTTTACGCTTAGTAGTTTCGATGTCGTTGTCGGCATGGACTGGTTATCCGAGAACCGAGCGGAGATTATATGCCATGATAAAATAGTCCATATTACCACCCCTTCCGGCGAGATCATTTCGGTCCGAGGCGAGAGAAGCGGCATGATCAACAGCATCATCACCCTTATGAAAGCACAGAAGTATCTACGAAAGGGTCATCCGGCAATTTTGGCGCAGATTGTTGAGAAACCCGCGGAGGAGAAACGAATTGAAGACATACCGGTTGTGCGAGACTTTCCGGAAGTTTTCCCGGAGGATTTGCCCGGACTCCCTCCTATTCGTCAAGTCGAATTCCAAATCGAGTTGACACCCGGTGCAGCACCCATAGCACGAGCCCCGTATCGACTCGCACCAGCGGAACTTCAGGAGTTGTCCACTCAGTTGCAAGATTTGTTGGATAAGGGTTTTATCCGACCTAGCTCATCGCCATGGGGAGCCCCTGTCTTGTTTGTCCGAAAGAAAGACGGGACTTTTCGGATGTGCATCGACTACCGGGAGTTGAACAAGGTGATGGTCAAGAACCGTTATCCTTTACCCCGAATTGATGATTTATTTGACCAGCTTCAGGGATCGAGTTACTACTCGAAGATCGATCTACGATCCGGTTACCACCAGTTGAGAGTGCGCGAAGAAGATATTTCAAAGACGGCTTTCAGAACACGGTATGGTCACTACGAGTTCTCGGTTATGCCTTTTGGCCTAACCAACGCACCAGCCGTATTTATGGATCTCATGAATCGAGTATGCAAGGCGTACCTCGACAAGTTTGTGATTGTTTTCATTGATGATATTCTCGTCTACTCCAAGAACGAGACTGACCACGAAGAGCATTTAAGGATAATCCTGGAACTACTGAAGAAGGAACAACTGTATGCTAAACTCTCGAAATGTGAATTTTGGCTTCGCGAGGTTCACTTTTTAGGACATGTGATCAACGAGAATGGTATCCATGTCGATCCCGGTAAGGTAGAGGCCATCAAAAACTGGGAAGCACCTAAGACTCCGACTGAAGTGCGACAATTCCTAGGACTGGCCGGCTACTATCGGCGTTTCATCGAGGAATTTTCAAAGATTGCTCAACCCCTCACCGCTTTGACTCACAAGGGCACTAAGTACAACTGGGGTGACGCGCAAGAATCCGCTTTCCAACTATTGAAAACCAAGCTTTGTAGCGCCCCTATTTTAGCCCTCCCCGAGGGAACGGAAAACTTTGAGGTACACTGTGACGCATCTATACAAGGTCTCGGTTGTGTGCTGATGCAACTCGAGAAGGTTATAGCCTACGCCTCTAGACAACTACGGGTTCACGAGAAGAACTACACGACCCATGATTTGGAACTCGGAGCTGTGGTGTTTGCTCTTAAGATATGGAGGCATTACTTGTACGGTACCAAGTTTACCATTTACACCGACCACAAGAGTCTCCAACATATCTACGATCAGAAAGAGCTGAACATGCGACAGCGTCGTTGGGTCGAGCTGCTTAAAGATTATGATTGTGCCATCAAGTACCACCCTGGCAAGGCCAATGTGGTGGCCGACGCCCTCAGCAGAAAAGAAAC